>NC_041380.1:327827994-327899065 GCF_002162155.2 Triticum dicoccoides | reverse complement strand
AGGAAGGGGGAGAGGGAGAAGGAAAGGGGGGTGCCTCCCCCCTCTCCAAGTCCAATTCGGACCAGAGGGGGAGGGGCGTGCTGCCTGCCCTAGGCCAGCCCTCTCTCTCTCCACTAAGACCCATAAGGCCCATTTTTTCTCCCGGGGGGGGGGGTCCGGTAACCCTCCAGCACACTCCGGTTTTCTCCGAAATCACCCAGAACACTCCGGTGGCCGAATATAGTTGTCCAATATATCGATCTTTATGTGTCGACCATTTCGAGACTCCTCGTCATGTCCGTGATCATATCCGGGACTCTGAACTACCTTCGGTACATCAAAACACAAAAACTCATAATACCGATCGTCACCGAACTTTAAGCATGCGGACCCTACGGGTTCAAGAACTATGTAGACATGACTGAAACACGTCTCCGGTCAATAACCAATAGCAGAACCTCGATGTTCATATTGGCTCCCACATATTCTACGAAGATCTTTATCGATCAAACCGCATAACAGCATACGTTGTTCCCTTTGTCATCGATATGTTACTTGCCCGAGATTTGATCGTCGGTATATCAATACCTAGTTCAATCTCGTTACCGGAAAGTCTCTTTACTCGTTCTGTAATGCATCATCCTGCAACTAACTGATTAGTTATAATGCTTGCAAGGCTTATAGTGATGTGCATTACCGAGTGGGCCCAGAGATACCTCTCCGACAATCGGAGTGACAAATCCTAATCTTGATCTATATCAACTCAACAAGTACCATCGGAGACACCTGTAGAGCACCTTTATAATCACCCAGTTACATTGTGACGTTTGGTAGCACGCAAAGTGTTCCTCCGGTAATCGGGATTTACATAATCTCATAGTCATAGGAACATGTATAAGTCATGAAGAAAGCAATAGCAGTAAACTAAAATTATCAAGTGCTAAGCTGACGAAATGGGTCAAGTTAATCACATCATTCTCCTAATGATGTGATCCCGTTTATCAAATGACAACTCATGTCTATGGTTAGGAAACATAACCATCTTTGATCAACGAGCTAGTCAAGTAGAGGCATACCAGTGACAATCTGTTTGTCTATGTATTCACACATGTATCATTTTTCCGGTTAATACAATTCTAGCATGAATAATAAACATTTATCATGATATAAGGAAATAAATAATAGCTTTATTATTGCCTCTAGGGCATATTTCCTTCACCACCTTCCTCACACTCTAGGGCGACTTTCTGATCTCCATGAACTGTAATCGTCCCCTTTGACCCTGGCATCTTCAACTGCAGATAAACATAGCAAGGGCGGGCCATGAATCGAGCATAAGCTGGTCGTCCAAATAGTGCATGATATGGACTTTTAATTTTGACTACCTCAAACCATAAAGTTTCTCCTATGTAGTTATATTCATCACCAAAGGCGACTTCCAGAGCAATCTTCCCTACAGGGTAAGCCGACTTGCCTGGCACAACACCATGAAAGACTAGGGGAGATGGCTTAAGATCCTTCTCCGTGAGATTCATTCATCGAAAACTATCATAATATAGAATGTTAATGCTGCTACAACCATCCATAAGCACTTTGGTGAACTTATAACCTCCCACCTGAGGAGTGACCGCAAGAGCTAGCTGACTTGGATTTTCAACCCAGGGCGGGTGATCTGCCCGGCTCTAAGTTATTGTGTGCTCGGACCACCTCAAATAATGTGGAATAGCCGGCTCAACTGCATGAACCGCCCGTTTATGAACCTTCTGATCATGCTTGCAGGTACTTGTAGTGAAGACGTGATATTGCCCACTGTTAAGTTGCTTGGGGTTACTATGATATTCAGACTGGTTGTTCCCCTGGCCAGACTACTGATGACCCTGATTCTGATAGCCAGAGTTTGAGCCACCTGCATTGAAGCCGGATCTTGAAAACCCGCCGGAACCTGTGATGACCCACAAGTATATGGATCAATTGTAGCCTTTTCGATAAGTAAGATTGTCGAACCCAACGAGGAGTGGAAGGAAATCACAAGTAGTTTTTAGCAAGGTAATGTCTGCAAGTGCTGAAATTGTAAGTAACATAGTAGTTTGATAGCAAGATAATTTGTAATGAGCAAGTAATGATAGTAATAACAAAAGTGCAGCAAGGTAGCCCAATCTTTTTTAGGTAAAGGACAAGACAAAACGGTTTCTTATGATAAGCAAAGCGTTCTTGAGGGTACACGGGAATTTCATCTAGTCACTTTCATCATGTTGATTTGATTCGTGTTCGCTACTTTGATAATTTGATATGTGGGTGGACCGGTACTTAGGTGTTGTTCTTACTTGAACAAACCTCCTACTCATGATTAACCCCCTCGCAAGCATCCGCAACTACGAGAAAAGTATTAATAACAAATTCTAATCATAGCATTAAACTTTTGGATCCAATCGATCTCTTACGGAATAGCGCATAAACTAGGGTTTAAGCTTCCGTCACTCTCACAACCCATGATCTAATTACTACTCCACAATGCATTCCCTTAGGCCCAAATATGGTGAAGTGTCATGTAGTCAACGTTCACATGACACCACTAAGGGAATCACAACATACATACTATCAAAATATCGGATACATATCAAGTTCACATGATTACTTGCAACAAGATTTCTCCGGTGACCTGAAGAACAGAAGTAACTACTCACAAATGAAAAGCATGCTCAAGATCAGGGGGGTATTAAATAGCATATTGGATCTAAACATATAATCTTCCACCAAATAAACCATATAGTAATCAACTACAAGATGTAATCAACACTACTAGCCCACAAGCACCAATCTATAGTTCCGGTACACAGATTGAACACAAGAGATTAACTAGGGTTTGAGAGGAGATGGTGCTCTTGAAGATGTTGATGGAGATTTCACTCCCCAAGATGAGAGAGTTGTTGGTGATGATGACGACGTTGATTTCCCCCTTTGGGAGGGAAGTTCCCCATGCGGAATCGCTCCGCTGGAGGACAAAAGTGCTCCTGCCCAAGTTCCACCTCGAGACGGCGGCGCTCCATCCCGGAAGTCCTCCCCTTATTTTTTTTCTAGGTCAAAATGACTTATATACTAGAAGATAGGCACCGGAGGTGGGCTGGGCTGAGCACAACCCACCAAGGCGCGCCTGGGGGGCCAGGCGCGCCCTGGTGTCTTGTGCTCACCAGGTGGCCCCCCTCAGGTGGTTATTTGCTCCATTATTTATTTTTTATTCCATAAAAATTCCCTATGAAGTTTAAGCATATTTGGAGTTGTGCAGAATAGGTAGCTTGACGTAGCTTTTTCAGGTCCAGATTTCCAGCTGCCGAAATTCTCCCTCTTTGTGTGTACCTTGCATATTATGAGAGAAAAGGCATTAGAATTACTCAAAAAGCATTATTATATATAAAAACATTATAAATAATAGTAGGTAAACATGATGCAAAATGGACATATCAACTCCGGCAAGCTAGACCTCGCTCGTCCTAAAGCAAAAACCGAAATCAAAAAACATGTCCACATGCTTAGAGAGAGAGAGAGGTGTCTATAAAAACAAAATACTGACATCTAAGCATCATGCGAATTGTTATAACAACAACAAACTTTAACATAAAACTTTTATGATAGACTCATGAATAAGTAACAATTCATCACAACATCGAAGTATAAAGCATAAACTCTATTGGAAACCGACAAACTATGTTCTCAATCAACTTTGCAACTACAACTCATCATCTTTTTAGGAAGGGTCACGTATCGGAGCCTTTAGGCAAGTCCACATACTCAACCATCTTATAGTATTCTATCATTGCTAACACTCACCGCATACACATGAGCAAAACGTTTCAACCAGACACATAGAAAGATAGGGGCTTATAATTTCCCCTCCCAACGTATTCACCTCAAGGGTGATGTCAACAATAATAACTCATGCTACCTATATTCAACTGGACATATGTGCCCAGATCTTTCCCTACCACATGATGCTTGCCAAAAGAGAAATAATAAAAAGGAATACAGAGAGAAACTTTGACTCTTACATGAAAGTAAATACATAAAAGTAAAAGATAGACCCTTCATAGAGGGAAGCAGAGGTTGCCATGCGCTTATTTGTTTGTATGCTCAACCCCTTGGTGCAAAAGAACGTCACGTTATATTGCCCCTTATGACAGGAACCTTTTTTATGCACTCTGTCACTTTTATTCTTTGCTATCACAAGTTCATACGCCGCTCAATTTTCTCTTACACTAAATGATCTAACACTTTCACAAGCAATTTCTATTGCCTTATTGCACCGATGACAACTTACTTGAAGGATCTTACTCAATCCCTAGGTAGGTATGGTGGACTCTTGAAAATCACATTTGGGTTTAAGGGTTTTCGGATGCACCAGAAGTGTCTCTACTTGGTGCGGAATTTTTGGCTAGCAAAGATGGGGGGCAAGCACCATATGTTGAAGGATCTATGACAATATAAATTTTGTGTGAATATGAACAAACATAAATCATTGTGTTGTCTTCATGGTCCAACGTCAACAATTTTGGCATATAATATTTTGATGGGGGCTCACAATCACAAAAGATTTCCAAGATAGTATATTTGCATGTGAATCTTCTCTTCCCTTGTTAATTCTTTCATGAATTGCATCATTGACCAATGCTATATTTGTCAATCTCTAATAAAATTTTCTACTTATACTTTTCCTTATGTGGTGTCATTACTTACCATAAGATTGGCATATTATCCTTTCCATTCATTTCCTTTCTTTTTATTGAAACATGAAAGTAAAGAAAGCAAAAACAAAAACTAAACTTTATTATATATCTGGCACACGATTACAAAGATAGATCACTAAGCAAATTCTCAAAAAAAATGTATCGAACTAAACTTTTATTCATCTAAAGCAAAAGATAACTAAGGATCGAACTAAAATAAGTAAAGGCAAAAGATAGTGGGGGTGATATGATACTGGGGCACCTCCCCCAAGATTGGCGTAAGACAAGGGGAGTGCCCATACCCGATACTCAATTTTATTTTGGTGATGAAGACGGAAGTGGTGGTGATGAACTAGAGGCGGTCTTGTCCTTCATGATCAAGATATTCTCCAATCTATGGATGACGCTCCGGAGGGCGATGATGTGCTCTTGCAACAGAATATTTTCATGGGTGAGATATTTATTTTGCACATGAACCGTTTCGATGATCCAAAAGGCTTCGATGTCTGTGGGGGTGAGATGATCATAGTAAGGTTTATTGATATCTTCTTCTTCCTCAGCAGGCCAGGCCCACTCAACCACCGGCGATTGATCTCCGATAGCCTCCATGCTCTATTCCCCTTTGACAGCTTCTATGGGCTCTTCTCTCTTCAGCTCGATCTTCATCAACCAAGCATCCCCTTCCACGTTGTTGGAGGAAGGAGAAGACATGATGCCTGGCTCAACAGATCTGATAGAAAACAACAAGAAAAGAAACAGAAGATTTCTTTGCGATACGGTGGTCAATAGGTTCGGGGGGTATATAAAGATTTTATTTATCTTGGGAAACAAGCATACGAGAGAAAAACAGAGTCCAAAAGGTACCCGAGGTGGGCACAATCCACCTGCGTGCCCTGGTGTCTTGGTGCCCACCAGGGTCACCTTCCCGGTAGTTTCTTATTTTGCTAAAAAAAATTATATTCCAAAACGGACAGAAAATATTTTTGCAGATTTTTCAGAGTCCGTTTACTTACTTTATCACGTACCTCCTCTTTTTCATGATTCTGGAGTGTTCCGTAAGGTCTCCTTTATGTATTCTTCCGGTGTCATTGTTTGGGAAATATTGCTTTCAACATTAATGGGCGTACCTAAGATATAATGTTTTATTCTTTGCCCATTAACAACCTTTGGCTTAGTACCTTCGGCATTATTTATTTTGATAGCTCCAGATCGGTAAACCTCCTCGATAACATAGGGTCCTTCCCATTTGGAGAGGATTTTTCCTGCAAAGAATCTGAAATGAGAGTTGTACATAAGAACATATTCTCCAACTTTGAACTTGATGTCGCTTGAATCTACGTTGGTATTTCCCCAAAGAGGAAGGGATGATGCAGCACAGTGGCACTAGATATTTCCCTCAGATGTGAAACCAAGGTTATCGAACCAGTAGGAGAACCAAGCAACACAACGTAAATAACACCTACACACAAATAACAACTACTCGCAACCCAACATGTAGAAGGGGTTGTCAATCCCTTTCTGGTAGCGGCGCCTCAAGATGGGCAAACAGACGTGAGAGATTTGTAAATATTGATAGATCGAACACCAAATAAAATAAATTGCAGAAAGGTATTTTTGTATTTTTGGTTTGGTAGATCTGTAAATAAAAGCAAAGGAAAATAGATCGCAAAGGCAAATAGTATGAGAAAGAGACCCGAGGGACTTGAGAAAAATAGCAAACGGTGGGTAAACAAATTACTATTGGGCAATTGATAGAACTTCAAATAATCATGACGATATCCAGACAATGATCATTATATAGGCATCACATCCAAGATTAGTAGATCGATTCCTGCTTGCATCTACTACTATTACTCCACACATCGACCGCTATCCATCATGCATCTAGTGTATTAAGTTCATGGAGAAACAAAGTAATGCAATAAGAACGATGACATGATGTAGACAAGATCTATCTATCTAGAGATAGACCTCATCGTTTTATCCTTAGTAGCAACAATACATATGTGTCGGTTCCCCTTCTATCACTGGGATCAAGCACCGTAAGATCAAACCCACTACAAAGCACCTGTTCCCATTGCAAGATAAATAGATCAAGTTGGCCAAACAAAACCCAGATATCGGAGAAGAAATACGAGGCTATAAGCAATCATGCATAAAAGAGATCAGAGAAACTCAAATACTTTCACGGATATAAAAAGATAGATCTGATCATAAACTCAAAGATCATCCGATCCCAACAAACACACCGCAAAATTGTTACATCATATGGATCTCCAAGAGACCATTGTATTGAGAATCAAACGAGAGAGAGGAAGCCATCTAACTACAAACTACGGACCCAAAGGTCTACAAAGAACTACTCACACATCATCGGAGAGGCACCAATGGAGGTGGTGAACCCCATCCGTGATGGTATCTAGATTGGATCTAGTGGTTCTGGACTCTGCGGCGGCTAGAATTGATTTTCGTTGACTCCCCTAGGGTTTATGGAATATTTGGGTATTTATGTAGCAAAGAGGCGGTCCGGGGGGCACCCGAGGTGGGCACAACCCACCAGGGTGCGCCTGGGCGTCCTGGCGCGCCCTAGTGGGTTCTGGTCTCCTCAGAGCACCCCCTAGGCGCAGCCTTGGCCCATCAGGTGTCTTTTGATCCACAAAAAAACTCCATAAAGTTTTGTGACATTTGGACTCCGTTTGGTATTGATTTTCTACGATGTAAAAAGCATGCAAAAAATAGCAACTGGCACTTGGCACTATGTCAATAGGTCAGTACCATAAAATGATATAAAATGACTATAAAATGATTATAAAACATCTAAGATTGATAATATAACAGCATGGAACAATCAAAAATTATAGATACCTTGGAGACGTATCAGCATCCCTAATCTCAACTCCTACTCGTCCTCGAGTAGGTAAGTGATAAAAACAAAAAAATTGATGTGGAATGTTGCCTATCATGTCATATCATATTTCTTTTCTTCATAGCATGGGCATTTGGACTTTTCTATTGTTCAAAGCAATAGTCTAGTTTTTACATGATAACTTAAATACTCAAGCATATCAACAAGCAACCATGTCTTTCAAAATATCAACACTAAAATAAGCTATCCCTAGCCCATCATGCTCAATCATTGGTCCATTCATGAAACACACTCGCATATTAACTGCACCCAATGCTCAAGTACGATCATAGTGTCTCCTAGTTGGTGCTTTTATAAGAGAAGATGGAGACTCAAATTCAAAATAAAAATTGCATAAAGTAAAAGAAAGGCCCTTCGCAGAGGGAAGTAGGGATTTGTAGAGGTGCCAGAGCTCAAAGCGAAAAACATAGAGATAAAAACATTTTGGGAGGTGTATCCTTCCCACCAACGAAAACGCTTAGAGTTCCCAACACTTTCCATGCTAGATGTATCATAGGTGATTCCCAAACAGAAAATAAAGTTTAGTCCTTTTTCAACCATACTTTCACTTTCCATGGCTAGTCGTATCCACGGTTGCCCTCCATACCAACACTTTAAAAGGAATTTATTATTTGACAACATAAAGTAAATTCATTTTTCATTTCGGGACTGGGCATCCCTAATACCATTGCCTTACTCTCGTGCAATGACAAGTGAATAAACACTCATCGTGAGAATAACACATCTAGCATGGAAAATATTAGCCACCCCTCACCGCCCCGCGAGCGAAACGAACACACAAAAGAGAAGTTTATTCTGAAAATTAGAGATGGCACATACAAATTTTCTTAGAACGGCAAAAGAATACCGCATATAGGTAGATATAGTGGACTCATGTGGCAAAACTGGTTTAAAAGTTTTTGGATGCACAAGTAGTGATCATACTTAGTGCAAAATGAAGGCTAGCAAAAGATTGAGAAACGACCAACCAAGAAACGAATAATCTCATAAGAGAGCATTAAGCATAATTAACACCAAATAATGCACCACAAGTATGATATAATTTGATTACATAATTATTGACTTTCGTGCTTGCATAGGGAATCACAAACCTTAACACCAATATTCTTACTAAAGCATAATTACTCATCAACATAACTCACATATCACATCATCATATCTCAAAACTATTACTAAGAATCGAGTTTTTTTTGTCCAATGATTTTCATGAAGTTTTTATTATATCCTTCTTCGATATCTATCACTTTGGGACTAATTTTCATCTGTTGCTTTTGATAAGCTCAAACAAATATAGGTGAAGATCATGAGCATAATTTTTCTTTCTCCCAAATTAATTTAAGTGAAGCAAGAAAGAATTTCTTGAAAATTTTACTAACTCTCAAATAAATCTAAGTGAAGCAAGAGAGCGTTTCTTCAAAAATTGTAAATCACACTGTGCTCAAAAAGATATAAGTGAAGCACTAGAGCAAGTCCATAGCTCCTACAAAATTTAAGTGAAGCATAGAGAGCAATTCTAATAAGTCATGACATAATTTTGGCTCTCGCAAATAGGTGTGTTCAGCAAGGAAACCATATTTAAAACACAAAATAAAACAAGGAAAGACTCATATCATACAAGACGCTCCAAGCAAAACACATAGTGTGTGACGAATAAAAATAAATCTTCAAGTAAAATACCGATGGTCGTTAGAAGAAAGAGGGGATGCCACTCGGGGGCATCCCCAAGCTTAGTTGCTTGCTCTATTTTGGATAATAGCTTGGGATGCCAGGGCATCCCCAAGCTTAGGATCTTCTTGCTCCTTATTCCTTCATCCATCGTAAGATAACCCAAAACTTGAAAACTTCAATCACACAAAACTCAACAAAAGCTTCGTGAGATCCGTTAGTATAAGAAAGCAAATCACTACTATAAGTATTGTATCAAACCAATTAATATTTTTTTTCTTGCATTATATCTACTGTATTCCAACTTTTCTATGGCAAAAACTCATGAAAGAAAACCATAGAGCCATTAAAATAAGCACACAACACAAAGAAAACAGAATCTGTCAAAAACAGAACAACATGCAGCAATCTAGGTGTTTCGAATACTTCTGTACCTCCAAAAATTCTAAAAAATTAGGACGGCCTGAGACATTTGTATATTGATCTACTACAAAAGGAATGGGTATTTTATCTCTCTCTGGTTAAAAATGAGAATTGTTTTTGCAAGCGCAAAAGTTTCTGTTTTTTCAGCAAGATCAAACAACTATAACCCAAGAAGATCCTAAAGGCTTTACTTGGGACAAACACTAATTAAAACATAAAAAAACAATCATAACAGTAGCATAATTGTGCTAACACTCAAAAACAGGAAGGAAAAGCAAAATAAATTTTATTCATTTGGTTGCCTCCCAACAAGCGCTATAGTTTTACACCCTTAGCTAGGCATAAAGCAAGGATCTAAGTTTTGTCATCTTTGTTTCGAGATCCATAAGATGCCCTCATGATTGATTCATATGGTGGCCTAATTATTGCTGTAGGGAAGTGTTCCATACCCTTCCTCAAAGGAAATTGGAACTTAATATTTCCTTTTTTCATATCAATCACGGCACCAATAGTGCGTAAAAACGGTCTACCAAGAATAATTGGACAAGATGGATTGCAATCAATATCAAGAAAATTAAAATTTATGGGCACATAATTCCTATTTGCAAGAATAAGAACATCATTAATTCTTTCCATAGGCTTTTTAATAGTAGAATCCGCCAAGTGCAAATTCAAAGAACATGATTCAATATTGGTAAGACCAAGCACATCACATAAAGATTTTGGAATAGTAGAAACACTAGCACCCAAGTCACACAAAGCAAAACACTCATAATTTTTAATTTTGACTTTGATAGTAGGTTCCCATGTTGGGGAACGTAGCATGCAATTTCAGAAAATTTCCTACGATCACGCAAAATCTATCTAGGAGATGCATATCAACGGGAGGGGAGAGTGTGTCCAGGTACCCTCGTAGACCGAAAGCGGAAGCATTAGATTAACACGGTTGATGTAGTCGAACGTCTTCACGATTCAGCCGATCCAAGTACCGAATGTACGACACCTCTCCGTGTTCAGCACACGTTCAGCTCGATGACATCCCACGAACTCTTGATCCAGTAGAGGGTCTAAGGAGAGTTTCGTCAGCACGACAACATGGTGATGGTGATGGTATGTGATACGTGCAGGGCTTCGCCTAAGCACTACGACGCTATGACCGGGGGAGTAAACTGTGGAGGGGGGCACCACACATGGCTAAGAGTAATCTTGGAGTGTCTTTGGGGTGCCCCCGCCCCCGTATATAAAGGAGAGGGGGAGGAGGTGGCCGGCTATAACGCCCTGGATGTAACATTCCATAATTGTAACTCCAACTCTTGCCTTTTCCGGCTAAGTTATATGTTATATCTCCGTGGTTGGGTTTTGTCCTCGTTTTTTTGCGTTTTGGTCATGTCATGCATTTCATCTCGTGTCATCATGTGCATCTCATTTGCATTCGTGTTCATCTCATGCATCCGGTCTCTTTCCCCGTTGTCTGCTTCGGTATCACACACTCACAGATGCACCCGTTGCACCTCTCAGATCTCGTTTCATTAGCAGGAGAAAAACGTTCATGGAATGGGCCAAGATTTGTCGAGTGGCCTTGGTACATCACCGGTAGGCCGCCTATCAAATTTCGTTCCATTTGGAGGTCGTTTGATGCCCGAACGGTTAACCGGGTAACCGTAAAACCCCTCTCTCATTGCAGCCCAACACCCCTCCAAAACATCCCACTAGCCCATCTAAACCCTCTCCATGCTATCCGTCGTTGGATCACGATCATGTGGGTGAAAACCACACCTCATTTGGACTCTCCTAGCTCCCTCTACCTATAAATATGCCTCTCCCCCCGAAATTCGTGGTCCAAACCCTAGCTCCACCTTCTTCCTCCGCGCCAGACACGTCCGGACGGCGCCGGACGCGTCCGCTGCCGCTGCTCGCACCAACCACAGACCGCCACGTGTCACCGACCCGCTCCCACCGCCACTAGCCCGCGTGGCCCGGGGCAGGCCCTCTCGGCTCGCACGCCTCGCACCGTCGCCCGAGCCGCCCGCCGCCGCAGCACCTTCCCGCTGGCCTCCGCCGCACGCCGCACCGCCCGAGCCACCTCCTGCTCCGGCCACAGCACGCCCGAGTCGCCTCCCGCGCTTCGCAGCCACTCTGCCGCCTCGCCGCCGGCCGCCGTCGTCGCCGGACCTCTCCCCGCCGCTCGCGGATCTGCCGCCCTGACCTCGCCGGCCATCTTCCACCTCGCTGCTGTTGAGATTCGTAGCCGCCTTGATTTCCGTGCCGGGTCAAACCGTAGATACGGAGGTAAAATTTGCTCCAAGTCCCTGAAGTTTTTCACCTCATGTGCACATGTCTGACCTGCCATATCTCCATGATCGTAACTCTGATTTTCGCATATGATATACCAAATGTTTGTCTCGTGATGCTCTTCATGCTAGTGTCATTTGCATGCATGTTAATGTCCATATTGATGCCCTAATCTTCGTTGCAAAAGTGCTAAATGATGTTGTCTACTGGAATCCATCATGACTTGCTGATTTGTCATTTTCATAGCATTTTGTGTGTGCATCCTTTGAGCATCATGTCTACATGTTTTAGGAGCATCTCCATGCCATCTTTACAGTGCTGCAATCCTTATATTTTTATGAGCTCTATGGTGACTATGACAAGCATGCAAAGTAGGCCACATGATGTTGCTGATTTCAGACGCTTAGTATGTCTGCTAAGTCTTTTCCTGATACATTATGTTACTATGTTGACGTGTTGCCACAAGTAGATCCATGCATATTTTGATGAAGTTTAGTAAGGGTGTTTTAAAGAAATGGTTATGCTCTACCCATTCATGCCTCTGGTTGAAATTATGGGGTAGAGTAGCTTGTCATTACCATGCTCTACTTTTGCTAAATATTGTTACTACCAGTTTGTTAACAGGAAGTGCATTTTTGCCATGTGTTTTGCTGGTGATCCATGCACCCTATGAACTTGCTCTAGCCATGTTTAGCTTCATAAATGTGTCTTCTTACTATTGGTTACCTTGTGATGCCATGAAATGCTTTGTGGGAGTGGCATGAGCTTGCAAAGTTGCTATCATGAATATGTTTCTGCCATGCCATGTTTTTCTACTAAGTCTGAATCTGTTCGTATCACTTGCCATGTTTGCATTGATGCTACCATCTTTTCTGTGCATCTTTGGCTCAAGTTTAGTAAGGGAGTTTTGTTCATTTCCTTTAGTACTAGCATGCCATGCCCATGTTTTCCGTTTTATGATCCTGTAGCATGTTGTTTGCTAGCTCTAAACATTGCTACCCGATGCAGTTTATGCCATATTTAGTATTTTCACTAAGTCTGTAACCTGATTGTCATTTGCATTTCTGCCATGCTATTTTAGGCTTGTTCTAGTAAGTTCTAGTAGGAGCTCAGTGTTCATGATTTGTAGAGCTTCACTTGTACTTCACTGCCAAGTGATTTTTTGCTATGTTGGAGTGTTGTAGCATAGTGTCATGATGCCTCTTAAGTGCTATGTTGCTGTTAAGCGTAGTGTTGCATTGTTCTTGTTTTGCTCGTCATTTGCAAACCGTGCATCCGTTTCCGGTAATCTTTATATCGATTTCGACCGAAATCACTCAATATTTCCAGTGCCATGCTTGATTTGCCAAGTTGATGCCATGATCATCATTTTCCCTCCCGGAGTACCCACATGCATTGCACATCATATCTTGTATTCCATGCCATGTCTTGCATCATGTTGCTTGTGCATTGCACCATGACTGATTGTTATTCCGTTGCTTGTATTCGTGCTTTGGGTAGAGTCGGAAGATGAGTTCGTGATTGAGGATCCTGTCGAGTACGTTTATGAGTTGCAAGCTTTCGACAACCCTGAGAACTTTGCAGGCAAGATGATCATTACCCCCAATGTCAATTCTATCTTTGCTTGCTAGTTGTTCGTTCTATCGCTATGTCGCTCTACCTACCACTTGTTTATCATGCCTCCCATATTGCCATGTCAAGCCTCTAACCCACCTTCCTAGCAAACCGTTGTTTGGCTATGTTACCGCTTTTGCTCAGCCCCTCTTATAGTGTTGCTAGTTGTAGGTGCCTTGCAGGTTGTTCCATGTTGGAACATGGATATGTTGGGATATCACAATATCTCTTATTTAATTAATGCATCTATATACTTGGCAAAAGGTGTAAGGCTTGGACTTTTGCTTGGTGTTTTGTTCCACTCTTGCTGCCCTTGTTTCTGTCATATCGGTGTTATGTTCCTTGATTTTGCGTCCCTAACACGATGAGGGTTTATGGGCCCCTCGTGATAGTTCGCTTTGAATAAAATTCCTCTAGCAAGGCCCAGCCTTGGTTTTACAATTTGCCTAACAATAACTTAAACTTGCATCGGGACTTTCCGGACCCTGTGGACTTAATCACCCCCCCGGCCAATGCTCCTCATGAGTGTTGGTCCAAAGTACAGCACCGTGCGGGGCCGCCCCTTGGCAACTTGGGGTATGTTGGTACCTGTACGCTTAGCTCATTCGGTGTACCCTGAGAACGAGATCACGCTACTCCTATCAGGCTAGGTCGGTGCGCCGGGAGGTCTTGCTGGACTAGTTTTACCATTGTTGAAATATCTTGTGCACCGGGATTCTGAGTTTGATCGGAGGCTCCGGCGATGGAGGATTGTCTCCACGGATCGTGAGCTTGTCATGGGCTAAGTTGGGACACCCTTGCAGGGTTTAAACTTTCGAGAGCCTTGCCCGTGGTTATGTGGCAGATGGGAATTTGTCAATATCCAGTTGTAGAGAACTTGACACTTGACTTAATTAAAAACCACCATCCGCGTGTGTAAACGTGATGGTCTCTTTTTGACGAGCTTCGGGAAGAGAACACAGTGGGGTTATGTTTGAACGTAAGTGGTTCAGGATCACTTCTTGATCACTTCTAGTTTATGACCGTTGCGTAGTTTCTCGTCTTACTCTTGTACTCATATGTTAGCCACCATATTTGCTTATCGCTTGCTGCAGCTCCACATCATACCTATATGCTTAAATAGTCTTCATCTCATGGGTTTTGAGATTGCTGAGTCCGCGTGACTCACATATACTACCAAAACAGTTGCAGGTGCCGATGATAGCAGTGCAAGTGATGCCACCGAGCTCAAGTGGGAGTCTGACGAGGACCTTGGTCATTACTACGTTTCCGTTCCGGATGATCAGTAGTGGTGCCCAGTTGGGACGATCGGGATTTAGCATTTGGGGTTGTCTTCTTTTCATTTGGATCCGTCCATAGTGGGACTATGTGTGTACTCTAAGTGATGTATGTATTATTTGATCTTTGTGTGGCGTGGCGATTGTAAGCCAACTATCTATTTACTTCCTTGTCCATTACATGGGATTGTGTGAAGATGACCCTTCTTGCGACAATACCAAAATGCGGTTATGCCTCTAAGTCGTGCCTCCACACGTGGGAGATATAGCCACATCTTGGGCATTACACCGACCAGGGAGAGGCGCAACTGGGGGGAGTCCTACTCCTAGTAGGATCACCGTTCCTTCCAACGGAGAGGGGGGAAACAGGAAAGGGGGAGAGGGAGAAGGAAAGGGGTGCCGTTCCCCCTCCCCTTGTCCAATTCTGATTGGGCAAGGGGGAGGGGGGCACCACCTCCCGTGGCCTTGCTCCTCTCCTCCACTATGGTCCATTAGGCCCATTAACTTTCCCAGGGGGTTCCCGTAACCTCCCGGTACTCCGAAAAAACCCCGAACCTCTTTGGAACCATTCCGGTGTCCGTATATAACCTGCCAATAGATGAATCTTTACCTCTCGACCATTTCGAGACTCCTCGTCATGTCCGTGATCTCATCCAGGACTCCGAACATACTTCGTTCACCAAAACACATAATCCATAATACAAATCGTCATCGAACGTTAAGCATGTGGACCCTACGGGTTCAAGAAGTATGTAGACATGATCGAGACACATCTCCGGTCAATAACCAATAGCGGAACCTGGATGCTCATATTGGTTCCTACATATTGTACGAAGATCTTTATAGGTCAAACAGCATAACAACATATGTTATTCTCTTAGTCATCGGTATGTTACTTGCCCGAGATTCGATCGTCGATATCATCATACCTAGTTCAATATCGTTACTGGAAAGTCTCTTTACTCATTTCGTAATGCATCATCATGCAACTAACTCTTTAGTTACATTACTTGCAAGGCTTATAGTGATGTGCATTACCGAGAGGGCCCAGAGATACCTCTCCGGTACTTGGAGTGACAAATCCTAATCACGATATATGCCAACTCAACAAACACCTTCGGAGTCATCTGTAGAGCATCTTTATAATCACCCTGTTATGTTGTGACATTTGATAGCACATAAAGTGTTCCTCTGGTATTCGGGAGTTGCATAATCTCATAGTCAGAGGAATATGTATAAGTCATGAAGAAAGCAATAACAATAAAACTTAACGATCATTATGCTAAGCTAACGGATGTGTCTTGTCCATCACATCATTCTCCTAACGATCATTATGCTAAGCTAACGGATGTGTCTTGTCCATCACATCATTCTCCTAATGATGTGATCCCGTTCATCAAATGACAACACATCTCTATGGTTAGGAAACCTAACCATCTTTGATTAACGAGCTAGTCAAGTTTCCGGTTAATACAATTCTTGCATGAATAATAAACATTTATCATGATATAATAAAATATAAATAACAACTTTATTATTTCCTCTAGGGCATATTTCCTTCATACCATTAATCATGCAATTTTCCAGGAATTGAAACTTCTAATTCCAATTTTTATTCAAGAGCATTCATCATAGCATCAACAATATGTTTAGTAAAAGCTTTATTTTGTCATAAGCGTGGGGTGAATTTATCATGGATTGCAACAAAGAAATACAATCAATCAAAGAGCAACTATCGTAATTAAAGTCTTTCTAATCCAAAGAGTGGGCCCATCATTAGCTAAAGTTTTGACCTCTTCAAACCCACTTTTATCAATTTTATCAACAAGATTTTCACCCTCCGAATTATCGAGACACCTTCTAGCTAAAGTTGACTCTTCTCCAGTCCCTTTCTTATCAATCTTAACTTTACTAAACAAGGAATCAATAGAAGAAACACCAATCATTTTAAGATCATCATCACTTTTGCAGAAGTAATCACTAGAAAACGCTTTTTCTAAAAATTCTCTTTTAGCTCTAAGCATAGCGGTTCTTTTCTTACTTTCATCCTTAGAAACATAAAGAGCTTTAATTGATTCCTCAACCTTAGGCACAAAAAATTTCATCTTGAGATTTTCCACATCATGAGAAATTCTATCAACACTTTTAGATAAATCATCAATCTTATTCAACTTTTCTTCTATGGTAGTGTTGAAAACTTTTTGCGTGTTAATAAATCCATTAATATTATTCTCAAGATCAAAGGTGTTCCTATTATCATCGTCTTGTTTCAGAGGTCACTTGTCACGTCCTAAGACCGACGCTCCAGAAGACTTCCATATATTTCGTGATCACTTTGTGTTTCATTTTGCTTGCTCTATTTATTTTGTATTGCATCATGTCATCATGCCATCTCATTTTTAAAACTCAACTAAATAAATTGCATAGATTTTTGATCTATTTAAATCGAGGGAATTCACATGGTGACTTCTCTTTATAACATACCCTCCCAATACTAGGGAGCTATATCAAATATTCCATTAACTTTGGAATCACCATAACACACCTGCAGTTTTAGTTCCATGCATTTTCTATCTCAATTACTTGCCTCAAACTTTGCCAACAATTCTTATCTCTTTTTTTAAGGCTCCTCATTAAGTCTCAATATTTTTGGGCACTTCAAAAACCTAGTCCTAGCTCAAACCCATTTGAATTAAATTCAAATGAGTACATTTGAATTTAATTCCTGCAATCTTACTGCTTCTAATTTTCTATGAACATGCACATTTTCGTGAGTCCAGAAAAATTATCCGCATGCCCAAGTCCCTTCCCTAATCTTTCCTTTCTCTCTTTTCTTTCTTCCTTTTTCTGCTAATAGAAAATAAGAGAAGAGAGAGAGAGATAGCCCAACCACCCCTTCCTAACCCTAGCCCGCACAACCTCACTCTCCCTCGATCCCCTCTTCTCCCCTCGCATCGTCACCACACACATGAGAGGGATCCTGATCCCCATGGCCATGCACCCCCGCACACGGTCCCTCTACCGGCGACCTCCGTCCGCCGCCTTGCCGCCTCTACTTCTCCCCATCGGTAGGACCCCTATGCCTCGTCCATGGCCTTGTTGCCGCTGCTGTCCCTCAACTCCTTCTCCAGCGAGACCCCGTGCCTGATCCCCTCGTGCCCGACGCCCGATCCCCCACACTCCTTCCTCTCCACTGCATCCGTCCCTGCTCAAGCCTCTCTACCAGAGCTGCTCCATCCGCCCCGCGCCAACGCCACCGGCGCCCACCCTGGCTAGCCTCCGGCCACCTGTAGGCTGCCCCAAGCCTGCTCCTCCCTTGCCTTGGGTTCATGGCGAGACGACCATGCCGGCCGCCCGCTCCCACCCGCCTCGCACTGGATCCGGTGAGCCCATGCGTCACGGCCACCACCACCATCTCCAGCACCGCCTCCCACTGGTCACCTCCACCCCTGGACCTGCTGGTCCTCCTCGTCACCGAGTTGTGCGCCTTCTTATCGCCCTGCCGCCTGATCGACCCTTTCCGCATGGCCTTGATGGCCTTGCCTTTCCGCACCCGCGCCCTCTTCCTTCGTCGTCGTTGACCCGAGCTCCACCGTGAATTCAAGGTCAGGGATGTCCTTCCTCCATGTCCACTATGTGCTCCAGCGCCCACAATCGAGCACCACGTTTTTCTTCGCTGCCCCGTGCATCTCTGGCTGCTTCCCGCTGCACCATCACCTCCTTTTGTCTTGCTTGGTTTTGGATCGGCAAGAACGACACGCCAAGACCCGTACCCGGACCGTCAAGCATCTTCTCTGAGAATTTTGCCAAGTACCACGACACCCATGTTCATCTGCGGATGTGTACCACTACGCTGAAGACCTTGGATGCGCCAAGTTCCACTACAAGATGTACCACTACCGTTGCAAGAACCGAGACCAGCAAGTCCGAAGGCCACAAGTACCATGACTACCCTCGAGGACATTGGTTCCATCAAGTTCGCCTACAACATGTGTACAACTACCGCCACCGTGATTCTCAATAACACGTCATGTACCTTTACTTCCACTACCGTCCCGATGATCGCCGATGACCGATAGCACCGCTACTTCCCACTACTAACCATGTACCACTACTTCCACTACAACCGTCCCGAGAACGCCTACTTCCTCTACATTGCACCGAACCCGAACCGTCTCGTTTGCATGCTTTGAAGGTATAACCCCGAGATGACGCCCGTGAACGAATGCATGTGTGTTGTATGAGATGCCCGTGCTTGCACCGTGCTCGATATGTCGCTTGCATGTTGTTCCTTGTTTGCCATGCCATTCACACATGGGACACCCGGTTTCCGGGATCACTCCCGGTCACTCTTGCATGTTTCGCATATCCACACTTTCGCTTGCATCAGTATCTCTTAATGAGTTGTCGGATCAATGGATATGTTGTCGTGGAATCGTTTCCGTTGTAGTTGCAGTGGCATCCCTTCTGCTTCGCCACAGTGACAAATGCCTCATATCATATTATGTCAACATTTGCATAAAAGTGCATAAAACTTGTACAGGTCATCTACATCACGATAACAACACTTAAAATGCTTAAAATTGTTGTTTCCTTTAAATTGCTAAATATGTATATGGGGTTTTACCGGAATTGTTGTTTATTGTTCCGGCCTCATTAAAACTTGCCTAAATGTGTAGTTTACTTATGCTTCACCTCTTGCCATGTTAACCAACATTTAATTTTGATGAGTACATAAATGGGAGAGAACTAAATAATTGTTGTGGTGTTTCGTCAATATGCTACTCGTTGCATATTGAGCTCCACTTAATTTGTAGTATTGTTTGTTGCAATTTGCCGTGCCATGCCATGCCTCATTAAACCGGACATGCATCATACTTGATTGTGCATCATGCCATGATTATGCTTGGTTGTTTACCACGTCGTTTGCTTCTTTCCGGTTCTGCTTCTCCTTGATAGTTGCCGGTAAAGTTGCGATTGTGAGGATCCGTTCGACTATGTTGGTTCTTCTTCTTCTTCATGGATTCGATCTTCTTCCTAGCGGGATTTCAGGCAAGATGACCGTCACCTTGGATCTCACTACTATCTTTGCTATTCTAGTTGTCTCGATGCTATTGCTATGTCGCACTACCTACCACTAGTTTATCAAGCCTCCCAAATTGCCATGCTAGCCCCTAACCTTTTCACCATTCCTACCAAACTGTTGTTTGGTTATGTTACCGCTTTGCTTAGCCCCTCTTATAGCGTTGCTAGTTGCAGGTTGTTCCATGGATATCTTGGGATATCACAATATCTCTTATTTAAGTAATGCATCTATATACTTGGTAAAGGGTGGAAGGCTCGGCCTTATGCCTGGTGTTTTGTTCCACTCTTAATGCCCTAGTTTATGTCATACTGGTGTTATGTTCCTTGATTTTGCGTCCCTAACATGGTGAGGGGTAGGGGACCCTCTTGACAGTTCGCTTTGAATAAAACTCTTCCAGCAAGGCCCAAGATTGGTTTTAGCATTTACCTAATAAGAACTAAAACTTGCCTAGGGATTTTCTGAACCGCGAGGATTTCTTAATTCAACCCCCGGGCCAGTGCTCCTCTGAGTGTTGGCCTCAACTGGGTAGACTGCGGGGCCACCTCGGGGAAACTCAAGGGTTGGTTTTACTCGTAGGATGTCTCATCCGGTGTGCCTTGAGAACGATATATGTGTAGCTCCTATTAGGATTTGTCGACACATTTGGGTGGTCTTGCTGGTTTTGTTTTACCATTGACGAAATGTCTTGTGCACCGGGATTCCGAGTCTGATCGGGTGTCCCGCGATGGAGGATTGTCTCTGCGGATCATGAGCTTGTCATGGGCTATGTTGGGACACCCGTGCATGGTTTAAACTTTCGAGAGCCATGCCCACGGTTATGTGGCTGTCGGTGTCAAAACCGGCGGATCTCGGGTAGGGGGTCCCGAATTGTGCGTCTAAGGCGGATGGTAACAGGAGGCAGGGGACACGATGTTTTACCCAGGTTCGGGCCCTCTTGATGGAGGTAAAACCCTATGTCATGCTTGATTTATTCTTGATAATATGAGTAGTACAAGAGTTGATCTACCACGAGATCAGAGAGGCTAAACCCTAGAAGCTAGCCTATGGTATGATTGTATGTTGTCCTACGGACTAAAACCCTCTGGTTTATATAGACACCAGAGGGGGCTAGGGTTACACAAGGTCGGTTACAAAGGAGGAGATATACATATCCGTATTGCCTAGCTTGCCTTCCACGCCAAGTAGAGTCCCATCCGGACACGGGACGAAGTCTTCAATCTTGCACCTTCATAGTCCAACAGTCCGGCCAAAGGATATAGTTCGGCTGTCCGGAGACCCCCTAATCCAGGACTCCCTTAGTAGCCCCTGAACCAGGCTTCAATGACGACGAGTCCGGTGCACAGTGTTGTCTTCGACATTGCAAGGCGGGTTCCTCCTCCGAATACACTACAGAAGAGTTTGAATACAAGGATAGTGTCCGACCCTACAAAATAAGTTCCACATACCACCGTAGAGAGAATAATATTTCCACAAATCTAATCTGCTGACACGTTTCGTCAGCATGACATCACGCCACGGCCCGGTAATTATTTGAACCATTTTTCTTTAACCAGCCCCGCACATAATGCGAGGCGGTTTCTTAGCACGTCTTGTCAAAGCAGAGATCGTGTTCCCCTTATTATGGGATTCTCATCAATACAAACGTGGGCAACCCAACTGCGCCACCAATTACGGCGCTTGGGGGATAAGCGAGTTTTACCAGGCTGGTGGGGGGCGCATAGTTTCGTCCACCCTTATAAAGGGATAAGATCTCACCTTTTTCTACCCAAGCCTTCTTCCTCCTTGCTCATCCATTCTCGCGCACTCGAGCTCCAACGCCCAAGTCCGCATCCTTCTCCTCAACTCTCTCCAAACATGTCCGGAGCGGGAGGCAAGTGGATGGCCTCCTCCGTCGCGGAGGGACACATCAAAAAGCTACGTGGAGCCGGATACTTAGCCGCGGATATCGCGCACCGGCTGCCAGCCGCGGGGCAGATCGTCCCTACCCCGGAACCTCACGAAAGGGTGGTTTTCCTCCCCCATTTCGTCCGCGACCTCATGTTCTATTACGGGCTTGTCACATCCCTAGTTTGGGTAATGCCTAGTGCTAGCATCTTGTGTTGCATCATGTCTAAATTCTAACAAGTTGAACTGAGGAAATTTTAAAGCCTCAAAAATTTAATTAAAAGAAGGGCAAATAACCCTAAAAATTGCATTCAATGAACCCAAAGTGCTCTTCATTGATGTTTGATATTTTTGGCAATGGTCTTGATCCAAACCAAAATAATGAACATTTTTGAAGAATAATTTTGGGCACTGATTTTTAAATCATATTGTATTTTGAATTTGAATTTATATTCATATACCTAGAATATATCTTCAATGCTCCTGAAATAATTTATGGGCATGTGGCTAGGTCCATTTCTACAACATAAAATATTTTAGAAAGATTTGACATGAGTTTAAATTCTATTTTGAATTTAAACAGTGGCAAATAAATAAATAAAAGAAAACATAACAGAAAAATAAAACAGAGTAGAATCTTACCTGCTAACCTGGCCCAGGAGAGAATCGGCCCAGCCCACCAGGGGCGCTGAGGTCTTCTTCCACCTCTGCCAGTAGGCAGAGGGCGTGTTCCCGTCGCACTCCGGCCACCTCATGCTTCTGCCGACGCCCTGGACGACTCCATACGACGCCAAGCACCCCCTGGAATCCCCTCGCTCCTCTCCCTCACTCTCTGCTCCCTCCTTCGCCCTCTAGTCCCTTCCACGAGTGCGCCCGAACGCAGCCGTCGCCACCGACGGCTCCCCCACGGCCACAGCCATCTCCGAGCCTCTCCGACGCGCCCCCGAGCTACACCGTGACGCCCCGGTCCTCTCCGCCGAGCCACATGACGCCGGACGCCTGGAGCGCCGTCGTCAATGCCATCTTCGCCCTCTGCACCGACGATCGTCGTCAACCGATTCGTCGTCACCAGGCCATCCCCGAGCACGCTGAGAGCACCGACGACCCCGCCGTGAGCTCCTCTACCGAACCCCTCTCTCCTCGCTGTCATTCTCCTCCTCTAGCCCCGCTGTCCACCGGAGCCGAAAGCTCACCGCCGCCATGGTTCTTCACCGCCGTGGCTAGGGCCACCGCAGCCCACGCCTAAGCGCGTCACCGTGCTCGGTTAAGCTCCAGGAGCGCTTAGCACCTGCCAGTTTATCCCCCTAGCGCCCCGTAGCATCGACCCCGTCCACACCCGAACTCTGGCGCCGCCGCGAGCTCACTTCCGGCGAGCTCCGTCCACCCCACGGCCTCCCACCTGCTCCGTTAGATGCGCGCGAGCGCCAGCCACCCTCAGCACCCATCCGCGCGTCGAATGGACGTCGGAGCCACGATTCTGGCGTGCCTCCGCCGTCGGCTGTGGACATCTCCGGCCATGCTCCGGCGAGTGTCGACGTGGCCGTCATTAGACGCTAAACCCGCCACCTAAGCAACCCTAATAGCCACTGACAGCGGGCCCTACTACAGGGTCAAACCCAGTCAGCATTAGCTCAAATCACAGCATATTGCCATGTCATGATCATGCATCATATTGTGGCATTGCATTGATTGTGTTCTTTCTTAGTTGCGGTGATTGTCCCCTCTCAATAGATGTGCTTCCGACGATGAGTTCGATGACACCGATGAAGAGCTATATTATCTTCAGAAGTGTCATGCAAGCAAAACCCCCTTGTTCATTCCGATACAATCCTACTCTCTCGCTCCTGCTCTCTTTTACTACATTAGGACAACAAAGTTTCAACTGTTACATGCGGCGGTAGCTGAAACCCTTTCCTCTACATGACCTGTCATTGCCACAGTAAATAGATGAAACCCACTAGCATGAGTAGGAGTTGCTTGAACCCTGATGTGCCTACTCATTCATGCTTGTTGTCATGCCTGCTACTGCTTAGAGTCGAGTCAGGTCTGGTTCATCGGGGATGAATTGGAATGTGGTGAACATGTCCTACTGTTGAGAGCTAAGTGTGTGAACACGATTTGGTAAAGGTAGCGGTGAGAGGCCATGTCTCATTGAAACCGTCCTCAAGAACTGGGTTTTGTGTTTGTGATCCATGAACAGTTACTACCACACGTTGGAATGCTTAAGTGCCCCTCTTGACTTATTAATCAACCTGATCTCTGTCCAGGAGTTGCAACTAGTTTCTGGTGTTTGTATGTAGTGCTAGTAGTCTACTAAGTGGCACCCGGTACAGGTGGGCTTGGGACAGACTAGGCACAGTGGCACGGTGTACCAAGTGGCACCGGGATGGTGGGCTTGGGAACCCTGCTCACATCGTTTGGGGCCGTGAGCGACACCCCAGCCGGATCTCCTTGCGGATGGAACCCGAATAGGCGATAAACCTGGACTAAAGACTTGTTGGTTAGTCAGGTCATGGCCGACTCCCTCGCCAGGCTTCCGCTTGAAGGTTGCCGAGATACACGATGTGTACATGGTGGTAAGTGGCGAGAGCGTGTGTGAAGAAGTACACCCCTGCAGGGTTATCATCATCTATTCGAATAGCCGGATTCCTCGGGATATGGAAACTTGGACCCCTTGCATAGTTCATAGACAAGTGAAAGTGGATACTCTAAAATGCGCAAGATAAGTGTGAGTGCTATGGATGGCGTTCTCGTAGGGGAGCGGATCCATAGTGGTGTATTGATATGGTGAACATGTGGACTCGTGTGCGCCACCTCAAAGAGTTATTTGCAGTCGTAGTTCAGGATAGCCACCGAGTCAAAGCTGGCTTGCTGCAGTCAAACTCCACCACCCCTTTGTTGATACCGATGCATATGTAGTTAGTTCTGATGTAAGTCTTGCTGGGTACATTTGTACTCATGTTTGCTTATTTTATGTTTTTGCAGAGAGACTTTAGTATCGCTAGTAGTTCCGTGTGGACTTCGACGTCTAGCTCGTTACCTCAGCTACGATCTTGTACCCTTGGGAAGGTCTTGTAGATAGTCAGGCTCCTCAGCCTTCTTCATTTGTAGTTGTGTGTACTCAGACAAGTTAAGCTTCCGCTTGTGCTTGTTGCTTGTATGCTCTGTATGTTGGGTCATGAGACCCATGTTTGTAATATCTCGCTCCTCAGAACGTAATGAATAAATACTCTGAGTCGTAGAGTCTTGTTGTGATGCCATGTTGTATTTGCACATATTGAGCATATTGTGTGTATGATTGAAATGCTTGGTATGTGTGGGATCCGACAACCTAGTTGTTTATCCTTGGTAGCCTCTCTTATGGGGAAATGTAGTCTTGTGCTTCCATGAGCCATAGTAGTCCGCTACAGCCCGGTTCACCGGAGTCCTGCTAGCCCAGCACTACTGCTCCAGAACACTTGACTGGCCGGCATGTGATTCACTTCGTTCCTGTGTCTGTCCCTTCGGGGAAATGTCATGCGGCGACATCCGGAGTCCTGCCTAGCCTGCTACAGTCCTTGTTCCCGGAGTCCTGTTAGCCCAGTGCTACAGCCTGGATTCGCACGCTGCTGACCGACATGCTCAATGTTGATTCATGTATGCCTGTCTCCGTAAGTTAGTGCCACTTTGGGTTTACGACTAGTCATGTCGGCCCGAGTTCTTTGTCATATGGATGCTAGCGACACTATCGTATACGTGAGCCAAAAGGCGCAAACGGTCCCGGGCCATGGTAAGGCGACACCGTGGGAATACCGTGCGTGAGGCCACAAAGTGATATGAGGTGTTACAGGCTAGATCGGTGTGACCTAGAATTGGGGTCCTAATAGCTTTGGTATCAGAGCCTAACTGCCTGTAGGATTACCAAGCCAAACCGGTCGAAGTTGTGTCTAGAAATGCATTAGTTATGTAAGGGAATTGATTGTGGAAGGGAACGTAAGGCTCTTTTTACTCCTTTACCTTATGCCCTTGTAATCTAAGTCATCCTCTTCTCTTCTACGGGGATTAAGAACTAGGCCTTCTCATCTATCTATCAGGATGATGAGTTACTATGATAGAGACTTATAGGATTGATGGATTCAAGCCTCAGTTTAGTCTCTACTACTTCCGTGTGTTCATAGTTGGTCTCAAAACCTTGATATTGTGATGTTGAGTGGTTATGCCACTATTTTGCAGGATGTCTCAAATATTTTTTAGCATTTACAGCCATTATGCTGTCCGAGTCATTCCAGGTTTCTACATAGTATGATGCATTTGCAAATCCATTCTTTCCGTTCCCGTGGCCCCTTTCGGCCAGATTAACCACACTAATCAGTGTGTTGAGGTACTCCGTTGCCTTGACGTGTATGTCAGAGTTAGTATTATGACCCTAGGTGTCCACGAGAATTTAGAAATGCTTTCATATCCCTAGTGTGATGATTCTGGCCACCATTCTCGAAAGCATCTCGTGATGTTATTTAGTTAGTAGGTATTCTACTCCTGGGTTTTGAACCCGAGATTCACCCTACTTCACGCTGTTAGTATTTGCTAGTTCCCTTAAGATATTAGTAACCTTGTGATAGTCCTCGAGGTCTGTGGTATATCGTTCTTCCAATACCATAATCCAATATGGCAGAAGCTATTCGAACCAAAATATCACAACCAGAGTGCTCTTGATGAGTTCTCCGTTGCCAGTTCTACCTTTCTGCATGGGTTATCCAGAAGAAATATGTAAAGCCAACATTCAATTTTTCAGCAAAGATTATGAACTAACCATATTCAAAATAACATTTAGGTCTCATGTTTACTCATATCAATGGCATAATCAACTAGCGAGCAATAATAATAAATCTCGGATGACAACACTTTCTCAAAACAATCACAATATGATATAACAAGATGGTATCTCGCTAGCCCTTTCGGAGACCGCAAAACATAAATGCAGAGCACCCCAGAAGATCAAGGGCTGACTGGAAATTTTAATTCATGGTAAAAGAGATCCAGTCAATTCATACTCAATGTAAACTAATAGTAATACATGCAAATGACAACGGTGCTCTTCAACTGGTGCTTTTTAATAAAAGGGTGATGCCTCAACATAAAAGTAAATAGACAGGCCCTTCACAGTGGGAAGTAGAGATTTGTAGAGGTGCGAGAGCTTGGTTTTGAAATAGAGATGAATAATATTTTGAGCAGTATACTTTCATTGTCAACATAACAACCGAGAGATCTCGATATCTTCCATGCTACACACATTATAGGCGGTTCCCAAGCAGAATGGTAAAGTTTATACTCCCCCACCACCAACAAGCATCAATCCATGGCTTGCCCGAAACAACGGGTGCCTCCAACTAACAACAATCCTGGGGGAGTTTTGTTTGGAATTATTTTGATTTGATTTGAGCATGGGACTAGGCATCCTGGTGACCAGCCATTTTCTCGTGAGTGAGGAGCGGAGTCCACTCCTCTTGAGAATAACCCGCCTAGCATGGAGGATACAGACAACCCTAGTTGATACATGAGCTATTCGAGCATACAAAACAGAATGTTTATTTGAAGGTTTAGAGTTTGGCACATACAAATTTACTTGGAATGGCAGGTAGATACCGTATATAGGAAGGTATGGTGGACTCATATGGAATAACTTTGGGGTTTATGGAATTGGATGCACAAGCAGTGTTCCCGCTTAGTACAAGTGAAGGCTAGAAATAGACTGGGAAGCGACCATCTAGAGGGCGACAACAATCATGAACATGCATTAAAATTAATAAACACCGAATGCAAGAATGAGTAGGATATAATTCACCATGAACATAAATATCGTAGAGGCTATGTTGATTTTGTTGCAACTACATGCGTGAACATGTGCCAAGTCAAGCCACTCGAATCGTTCAAAGGAGGATACCACCCTATCATACCATATCACAACCATTTTAATAGCATGTTGGCACGCAAGGTAAACCATTATAAACTCCTAGCAAATTAAGCATGTCATAAGCAACTATAATCTCTATTTGTCATTGCAAACATGTTTCATTCATAATAGGCTGAATCAGGAATGATGAACTAATCACATTTACAAAAACAAGAGAGGTTGAGTTCATACCAGCTTTTCTCATCTCAATTAGTTCATCATATATCGTCATTATTGCCTTTCACTTGCACGATCGAATAGTGTGGATAATAATAATAGTGCACGTGCATTGGACTAAGATGGAATCTGCAAGCATTCAACTCACGAGAGAAGACAAGGTAATATGGGCTCTTTGTTAGATCAACAATAATGCATATGAGAGCTAGTCAACAATTTCATCATGGTCTTCTCCTCTCGACCCCCGAAGAAAAAGAAAAAAAACAAAACTATTTACATGGGAAAGCTCCCAACAAGCAAAAGAAGAACGAGAAATCTTTTGGGGTTTTATTTTTAATTACTACTGCTACAGGCATGTAAAGTAAAGTAGCTAAAGGCTACACCTAATTTTTTTGGTTTTTCCTAAGGTTTTTCAAACACACAAGAAGAAAGCTTAAAAAGAAATTAAACTAGCATGGATCATACAATGAAAAAGTATGAGCACTGACAACTGGCATGAGTGTGTGAACATGAATGTAATGTCAGTGAGAAATACATACTCCCCCAAGCTTAGGCTTTTCTCCTAAGTTGGTCTATGCCCATGCATGGCCTGGTGGATATCCGAAGTTGAAGTTGGGGTCGTACTGAGATGCATCAGCTACTGCCCGAAAGGCTGCAGCTTGGAGGCGGTCTGCCTCCATCCTCCTCTCGTACTCGTTCGCCTCCTCCCTGGTTATAACATATCTCCCTTTTGCCTGGATGTCAAAGAAAGTAGGAGCAGGGAGAGCGACATGATAGGTACGTCGTCTGTCAAAGATTAGTCGATACTGGAGGGACTGATCGTCCCTCTCAACAAACTAATGAAGAACCATAGCATTATAATCTAAATAAGCAGGAGGCAACTCAATATCATCTCCATGTATGGGTATCTCAAGAAAATAAGCTAAACGGGTTGCATAAATTCCACCAAAGAAATCTCCATTAATACTATTATTATGCAACCTATGTGCAACAATGGCCCCCAAGTTATATTGTCTATCTCCTAATACAACACTCTTGAGAACACTAAGATCAGGAACACACATGTGACATGCCTCATCCTTACCGTTAATGCATCTACCCACGAAGAGAGCAAAATAATGTATGGTAGGAAAATGAATGCTCCCTATGGTAGCTTGTGTTATTTCTCTAGATTCCCCCACAGTGATACTAGCAAGACATTCTTTAAATTCAGATTTGCGAGGTTCACTAGCACTACCCCACCGCGGGAGTTTACAAGCAGTATTAAAATCTTCTAGGTCCATGGTATAAGATTTATCATAAAGATCAAATAGGACATTGTGAGAATTGTGCGAGGATGTAAACTTAAACCTTCTCACAAATGAATCAGTTAAATAGAGGTATTGTCGGCACTTATCTGCCTCGAAGCTCTCAAGATCAGTGTTACGCACATCTGCGTCAAATTCTTCCTTGATGCCTTCCTGGACCATGAAATCCTCTGACGGCCATTCACAAGGCCGCACTTGAGCCTCCCTTGGTAGTTCATTATACGGCTCGCGTATTGCGGGCCTTGGGCCTTGCTTCCTTGATGAACCACCTTGCTACATTTTCCTAAACATATTTCTTCCTCTGAAAAATTTCTGAAATTTGTAGTGACTCAAAATAAAAGTGAACCAAACTCAACAAAATTAATAGCAACTACTCCTACAGGTGCCTAGAGGCTATATCATGCATTAAAACTAATTTTGACCACATAAATTTGACATGCAAGCTCAAGAGAGGGTCACCTAAGAAGCAAAAATTTGCAATAAATAAAGCACTACAACAAAAACTAATTGGACCATTGGAGGAGTCACATACCAAAGAACAATCCCCCAAAGCAGTTTTGTGAATGGAGCTTTGAGCAAGGAGATCGAAAATGGCAGCAAGATGAGCAAGAACTTGGGTTTGAGCTGGTGGATGATTTTTTCTGGAGCAAGACGAAGTGTGTGGGTGCAAGGATAAGTGGAGGGGACCCATGTGGGGTCCACGAGGCAGGGGGCGCGCCCTCCACCCTCGTGGGCACGTGGTGGGTCCCCCTGGTGTGTTCTCAGTGCCAGATATTCTCAAATATTATAGAAAAAATCATATTAAATTTTCAGGGCATTTGGAGAACTTTTGTTTTAGGGTATTTTTTATTGCATGGATAATTCAAAAAACAGACCGAAAATACTATTTTTGCTTTATTTAATATAAATAATAGAAAGTAAAAGGAGGGTACAGAAATTTGTGCTTTCTAACTTCATCCATCTCATGCTCATCAAAAGGAATCCACTAACAAGGTTGATCAGGTCTTGTTAACAAACTCATTTCGAATAACATGAAACCGGAGAAATTTCGAATAACACTAGGTTACCTCAATGGGGATATGCACATCCCCGACAATAAGAATATCATATTTCTTCTTGACAGTAGGAAGAGGAAATTCAAAACATCCAATAATAATCGTTGAAAATTTTCCAATAGAATTGATACTATGGACTTGAGGTTGTTTCCCCGCAAAGTGTATCGTATTCTCATTACGATTAACATGAAAAGTGGCATTGCCTTTGTTGCAATCAATAACATCCCCTACAGTATTTAAAAAGGGTCTACCAAGGATAATCGACATACTATCATCCTTGGGAATATCAAGAATAACAAAGTTCGTTAAAATAGTAATGTTTGCAACCACAATAGGCACATCCTCACAAATACCGACAGGTATAGCAATTGATTTATCAGCCATTTGCAAAGATATTTCAGTAGGTGTCAACTTATTCAAATCAAGTCTACAATATAAAGAGATAGGCATAACACTAAGACCGGCTCCAAGATCACATAAGGCAGTTTTAACATCGTTTCTTTTAATAGAGCATGGTATAGTTGGTACTCCGGGATCTCCTAGTTTCTTTGGTATTCCACCCTTAAAAGTGTAATTAGCAAGCATGGTGGAAATTTCAGCCTCCGGTATCTTTCTTTTATTTGTAACAATATCTTTCATTTACTTAGCATAAGGGTCATTTTAAGCATATCAGACGCATACGCAAAAAGATAGGTCTAATCATTTGAGCAAAGCGCTCAAAATCCTCATCATCCTTTTTCTAGGATGGTTTAGGAGGAAAAGGCATGGGTTTCTGAACCCATGGTTCTCTTTCCTTACCGTGCTTCCTAGCAACAAAGTCTCCCTTATCATAACGTTGATTCTTTGATTGTGGGTTATCAATATAAACAATAGGTTCAATCTCTACATCATTGTCATTGCTAGGTTGAGCATCAACATGAACATCATCATTAACATTATCACTAGGTTCATGTCCATTACCAGATTGTGTTTCAGCATCAGAAATAGAAATATCATTGGGATTCTCAGGTGTCAAAAACTGGTTCACTAGAAGCATGCAAACTCCAATCATTTTTCTTTTTCTTCTTCTTAGAAGAACTAGGTGCATCAACATTAGTTCTCTGAGAATCTTGCTCAATTCTCTTAGGGTGGCCCTCAGGATACAAAGGTTTCTGAATCATTTTACCCCCTCTAGTCATAACTCTAATAGCATTATCATTTTTCTTATTGTTCAATTCATTGAGCAAATCATTCTGAGCCTTAAGTACTTGTTCTACTTCAGTGGTCACCATAGAATCATGTTTACTAGTAAGTTTAAGTTCACCTTTAACTCTAGACATATAATCAATCGAGTGTTCAAGCATATCGGCATTGCGTTTCAATTGTCTACCAACATAAGCATTGAAGTTTTCTTGTTTAACAATAAAATTATCAAACTCATCTAAGCACTGGCTAGCAGACTTATAACGAGGAATATCACCTTCATCAAATATATAGTGAGAATTTACCTTTACTACCTATGTCAGGTTATCAAGACCATGTATTTCTTCAATAGGTGGTAAATTCTTAACATCTTCAGCTTTAATACCTTTTTATTTCATAGATTTCTTTGCCTCTTGGGTATCTTCAGGATTGAGAAATAGAATACCCCTTTTCTTCGGAGTTGGCTTAGATGTTGGTTCAGGAAGTGTCCAATCATTTTCATTACTCAACATATTATTCAATAGCAATTCAGCTTGATCAACAGTTCTTTCCCTAAAAACACAACTAGCACAACTATCCAGGTAGTCTCTGGAAGCATCGGTTAGTCCATTATAAAAGATATCAAGTATTTCATTTTTCTTGAGAGGATGATCAGGCAAAGCATTAAGTAATAGGAGAAGCCTCCCCCAAGCTTGTGGGAGATTTTCTTCTTCAATTTGCACAAAATTATATATTTCTCTTAAGGCAACTTGTTTATTATGAACGGGGAAATATTAAGATGAGAAGTAATAAATCATATCCTAGGGACTACGCACACAACCAGGATCAAGAGAATTAAACCATGTTTTAGCATCACCCTTTAATGAGAACAGAAACAACTTAAGGATAAAGTAATAATGAGTTTTCTCATCATTAGTGAACAGGGTGGCTATATCATTTAATTTAGTAAGATGTGCCACAACAGTTTCAGATTCATAGCCATAGAAAGGATCGGATTCAACCAAAGTAATTAACTCAGGATTGACAGAGAAATCATAATCCTTATTAGTAATAAAGATAGGTGAAGTAGCAAAAGCAGGGTCATATTTCATTCTAGCATACAAAGACTTTTCTTTAAGCTTAGCTAATAATTTCTTAAGATCAGATCTATCATTGCAAGCTAATAAATCTCTAGCAGTTTCTTCATCCATAACATAACCCTCAGGCACAATAGGCAATTCATATATAGGGGGAGAATGTTCATCATCACTTTCATCAATATTATCACTTTCAATAATTTCATTCTCTCTAACCCTAGCAAGTTGTTCATCAAGAAATTCACCTAGTGGCACGGTAGTATCAAGAATAGAAGTAGTTTCATCATAAATATCACGCATAGCAGAAGTGGCATCATCAATAACATGCGACCTATCGGAATCAATAGCGGCAGTAGGTGTCGCAAGTTTACTCAAAACAGAAGGTGAATCAAGTGTAGAGCTAGATGGCAGTTCCTTACCTCCCCTCGTAGTTGAGGGAAAAATCTTGGTTCTTTGATCTTTCAAGTTCTTCATAGTGATTAGCAGATATAAATCCCAAGTGACTCAAATAATAGAGCTATGCTCCCCAGCAACGGCGCCAGAAAATAATCTTGATAACCCACAAGTATAGGGGATCGCAACAGTCTTCGAGGGTAGAGTATTCAACCCAAATTTATTGATTCGACACAAGGGGAGACAAAGAATATTCTCAAGTATTAGCAGCTGAGTTGTCAATTCAACCACACCTGGAAATTTAATATCTACAGCAAAGTATTTAGTAGCAAAGTAATAGGATAGTAGGGGTAACGGTGGCAAAAGTAATATTTTTGGTTTTATAGTGATTGTAACAGTAGCAACGGAAAAGTAAATAAGCGAAGAACAATGTATGAAAAGCTCGTAGGCAATAGATCAGTGATGGATAATTATGTCGGATGTGATTCCTCATGCAATAGTTATAACATAGGGTGACACAGAACTAGATCCAGTTCATCAATGTAATGTAGGCATGTATTCTAAATATAGTCATACGTGCTTATGGAAAAGAACTTGCATGACATCTTTTGTCCTACCCTCCCGTGGCAGCGGGGTCCTATTGGAAACTAAGGGATATTAAGGCCTCCTTTTAATAGAGTACCGGACCAAAGCATTAACACATAGTGAATACATGAACTCCTCAAACTATGGTCATCACCGGCAAGTATCCTGATTATTGTCACTTCGGGGTTAGTGGATCATAACACATAATAGGTGACTATAGAATTGCAAGATAGGATCAAGAACTCACATATATTCATAAAAACATAATAGGTTCAGATCTGAAATCATGGCACTCGGGCCCTAGTGACAAGCATTAAGCATAGCAAAGTCATAGCAACATCAATATCAGAAAATAGTGGATACTAGGGATCAAACCCTAACAAAACCAACTCGATTACATGATAATCTCATCCAACCCATCACCGTCCAGCAAGCCTACGATGGAATTACTCACGCACGGCAGTGAGCATCATGAAATTGGTGATGGAGGAAGGTTGATGACGACGATGGCCACGGATTCCCCTCTCCGCAGCCTCGAACGGACTCCAGATCATCCCTCCAGAGAGAGATTAGGGCTTGGCGGCGGCTCTGTATCGTAAAACGCGATGAATCCTTCTCTCTGATTTTTTTCTCCCCGAACACGAATATATGGAGTTAGAGTTGAGGTCGGTGGAGCATCAGGGGGCCCACGAGGCAGGGGGCGCGCCCAGAGGGTAGGCGCGCCCCCCACCCTCGTGGACAGGGTGTGGGCCCCCTGACGTGGATTCTTCCGCCAGTATTTTTTATATATTCCAAAAATAATCTCCGTTGATTTTTAGGTCATTCCGAGAACATTTATTTCTGCACAAATATAACACCATGGCAATTCTGCTGAAAACAGCGTCAGTCTAGGTTAGTTCCATTCAAATCATGCAAGTTAGAGTCCAAAATAAGGGCAAAAGTGTTTGGAAAAGTAGATACGTTGGAGACGTATCACTCCTCATGAGTGTTGATCCAAACTAGAGCACCGTGCGGGACCGCCCCTTGGCAACTTGGGGTATGTTGGTACCTATACGCTTAGCTCATCCGGTGTACCCTAAGAACAAGATCACGCTACTCCTATCAGGCTAGGTCGGTCCATCAGGAGGTCTTGCTGGACTAGTTTTACCATTGTCAAAATATATTGTGCATCGAGATTCCGACTCTGATCGTGGGGTCCCGCGATGGAGGATTGTCTCCGCGAATCATGAGCTTGTCATGGGCTAAGTTGGGACACCCCTATAGGGTTTAAACTTTTGAGAGTTGTTCCCACGGTTATGTGGCAGATGGGAATTTGTTAATATCTGGTTGTAGAGAACTTGACACTTGACTTAATTAAAAGCCACCAACCGCGTGTGTAACCATGATGGTCTCTTTTCAACGAGGTTTGGGAAGAGAACACGGTGGGGTTATGTTTGAACGTAAGTAGTTGAGGATCACTTATTGATCACTTCCAGTTTACGACCGTTACGTAGTTTCTCGCCTTACTCTTGTACTAATATGTTAGCCACCATATTTGCTTAGCGCTTGCTGCAGCTCCACCTCATAACCACATCCTACCTATAAGCTTAAATAGTCTTGATCTCGCGGGTTTTGAGATTGCTGAGTCCGCGTGACTCACAGATACTACCAAAATAGTTGCAGGTGCTGATGGTACCAGTGCAGGTGATGCCACCAAGCTCAACTGAGAGTTCGATGAGGACCTTGGTCGTTACTATGTTTCCTTTCTAGACAATCAGTAGTGGTGTCTAGTTGGGAAGATCGGGATTTAGCATTTGGGATTGTCTTCTTTTCATTTGGATCCGTCCGTAGTCGGACTATGTGTGTACTCTAAATGGTGTATGTATTATTTGATCTTTGTGTGACGTGGCGATTGTAAGCCAACTATATATTTACTTCCTTGTTCATTACATGGGATTGTGTGAAGATGACCCTTCTTGCGACAATACCACAATGCTGTTATGCCTCTAAGTCATGCCTCGACATGTGGGAGATATATATGGCCGCATCTTGGGTGTTACACCGGCCAGGGAGAGGCGCGCCTAGGGGGGAGCCCTACTCCTAGTAGGATTCGGCCCCCCTTCCTTCCAACAGAGAGGGGGGAAGAGGAAAGGGGGGAGAGGGAGAAGGAAAGGGGGTCGTGCCCCCTCCCCTTGTCCAATTCGGATTGGGCAAAGGGGGCGCGACCTTCCGTGGCCTACCTCCTCTCCTCCACTATGGCCCATTAGGCCCATTAAATTTCCCGGGGGGTTCCGGTAACCTCCCAGTACTCCGAGAAAACCCCAAACCTCTTCAGAACCATTCTGGTGTACGTATATAACCTTCCAATATATGAATCTTTACCTCTTAACCATTTCGAGACTCCTCGTCATGTTTGTGATCTCATCCAGGACTCCGAACAAACTTCGGTCACCAAAACACATAACCCGTCATACAAATCTTCATCGAACATTAAGTGTGCGGACCCTACGTGTTTGAGAACTATGTAGACATGACCGAGAGACATCTCCGGTCAATAACCAATAGAGAAACCTAGATGCTCATATTGGTTCCTACATATTCTACGAAGATCTTTATCGGTCAAATCGCATAACAACATACATTATTTCCTTTGTTATTGGTATGTTACTTGCTCGAGATTCGATCATCGGTATCGTCATACCTAGTTCAATCTCGTTACTGGCAAGTGTCTATTCTCGTTTTGTAATGCATCATCACGCAACTAACTCTTTAGTTACATTGGTTGCAAGGCTTATAGTGATGTGCATTACCGAGAGAGCCCAGAGATACCTCTCCGATACTTGGAGTGAAAAATCCTAATCTCGATCTATGCCAAGTCAACAAACACCTTTGGAGACACTTGTAGAGCATCTTTATAATCACCCAGTTACATTGTGACATTTTATAGCACACAAAGTGTTCCTCCGGTATTCAGGAGTTGCATAATCTCATAGTCAGAGAATATGTATAAGTCATGAAGAAAGCAATAGCAATAAAACTTAACGATCATTATGCTAAGCTAACGGATGTGTCTTGTCCATCACATCATTCTCCTAATGATGTGATCCTGTTCATCAAATGAAAACACATGTCTATGGTTAGGAAACTTAACCATCCTTGATTAACAAGCTAGTCTAGTAGAGGCTTACTAGGGACACTGTGTTTTGTCTATGTATCCACACATTTAACAAATTTCCAGTTAATACAATTCTTGCATGAATAATAAACATTTATTATGGTATAAGAAAATATAAATGACAACTTTATTATTGCCTCTAGGTTATATTTCCTTCATCCCATTCATGATGCAATTTTCTAGGAATTGAAACTTCTAACTCCAATTTTTACTCAAGAGCTTTCATCATACCGTCAACAATATGTTTAGTAAAAGCTTTATTTTGTTTGTAAGAATGGGGTGAATTTATCATGGATTGCAACAAATAAATACAATCAATCAAAGAGCAACTATCATAATTAAATTCTTTGTAATCCAAAAGAGTGCGCACATCACTAGCTAAAGTTTTGACCTCTTCAAACCCACTTTTATCAATTTTCTCAACAAGATTTTCACCCTCCGAATTATCGGGACGCCTTCTAGCTAAATTTGACTCTTCTCCAGTCCCTTTTTTATCAATCTTAACTTTACTAAACAAGGAATCAATAGAAGAAACACCAATCATTTTAAGATCATCATCACTTTTGTGAAAGTAATCACTAGAAAACGCTTTTTTTAAAGTTCTCTTTTAGCTCTAAGCATAGCAGTTCTTTTCTTACCTTCATTATTAGAAACATAAAGAGCTTTAATTGATTCCTTGACCTTAGGCACAAAAAATTTCATCATGAGATATTCTATCAACACTTCTAGATAAATCATCAATCTTATTCAACTTTTCTTCTATGGTAGTGTTGAAAACTTTTTCCATGTTGATAAATTCCTTAATATTATTCTCAAGATCATAGGTGTTCCTATTATTATTATAAGAAGGATTTCCATAGGAATTACCATTATTATTAGAGAATTACAAGGAAAATGCCTAGGATTAAAATTACCTCTATAAGCATTGTTGTTGAAATTGTTTCGAGAGATAAAATTCACATCTACGGACCGCTTGATGACCTCAAGCCGTGGGCAGGCTTCCACCAGCCGTCGCACCATACCGAAGTAGCTGCCGGACAGGGGCTCGCCAGGACACATCCGGACTATAAGACCCCTCATGGCCTGTTCAGCCGCCTTGTGAAATTCGACCTACTGCTTCAGCTGGTCGCTCAAGGCCACGGGGTGTTCTGTCCCAGTATACTGAGACCAGAACAACTTCTTCATTGAGCTCCCCTCCTCAGCCCGGTAAAATTCCGTGGCATCCAGCACACTGCGGGAAGATCTGCAAACGCTCCTGGAGAGCTCCGAACTCGGGTAAGAAAAAGGAAATTCTCCTTCACATGCTTGCTTTGCAAATTGAATGCCTTACCCGCTGCTGTCTTCTTCGCCTCATCAATCTCTTGGAGGACCTTGTGGGCTTCGGCCTTGGCGCTCCGGACGCTTTCAAGCGCGTGCGCGAGCTCAGACTCTCGCATTTTAGAGTCCAGCTCCAAGGACTCGTGCTTTCTGGCGAGAGCCTCGAGCTCTTGCTCCACCTCGCCCACTCGGGCTTCTTATTTCTCCTGTTCAATGCGTTCCTTGGCCGCTTTGTCTTCGGCCTCGGACAACACCTTCCTCAGGGTCGCCACCTCGGTTGTGGCCCCTGAAAAATCCATGATGATCCTATTACTTTATACCAGAACTTCTCTTCCACTATATAGACAGGGGTATTACTTACCTTTGCTCTCTTCGAGCTGCCTCTTGGTCAGGCTGAGCTCGTGCTCGGACCGCTTCAAGTCCTGCTTCAGCGCAGAGACCTCTGCAGAACATGCGGCAGCGGCCAGCAGGGAAGCCTGCACGTACACATAGACATACTTTGATTATACTCCTGAGTTATCATTTGATACTCTATTCAGCTTTTCCTCGTGAATGCCGAACAGAGCATCAGGGGCAACTACCTATGCGGTAATATTTTTATATTTTGAATGCTTACCTCAAAGCCTATTCGGAGGCTGGCGCAAGCTTCAGTCAGCCCGTTCTTGGCGGACTGAACCTTCTTAACCACCGCACTCATGATAGTGCGGTGCTCTTCTTCGATGGAAGCGCTATGAAGCGCTTCCAGCATGTTGTCCGGTGCCTTTGGTTGGACAGAGGACACTGGCACGGATGGTTGGCCCCCTTTGACGGGGGACTGTCTGCCGGAGTCCGAAACCATCGAGGGTTCCGGCGCAGTGTCCGGCTAGGGCCGAACTCGAAGCCCGTAGGAGCCTCGCTCCCTTGGTACCCAGGGTCTAGGAAGTCATCGTGGGGCGCCCCCAGGACCACCTCCCGTTGGCTTGGTGCCTGTTTAGACAACACCTCGGCGTTGTCCGTAGGGCGAGGGGTGGAAGCGGTCGGAACAGAACCGCTGTTCATATCCGACGAGTCCAAAGAGACGCTCGACGAGGGTATGTCGAGATGAGCTCGGGACGGACTGCATAATCATGTTCGGCATGAGGAAAGGTTGTACAATAAAACATATCATGAAGTACTATGGTGCCCAGACACTTACGACTTCGCCAGGGGCTTGTCCCTGGACAGCCACTCGTCGCCGCTGTCGGCGGCCGTCGTGGCACAGTCCGGAAGGAGGGTCCTTCCCTTCTTGGAGCCTTCGGCCTCCCGGATGGGTCGGCCTTCCTTTTCTTGTCTCCCCTGGCTGGGGGTGGAGAACTTTTCTCCTCCTCCTCCTTTCTGTGGGAGGAGTGTGCGTCGGAGTCATCGCTGATGACTCTGATACAACCTTGCGCCAAAGACCCTTTCGGGTCCCCGGCGCCTTCTTCTTGGTCTTTTCCAGCACATCATAGGTTGTCGGAGTCAGCATCTTCGTCAGAAGAGCGTCTAGAGGATCTTTGGGCAGCGGGGCTGGGCTATCAAGCTACTCCGCGTCTCTATCCAGTCCTGTTAATGACATGGAAGTTCAGATCCTGCACACAACTAAACCGGGGTAAATAAATACCCTGAGAAATATAAAAATCTTACCAGATTGGCGCGGTGCTTTGCGCTGAGTCCGCGGTCCTCATTGAGGGGGGGAGGGATCTCGGCACTCTTAAACAGCACCCTCCAAACATCCTCGTGCGTCGTGTTATAGAGCTCTCGCAGCGTCTGGTGTTTGGCCGAGTCGAACTCCCACAAAACAAATGCCCGCCATTGACACAGAAGGATCCGGCGGAAGAGCATAACCTGGACCACATTGATGAGCTTGATTTTCTTGCTTGTCATGTTCTGGATGCAGGTATGGACTCCGGTCAACTCTATCGGAGATCCCCAGGGCAGACCCTTCTTTTTCCAGGAGGTAAGCCGCGTGGGGATTCTAGATCGAAATTTGGGGGCCGCCACCCAGTTGGAGTCGCGCGGCTCGGTGATGTAGAACCACCCCGATTTCCACCCCTTTATGGTATCCATATAGGCTCCCTCGAGCCAGGTGACATTACGCATCTTGCCCACCATGGCGCCTCCGCACTCTGCTTGCTGGCCGCTCACCACCTTCGGTTTGACATTGAAGGTTTTCAGCCATAGGCCGAAGTGGGGCCTGATGCGGAGGAAGGCCTTGCACACGACGATAAACGCCCAAATGTTGAGGATGAAGTTGGGGGCCAGATCATGAAAGTCCGACCCATAGTAGAACATGAGCCCACGGACAAATGGGTGGAGGGGAAATCCCAGTCCGTGGACGAAATGGGTAAGAAAAACTACCCTCTCATGGGGTTCGGCATTGGGACGATCTGCCCCGCATCGGGCAGCCGGTGCACGATATCCGCGGCCAGATATTCGGCTTCCCGTAGTTTTTTGACGTTCTCCTCCGTGGCGAAGGATACCATCCACTTGCCTCCTGCTCCCGACATGCTTGGAGTGGTTTGAGAAGAAGAACACGAGCTTGAGCGCTGGAGCTCGAGTGTGTGGGAATGGGTAAGCGAGGAAGAAGAAGGCGTGGGTGAAAAAGTAGATCTTTGTCCCTTTTATAAGGGCAGAGGAGGCGATGAGTCTCCCCACTTGCCTGGCAAAACCACTTATGCCCCAGGCGCCGTAATTGATGGCGCAGTTGGGTTACCCACATTCGTATTGATGAGAATCCCGTGGTAAGGGGAACACGATCTCTGCTTTGACAAGACGTATCGAGAAAACCGCCTCGCGATGTGTGCGGAGCTGGTTGAGAAAAGCAGTTCGAATAATAACCGGGCCATGAAGTGATGTCATACTATCAAAACATGTGAGCAGATTGGATTTATGGAAGTATTATTCTCTCTACGGTGGTATGTGGAACTTATTTTACAGGGTCGGACACTATCCTTGCATTCAAACTCTTCCATGGTGTATTCGGAGGAGGAACCCGCCTTGCAATGCCGAAGACAATACTGTGCACCGGACTCATCGTCATTGAAGCCTGGTTCAGGGGCTACTAAGGGAGTCCTGGATTAGGGGGTCTCCGGACAGCCGGACTATATCCTTTGGCCGGACTGTTGGACTATGGAGATACAAGATTGAAGACTTTGTCACATGTCCGTATGGGACTCTACTTGGCGTGGAAGTCAAGCTTGGCAATACGGATATGGATATCTCCTCCTTTGTAACTGACCTTGTGTAACCCTAGCCCCCTCCGGTGTCTATAGAAACTGGAGGGTTTTAGTCCGTAGGACAACATACAATCATACCATAGGCTAGCTTCTAGGGTTTAGCCTCTCTAATCTTGTGGTAGATCAACTCTTGTAATACTCATATCATCAAGAACAATCAAGCAGGACGTAGAGTATTACCTCCATCGAGAGGGCCCGAACCTAGGTAAAACATCGTGTCCCCTGCCTCCTGTTACCATCTGCCTTAGACGCACAGTTCAGGACCCCCTACCCGAGATCCGCCGGTTTTGACACCGACACTTCCCTTGTCCATTCTTCCTTTTGCAACTCCCAATCTGCTGCTGCTTCCCTTCAATCATAAGAGCCTTGTCTACCAAATCCTGGTAGTTGTTAAATGTTGCCACCATTAACTGCATACTCATCTCATCATTCAGCCCTTCCATAAACTTCTCCTGCTTCGCGGCATCTGTGGCCACATCATCCGGGGCATAGCGAGCTAACTTGCTAAACTCTTCCACCTACTGCCCCACAGTACGGTTTCCTTGGTGCAAGTTGCGAAACTCACGCTTCTTCATGCTCATAGCTCCAGTTGAGGCATGAGCAATGCAGAATGCTTGCTGAAACTGCTCCCAAGTGACATTGGCTATAGGGAAAGTGGCTGTGTAGTTCTCCCACCATGAGGCTGCAGGTCCATCCAATTGGTGTGCGGCAAAACACACTTTCTCAGCATCTGTGCAACCTGCGGTGGTCAACTCCCTTCCAATCCTGCGTTGCCAATCATCTACAACTATTGTCTCGGTGCTACTTGAAAACACCGGCGGCTGTAACCTTAGAAAACAGGCTAAGTTGTGAACTAGAGGTGGTGGTGGCGGGTTGCTGTTATTGTTGTTGGATTTGCCTTGGTTCCAGACTAACAACTGCATCAAGGTATTCTGTTGTTAGATCAACTGGGTGAGCTCCGGTGGGAAAGAAAATTCGGGTTCACGTCTCAGAGGCATCTGATGGGTTTAGAGGGAAGAAATTAGAATCAAATGAGGTCTAGTGAGAAAACACTACCCATATGCACATGAGACAAACACATTCATATCACAGCAAATCAATTCAAACAAGGGCATATAATCGATCTAACTACCGTTACAGTGCTCGGAGTACTAATATATACATGGGGGAAATATTACTAAAAATATGGTGGTCCACGAGAAATTTTGATCGGTGGAAGACTCCATGATATCCACTCCAGCTTCATCTTCATAATCATCATCACTACTGTCGGGATCGGAGTCGGTGTCTTCGATGATGATGTAGTCCTTGGGATGGTCGTCATCTCCTCCTAGCGCAGGGTCTCCCATAAATACTCCTATCTTCCTTGTCAGGTCGTCATTCTTCTCCACTAGTATTGTGATTTCTTCCTCGTATCCGTCGCGTGTAGACTTGAGTTCTTCTTCTAGCTCCATGTTCTAGGTCATCACCTTCTTCTGATCTATCATACTAGTGCACATCTGGTTCTCCTGGCGACGAATCTGCTGGTTTAACTCCTGGATGTAAGCTGCAATGGTCATGTCCTTCTTGGTGCTGATCATCTCCCATTGCTCATCTCGGTGCTCACATATGTGGTAGATAGTGTCCTTAAGATCCTTGTGATAAACTTTGCCGATGCATCCTATGGCGATGTGGGGTGCCATGCTCTTTCCTAGACTCTAGGTTGGTGCATCAAAGGAAAACTCTATGGGCTCAGTGACTGGCATGAATGTCCTTCCTGGAACTTGAACTCAAATCATCAAACGCTCCTCTTCTGGTAAAGTGGCGGTGTAGGTCCCGGTGAAGCTTGGTATTCTGATGTTCAGGTACCTAGTGACTTCCTTCAAGTGTCGTCCAAAAGGTGTGTCTTCATCCGGTTGTGCAACCTTGTACCTTGTGTCCGCCATCCTATAGAGTAGAAGATGGAGAGAAGTCAGAAATGAGTAGAGAAGAGTGACCTATGGCTCATCTTAGTGGTCGTGTCCTACATTCAGCGTGTGCTCTGATACCATCTTGTAGCGACTCGACATCGGCGCCAGATCTCTGTGTATAAGTGTCATCCCTGGATCGGTGATGCTGACACACACAGTACTTCGGAGAATTTATAACAGAGTTGCAGTCACACACTTATTACATCAAATGTCTCAAAAGATAACTTATTACAGTAAATATGGCTCAAGGCCATCTAATTACGATAACAGCGGAAGGCTTGGAGGATAAAGTGAGTCCATCAACTCCAACGACATAGCTGAGTGCACGACAACGACCTAGCGCACCTTACTCTTCGTCTGAAAAGTCTACAACATGATACGTTGCAACCCGAATACAGGTCAGCACAGGGAATATGCTCGCAATGTAGCATAGTAGAGTAACGAACAGAATAAAAGCTATCACTACATGCATATATGGCCAGTGGAGGCTCTATGGTTAAAGTGTTCTGTGAAAACCCAATTTTTTCCTACAATAATGTAATATAATTTGTTTAACTATCATGGTAGTTGTTAAACATTGAGAAGGTTGCTCCAACTCAATCCCAATTAAGCAGTATTAACAAACCAACAAATTAATTTAGAGTGATGAGATTAACATGATAATCCAAGAACCAAATACTTCAGATGTCCATAACCGGGGACACGGCTTATCATGATTAGTTTCTACACTCTGCAGAGGTTTGCGCACTTTTCCCCACAAGACTCAATCTCCTCCATTGGATTTCTCGCACTACATGGTGTTTGAGAAACGGATGACCGAGACACAGTCTTTTAGAGGCATTAACTCTTTACTCTGGGTGGACAGTTACACCTACTTTCCCCTACATCTGCTAGCCCACCACCGAAAGAGGTCATGCAACATACTCAACTATGCCAGAGCCCATAATGGCTTGTGGCTGCACACGGATGTTTCTAGCATGAAAATCTTATGATCGCTTTGAGCCTGGGTGGCGAACCATAGGATGATCACACGGGTACTCCGGGATATCCTAGGACAACACTGGATTCTCTAGGTGCCCGCAACCAATCCACCCAGATGTGTATTTAAGTAGCCACCTTAAGTTAACCATTAATTAACAATCTCACATCTGTCATGGATAACTCAAACCAATCCACGTCTACGAGCATAGCATGGCAATATAAGCATAACGTAGAAGTAACTCCCAAGGGTTTGATAATAAAAAGGACGATAGGTTCTACCTCATCATCTACTTCCCAATACCCACATGTTAAGTATCCTACTCATGCAATGTTTGAGGGTTTGAGCTAATGCATAAAAAATGGGTAATAAAGGGTTATGATCAAAGTGTTACTTGCCTTGCTAATGATCCGCAAAACCTAGAGACTCATAGTAGGACGATGCGCACTCCAGGAATTCTGTCGCAAACAACAATAGCATACATAAGCAATCAAGCAAAGACGAATGGGTAAAACTCAAATAAGAAGATCAACTCTGAAAGTTCAACTGAAGAGATTCGATGTGTAGAAAGGAATCAATCGAATCGGAGCTACGGAACTGAAACTATGGTCAAAAGAACTTTGAATCCAAATCTGCTTGGAACCAAATTTTAAATTGTCAAAACCTTGTACAAGTGGATTAAACAGAAAGAGGGGCTCGAGACGAATATTTTGGCGTTAGTTTCACTGGATTTGGAGAAATGGTTTAGAAACGGCGAGGGTTTGAAGTTCAGGGGCCAATCTACGATAAAAATAATCGTGGATAGGTCCCTGGCCAAAAATAAAATAAAAAGAAAAGACTAGCGAACGAACGTTTGCTGTCTGAACCTAACCGGCGAACAACGTTCGTTAAAACGAACGAACGGACGAACGTCTGCTAAATAAATAAACCGAATAACAGAAAAATTAACAGATCTAGGGTTTTTAAAATAAAACCGATCGGTTTTTACCTAACCGAAAAAAACGACGGCGGTGGATCCGGCGAGATCCGCAGCGGCGGCGCTGGCGCGTGCAGCGGCGGTTGGCGGCAGGGTAGCGCTAGGGTTCGGGAGCGCAGGCGGGCTGGCGCTCGGGCGGACCTCGACGGCTTATAAGGCTTGAGCACAGACAGAGTCCGACTCGGGCATGGCCCAAGGTCGGTTCGTTTTTTTAAATAAGGTTCCGCCGAGAAAAATCCTAAATAAATAAAAATGAAAAACTAAAAATGCCAAAAACAATTTTCGCCGTTTAAATAAAATATTTAGAACAAATTGAACATTTTCTTGGCCTAAAATGCAATTTTGAAAAATGCATATTTTTCTAATGCAAACAAAATAGCGATAAAATCCAAATAAAATTATTTATTTGATTTTAAAAATTTTTCCTCACATATTTCTTTTGTTTTGGAGAAGTCATATTATCCCCTCTCATATATTTTGATATTGAAATATTTTTGGAGAGAAATAATTAAAACCAAAGTGATCCACTTTTCAATATTTGAGAAAATTCAAATATGAAAACAATAAAATCTCCAACTATCTCCGTGGGTCCTTGAGTTGCTTAAGATTTTAGGATCACAAAACCAAAATGCAAATAAAATATGATATGCATATGATTACCTATGTATAACATTCCTAATTGAAAATTTGGGATGTTACACTCATACTCTGAAATATGTGTATCTTGACGAAAAGACGATATATCCTATTATTATTACTGCTAACCTTTAAGAGCATGAAGAAAATAAATTACTGAAAACTTTGAAGAAGCATCGTGCCGCTATTGGATATACTCTTTATGATCTTAAGGGCATTAGTCCCACATTATGTCAGCACAAAATTAAATTGGAGAAAGATGCTAAATGGGTTGTTGATCATCGACGACGTTTAAATCCTAAGATGGAGGAAGTTGTAAGAAATGAAATACTAAAGCTCCTGGAGGCAGGTATAATTTATCCTATTGCTGATAGTCAATGGGTAAGTCCTGTTCATTGTGTCCCCTATAAGGGAGGTATTACTGTTGTTTCTAATGATAAGAATGAATTGATTCCACAAAGAATTGTTACAGGTTATAGAATGGTAGTTGATTTTTGCAAATTAAATAAAGCTACTAGAAAAGATCATTACCCTCTACCTATCAAATGCTAGAAAGATTATCCAAGCATACACATTTTTGCTACGTAGATGGTTATTCTGGTTTCTCTCAAATACCCATGTCAAAAGATGATCAAGAGAAAACCACTTTTACTTGCCTTTTCGGTACCTTTGCTTATAGACGTATGCCTTTTGGTTTATGCAATGCGCCTGCTACCTTTGAAATATGTATGACTGCTATATTCTCTGACTTTTGTGAATAGATTGTTGAGGTTTTCATGGATAATTTCTCCGTTTACGGAACTTCTTTTGATGATTGCCTAAGCAACCTGGACCGAGTTTTGCAGAGATGTGAAGAAACTAATCTCATTTTGAATTGGGAGAAGTGCAACTTTATGGTTAATGAAGGTATTGTCTTGGGGCATAAAATTTCTGAATGAGGTATTAAAGTTGATAAAGCTAAAGTAGATGCTATGGAAAAGATGTCGTGTCCTAAAGATATCAAAGGTATAAGAAGTTTCCTTGGTCATGCTGGTTTCTATAGGAGGTTTATTAAAGACTTCTCTAAAATTTCTAGGCCTCTCACTAATCTCTTACAAAAAGATGTTCCTTTTGTTTTTGATTATGATTGTGTAGAAGCATTTGAAATACTTAAGAAAGCCTTGATTTCTGCACCTATTGTTCAGTCACCTGATTGGAATTTACCTATTGAAATTATGTGTGATGCTAGTGATTATTCTGTTCGTGCTGTTCTAGGACAAAGAGTTGATAAGAATCTAAATGTTATTCAGTATGCTAGTAAAACTCTAGACAGTGCCCAGTGAAATAATGCTATCACTGAAAAAGAAATTTTAACAGTTGTATTTGCATGTGTTAAGTTCAAACCTTATATTGTTGATTCCAAAGTAACTGTTCACACTGGTCATGCTGCTATTAAATACCTTATGGAAAAGAAAGATGCAAAACCTAGACTTATTAGATGGGTTCTCTTGCTACAAGAATTTGATTTGCATATTATTGATAGAAAGGGAGCTGAGAATCCCGTTGCAGACAACCTATCTACACTACAAGAAATATGTCAACTAGTGACCTTCTGTTAGTGACCCTGGAAGAATTGGTCATAGATCTATGACCATTTCACACCAATTGGTCAAAAGCTGTTCCGGGGGCTTCAAACCCTAAACTATAACGACCATTTTGGTTATAAAGGTCGTAATTTCCTTACATGAAATGCTCATAAAGCAGATAGCACTGGTCTGCTGCCTTATTTGTGGCTGATCATGACCAATATAGATGGTCATAACCTTGTAAGTTATGGTGGGTTGCTATGACTAGGCGCCACCTCATCAGTTTTGCCTATGTGTCATGTCAATGTGTCAGTTTTTGCCCTAGGTTGTGAAGCAACCCATATTTCTGTCATTCCCAAAATTCCCAAAAAAAATCTCATAAATTCATTGGGTCATATCTTTGTCAAATATGTACAAAACCTTCCTTTCCTAGTTCAAAAATAATTCAACAATATTCATTTTCCTATTCTGTTCAGAAAAACACTTTGTGAAGGAAGTGCTATTTATATATTCTTGATTGCCCTCAAAAATTTTGGGCACTATTTCCTATCCAAATCATTGCCTCATGACAAAATTAAGCTCCATTTGCCTAGTAAATCTTCCTCGGCGAATTTCCAAAGTTTTTGTCCACCTAGAAGCATTGTCAAGGAAGTACCACCTAGGATCCTCCTTTTGAGCTGAAAATTTGTGAAGACATTCTTCTTAGTAGATGATCATCCTCAACCAAAACTCATGCCCACAGGCCATGTGCATTTCCCGTACCGCTAATCAAACTTTGGCTACTAATTCATCTTTCAGCATAGTTCGGTCTCCTCATGAGAATCTTATGTTGTAATTTTCTTCCGACCACCTACCTGGGGAGTGCCCAACCCACTAGACATGCCTAGGCCACCCAGAACGCATGGCAACGCCATGTTCGTGCGGTGACCATGCGGCGGGCATGCGAGCTTACGCGCTCTAGAATTGGAGCCCTCAGCCACCGTACAAACCTCGATGTCTCGCCACCAAACCATGTATTTCTGATTAAATAGATACTTATTTACCTAGAAATGATTTTTGGAAAAAATAAAGAGCAAACTATGAGGCAGCTGCAATTGAAATTTGACCCGCTTCCTGCTGAATCGGTGGGAAATTGTCTTTTTCACCAGAGGTGTATCAAAACTTTTGACACCCAACCATTTTGTCAATTGTGCATTAAATATGTCCTAGTATTTTATAAAATTGGTTAGGTCCAATTTTGCAACAAATATATGGTAGGTCCTTCACAAAAAAACTCATTTCGGGCACTTGGAAAATGGAAAATGTATTTTCCATGAAAAGAAAATGAAAACTCCCTGAGGCAACATTGTTTGGAATTTCAAGATGCACCCTTGTGCACAATATGAGATCATTTGAACAAACTATGCCATGAATGTGAATCTTCACGCATGATAGCTCATTTCTGAGAACACTTTTTTAAAATAATTGTCGTATGACAAGTTTATTATTTTTCCTGGAAACTTGGTCACATATAATGACACAATGCAAAGGTTTTCCAATTTTTTGATTTTTTTGAATTTTTTATGCCCATTTCAAAATGCGGTCAAAACGGCGGGCTTGACCGTTCCAAGCTAGTGGTTGAATCTTGGAATTTTTTTGATATTTCTCTTATTAAATAGATACTTATGTACCTAGAAATGATTTTTGGAAAAAATAAAGTGCAAACTATGAGGCAGCTGCAGTTCAAATTTGACCCGCTTCCTACTGAATCGGTGGGAATTTGTCTTTTTCACCAGAGGTGGATCAAAACTTTTGACACCCAACCATTTTTTCAATTGTGCATTAAATAGGGACTAGTATTTTATAAAATTGATTAGGTCCAATTTTGCAACAAATATATGGTAGGTCCTTCACAAAAAAACTCATTTCGGGTACTCGGAAAATGGAAAATGTATTTTCCGTGAAAAGAAAATGAAAACTCCCTTAGGCAACATTGTTTGGAATTCCAAGATGCACCCTTGTGCACAATATGAGATCATTTGAACAAACTATGCCATGAATGTGGCCATAAGATTGATCATTTGGCTTGAAAGCCATGAATCTTCACGCATGATAGCACATTTCTGAGAACACTTTTTTAAAATAATCGTCGTATTACAAGTTTATTATTTTTCCTGGAAACTTGGTCGCATATAATGACACAATGCGAAGGTTTTCCAATTTTTCGGTTTTTTTGAATTTTTTATGCCCGTTTCAAAACGGTCAAAACGGCGGGCTTGGCCGTTCCTAACTAGTGGTTGAATCTTGGAAATTTTTTGATGTTTCTCTTATTAAATAGATACTTATGTACCTAGAAATGATTTTTGGAAAAAATAAAGAGCAAACTATGAGGGAGCTGCAGTTCAAATTTGACCTGCTTCCTACTGAATCGGCGGGAATTTGTCTTTTTCACCAGAGGTGGATCAAAACTTTTGACACCCAGCCATTTTGTTAATTGTGCATTAAATATGGCCTAGTATTTTATAAAATTGATTAGGTCCAATTTTGCAACAAATATATGGTAGGTCCTTCACAAAAAACTCATTTTGGGCACTCGGAAAATGGAAAATGTATTTTCCAAGAAAAGAAAATGAAAACTCCATTAGGCAACATTGTTTGGAATTCCAAGATGCACCCTTGTGCACAATATGAGATCATTTGAACAAACTATGCCATGAATGTGGCCATAAGATTGATCATTTGGCTTGAAAGCCATGAATCTTCACGCATGATAGCTCATTTCTGAGAACATTTTTTTAAATAATTGCCGTATTACAAGTTTATTATTTTTCCTGGACACTTTGTCACATATAATGACACGATCCGAAGGTTTTCCAATTTTTTTATTTTTTTGAATTTTCCACGCCCATTTCAAAATGTGGTCAAAATTGCGGGCATGACTATTCGTAGCTAGTGGTTGAATCTTGGAAAATTTTTGTTGTTTGTCTGATTAAATAGATACTTATGTACCTAGAAATGATTTTTAGAAAAAATAAAGAGCAAACTATGAGGCGGCTGTAGTTCAAATTTGACCCGCTTCCTACTGAATCAGCGGAAATTTGTCTTTTTCACCAGAGGTGGATCAAAACTTTTGAGACCTAACAATTTGGTAAATTGTTCATTAAATATGGCCTAGTATTTTACAAAATTGATTTGGTCCAATTGTGCAACAAATATTTGGTAGGTCCTTCACAAAAAAGCTCATTTTTGGCTCTCAGAAAATGGAAAATGATTTTTTTTTGCCAAAAAACACTTTTCTCACGACACCTTTTTTAAGATATTTATCTTTTTTCATGCTTGTTATTTTTTCTGAAAACTTATTCACATTTTGGTAACACAATGTGAAGGTTTTCTATTTTCTTTTTGAATTTCTCAAGTCATAAAATAGCTGACATAATTTTAACACATTATGTTTAGTCAACTATGACCAATTTAGATGGTCATAACGTCATACTGCATTCTGATTGGTGCGTAGACGTCTCACGCGGATCATGCATCAAGCACCGTCGGATGCTCCGGGATCCAACGGCAGTCCTCAGCCTTCCACACCAACCACAAAACCCTAGGTTTCTTCCCCTGTGGTCATTTTCCATCCACCCCCCGCCTCCTTTCTTTCCCTCTGCGCTCTTCTCCTCCCCTTCAAGATCCGCTGCCAACTACATCCGGCGGAGCTCGCTGCCATCCTCACCCGCTCCTCTCGATCCCCTCCCTTCCGGCGGAGCATCGCAACTCCGAACCGCTCCTCTCGATCCTGTCCCCCTGTCGTCTTCTCCTCACGACTCCCCGCCCTCCGCCAGCCCGAGCCCCTCGCTTCCTTCTCCACCAGGCCCTCCACCTTCGCTTGCCTTGACCTTGTCGTCGTGGGGGATGGGGTCGTCGGGCTCATGGCCGAGCTCGACAAGGTGGAGCTCGTGCGCACCCACGACGATCCTGAGCTCAACGCCGGCTTCTGCTTCCTCTACATACACGGACACCGAGCCCGCGACGGAGCGCGTGGCAAAGGTCGACGGGGTGTACTTCCAGGGCATGTCGCTCATGGTGCGGCTCGACGACGGGAGGAAGGGGTGGAAGACCGGGTGCGTTGGGTGGATCACGGCCAAGGGAAGGAGGCGCCGTCGCCATGGCATCACGGCAGGGACGAGGCCTGCTACGAGTTCCGCAGGGTGGTGGAGTCACGGCCTGAGGACTGGCAGACCATCGTCTCCGCCTTCGAGAGGATCCCCAAGGTGGGCGGCTTCTCGCTGGGACAGGACCTCCGCCCGTTTGCTTCCACTCTGCTCGGCCGACGCCGCCATGGCCGCCAAGGTACTATTCTGATCTGATCTCCTTCCCTTCCCTCCCTCCCTCATGCACAGGCTGCTTTGGTTTCCCCGCTGTAAAAGATTCTGGTTGGTTGCTTAACCAATTCGTTCAGTTGATCATCGGTGTCTGCTACCGACACGAATCATCGCAGGACATTCCAAATCTCTCGCCCTCAGATAGCCCACCCGGCTCTTTTGTTCCAGCGTTCTTTAGTACAGTTATTAGTACAAGAAAGAAGCAGCAGTTGGGAGTTGTTACATGCTTATAGTATAGGTTGATCATTTGCCACTTTGGTACATGCTTATAGTATAGGTTGGCTTATTAGCAGGCTCTCACTGATAACTTTGAGGACCAAAGGAGCACAATTTGCTGCATAGCCAAGTCAGACAATCTTAAGCATAAGCAACACTATAGGAACATTTTACCCATATTTGTGTCAAGAATTTGACCCCACTAGTTTAAGCGTGAAATGTATTCTATAGCAGCAGCAGTGCCTTTTGTTAAGCACTATGTGCTCATGGGGACTGATGGTCAAAGTATGGCTTGAAGGTAATCGTCACCCATCTGCTGCTGCCACACTGATATTAGAGTAATCAGCAGCACTGCTCCTCTTGTCTTGGTGACAAGGCAGCAGCGAGCAGCACAAGAATGTGGCCTTGTTGTTTAATAATCGATCACATATTATATATATATATATATATGTATATATCTATAAATAAATAAATGAATTGGGGAGATAGGGTCTTTCTTTTGTGCATTTTTGGGCTCTGCTTTTTTAATTGTGGAGTGTGGCAGCGATGAATGTTGTAGCAGCACAAATATATGCGCCCGGTCATGATTAAGGTGGTGAACCGATTCGACGCCGAATGAAAAGCAGGATCCCCTGGAATCGCTAGCTAATATATTACTACAGAATGAATCAACTACTCTCATGGTCGATCCCATCCCATCTAGTATTATTTACCGTCTATCTGTCTGTATGTATTTACTCTGAACAAAATTCAGTCTGCACATCTGCATCTGGAATGCACAAGTACAGATACATCCGCCCCTGCTATTTTCTTGTTATACATTACATAGATGCATACATACGCCAGGCTATTTCTGTTCTGTCTGTCTGACCTCTCAAGGATGCATATCTCTTTCATATGTACTGAATTTTGTAACAATTTCGTTTTCCTCTACTTACAGGATGCTGCGCTCGCTACTCACATGTTTTCTGATGCCGCAACAAAGGACTATATGTGGTTTCTTCAGTGGGGTTGTCGCTGTCGCTCCTGATGTTCAATAACATTTCAGCATTGGACCTGCTAGTCACCCAAGCCAAGCCTCGCATCGCTTCAACAAAGCGATACTTCTTCCAATCCACCCCCGCTTCGACTCTGCTTTTTTCCATCTTCTCTTATTTAAGCTAAGAAAGATTCTGAGTTTACATCCATCTCATTACACTAGCTAGCACAATATATTAGTTAAGGCAACTCTACTACATATCAATTTCCCCTACTTGATTGGTTCTATATTTTTAAAGTTGTTTCGTGGTGCATGATCCCAACCTGAAGAAATATAGGCTTATGATGACTATTTTCCTTCTTAAGTAATCATAGTTGTTGGCTTCGGTAGCTTGCTGAATATGCTTTAGTTATATATAGAAATGACATGCATTCTATGCTTAAATTATTGTTTGGCTCTATATAATTGTTGACATGAATATCTTGACTTCCCAAACAAGTATAGGACTGTACCTATGCATACAAATTATCCTAACAAAACTGAAAATAAAATTTGAAGCATGAAATAAGCAATAAGTGGCTGATTCTTATTTGCATGTTAAGTAGAAAGTTGTAGCTAAGGCTTGTATATTACGAAATATTGTCACACCTCTGAGCTTCTACTATTGTTAGGGACATCGTAGTGTGATCTTCATGATTTTTCGCTTGAAGATGTACTGATTCATTAGCCAAGCAGAGACCGAAGTCATCTTTTGCTACTGTTAGCTCTATGGATGTTTATTTACCTACAACTTCTGCCAGCTCTAACTTGGTTATATAGCAGTTCAATTCAGTCAATCTGTTGGAACTAGTTTGTCTATTACTTGTATCCAGATTTCATATCCTGCCATATGCCATTGTCGACTTTCTTAGGTACATAATTGTTATGTCTTGCAATCTGGTATAGATGATTGTCAATGTATTCATTTATACCTTTCTAGTGTACCTTGTATGTGACCCAGCTGATCTATATATCAATGCTCTGTTTCCAATAGATGTATGCTGATGCCTGATGGCTGATTCCTTAAAACTTCACTATTGCAGCAGTAGCATTTTCCCTTAGTGCATAGATGTATGAGCGATCACTTATGCTTGAAACCTTGCTCTCTTTCCCAGGAACCATCGTGGTCTGCATCACTACTGGGGCAGGAGAGGAAAGACTGTTGGTGTCTCCAAGAAGTGATAAACTGCTTCACAAAGATCCTCGCATAGCTTCACTACTACTGTGTTGGCGCATTTCCAGAATCTTAAGGAGTGTTCTTGTTTAGATGATTACCTTGGATGATGCTTTTTCTTAAGGAGGGGCTCAAGAAGATTAGGTATAAACTCCTCCCCCTCTTGTTTGTATTTGCTTCATACTGTTTGGTGGTTGATACATTACTGTGCAAGTTCTATGGTATGTGAGTTTTTCTGTTGCTGCAAGCATTGACACAGTATGTCATGTGCAGGGAGCTCCACATCTGAGTTTTAGCCATCCTCTATAGCAAGGAGCTCTGGGCCAAAGGAGCAAGGAGAGCTGCTAGTTTCAAATTCCTCATATTTTTGTGAGTCCAGAAAAATTACCCCCGTGCACAAATTCTTTTCCTAACCCCTTGTAACACCCTCGATGCGGCTATATCTCCCACGTGTCGGAGCACGACTTAGAGGCCTAACCGCATTGAAGGCAGTGTCGCAAGAGGGGTAATTTTTACACATCCCATGTACTGAATAAGAAAGAGGTACAGAGTTGGCTTACAATCGCTACTTCACACAATACATGAATAAAGCATTACAACATCAAGATACAAACAAGGTCCGACTATGAAACCAAAATAAAAGAAGACTATCCCTAATGCTACAGATCCCCGATCGCCCCAACTGGGCTCCACTACTGATCAACTGGAAACGGAAACAACATAACAAACATGATCTTCATTAAGGTCCTCCTTGAGCTCGGTTGCGTCACCTGCATGGTTTCATCGACACCTGCAACTGGTTTTGAAAGTAAACTGCGAGTCACGGGGACTCAGCAATCTCACACCCGCGATATCAAGACTATTTAAGCTTATGGATAGGGAAAAGGTATGTGAGGTGGAGCTGCAGCAAGCACTAGCATAAATGTTGGCTAACATACGCAAATGAGAGCGTGAAGAAAAGGCAAGCCACGTTCGAGAATCTATGATCAAGAAGTGATCCTGAAACTACTTACGTTCAAGCATAACTCTAACACCGTGTTCACTTCCCGGACCCCGCCGAGAAGAGACCATCATGGCTACACATGCGATTGATGCATTTTAATAAAGTTAAGTGACAAGTTTTCTACAATCGGACATTAACAAATTCCCATCTGCCCATAACCGCGGGCACGGCTTTCGAAAGTTCAAATCCCTGCAGAGGTGTCCTAACTTAACCCATCACAAGCTCTCACGGTCAACGAAGGATATTCCTTCTCCCAGGACGACCCGATCAGACTCGGAATCCCGGTTACAGGACATTTCGACAATGGTAAAACAAGACCAGCAAGACCACCTGCCGTGCCGACAAATCCCGATAGGAGCTGCACATATCTCGTTCTCAGGGCACACCGGATAAGCTAAGCGTACAGGAGCCGACGTAACCAAAGTTGCCAAGGTATGGCCCTGCACGGTGCTCTAGTTTGGACCAACACTCAGAGCAGCACTGGCCCGGGGGGTTAAATAAAGATGACCCTTGAGTCTGCAGAACCCAAGGGAAAAAGGCTTAGGTGGCAAATGGTAAAACCAAGGTTGGGCCTTGCTGGAGGAGTTTTATTCAAGGTGAACTGTCAAGGGGTTCCCATTATAACCCATCCGCGTAAGGAACGCAAAATCAAGGAACATAACACCGGTATGACGGAAACTAGGGCGGCAAGAGTGGAACAAAACACCAGGCATAAGGCCGAGCCTTCCACCCTTTACCAAGTATATAAGTGGGTTAATTAAATAAGAGATATTGTGATATCCCAACAATAATCATGTTCCAACAAGGAACAAACTCCATCTTCACCTGCAACTAGCAACGCTATAAGAGGGGCTGAGCAAAGCGGTAACATAGCCAAACAACGGTTTTCTAGGACAAGGTGGGTTAGAGGCTTGACATGGCAATATGGGAGGCATGATAAAGCATGTGGTAGGTATCGCGGCATAGCAAAAGAGCGAACAACTAGAAAGCAAAGATAGAAGTGATTTCGAGGGTATGGTCATCTTACCTGAGATCCCGCAAGGAAGAAGAACAAGTCCATGAAGAAGACAAATGGATATAGTCGAATGGATCCTCACAAACGCGACGTTATCGGAACTAGCCCGAAGAGGCAACACCGGAAAGAAGCAACCAACAAAGTAAACAACCATCACATAAACATGGCATGATGCACAACCAAATATGATGCATGTCCGGTTTAATGAGGCATGGCATGGCAAAGTGCAACAAACAATACTATATTTTAAGTGGAGCTCAATATGCATCGGGATGCATATTGACGAAACACCACATCAGTTATTTAGTTCTCTCTCGGTTAGGTACTCAACAATATTAAATGTTGTTAAACATGGCAAGAGGGTGAATCATAAGAAAACTACACAATCTAAGCAATTTAAATGGGGCCGGAAACATCAAAAAACAATTCTGATAAAATCCCATATGCATTAGCAATTTAGTGCAAACAACAATTTTGAACATTTTAAATGTTATTAACATGATGCAGATGACATGTGCAAATTTAATGCAATTTTTATTAAAAGTTGACATGAGCGTGATGAGAGCATTTGTGCCACCTTGGTAGAAAGAAAGGGGTGCCACGGCGACGAAACGGAAATGATGTCGCGGCAACATTCCGATGATCCGGTAGCTCACGGGGATACCAGTGCAAAAGGAAGTGGGTGCGAGTGTGTCATGCAAACAGATGGGGTGCTCCCGAATTCCGGGTTCCCACATGATGGTGGCAAGGCAAAAGAGGGGCTTCGTGCAAGGAACAACTCGGACACGGAGCAACACACGGTCCAACTCATACATCGCAAGCATTCATCCACATGCGTCGTCTCGGTGGTATACCTTCGAAGCGTGCGTTTCGGGCGGAATGAGTTCGTAGAGGGAAGTAGGCGTTTCTCGCGACGGTAGTTGAACTTGACGTTCGCGTTACACGGGTCTTCAGCGACGGTCATCGTACATGGTCCGGAGTGGTACTTGCATCTTCGAACTTGTCAGTCTTGATTCTTGCGACTGTAGCGGTATACGTTTCGTTTTCGGAGGTACTTAACAAATCCAACGTCCTCGGCGCGACGGTAGTTGTACACGGTCCATGAGACGTCGATCGTTCGGGGTCCGACTTGCGGGTCTTGCCGACATGAGGGGTACTTGGCGTTTTTATGTAGACGAACTTGGCGCATCTGAAGGGTCACACTTGTCGTCATGGGAACTTAGTGAATCCGAGGTCTTCGAGGTTGACGGTTGTTGTACATCTCATAGTGGAGCTTGACAGATCCGAGGACTTCGGGCGTCGTGATACTTGTCGAAATCCTCATCGGATGTAATTGAACATTTTGAAACGGAACTTGGTGCGTCATCGTGTAGTCGTACGTCGAGGCAGGGCAGCTCGGCCATGCGCGCTGGACGGGTAGAGGCAAACCCGAGCATGGTCAATGACCACATGCGCTCGTCCCTGGGTGCGAGGCAAAGGAGGTAGCCGGAGTTTGCTGGCTCCGGTCTTGGGGCGCAAAACACTCCACCACTACGAGAGGATCTCGTCCCGAGATCTAGAATGGCACCGAAGGGAAACGGAAGAGGAAGAGAAGAGGTAAAACTAAGTTGCTTCTTTGACAAAAGAGTGAAACGAACGAACCTTGCGAGGTTAAACAAATTGAAAGAAGGAAGCCAATGAAGATGAATAAAATTTAAAACACTCCGTTGGAACAGAGGAACAAGGAACATTACTAGAACCTTGTAGGTTAGAAAACATAAGAAAAAGGTTACAATGGACAAGAACTACAAGCAAGGACTCCGATTGAGACGAGATGTACAAGGAACGATAAAGAGCAAATACGACAAACTCCGGTTGGAAAAGGAAGGTAAAACTTGATAAGATGAGAGAGCTCAAATGAAAACACGACACTCCGGTTGAATGGATAAACAAAGGAAAGAACATGAACTCCACAATCTAAGACGGTGAGTGAAGAGAGCAACATGACTAAGCCTCCGGAAGAAATGAAAGAATGGAATGGAATGAACGAAGAGAAACAAGATCTTGAGAGAGCACGCTTACAACAAATGCTAGAACGGAGTTGTTGGATTAACAACAACGAAAGGATAAGCTTGATGTGGGCTTATGGAAAACTTCTCAAAACTATGAGGTGAAATTCTACCACTAACTGAAACAATAGATTGGATAGATATGAACAAGGAGACGAGAAACTTATTTCACCAGGAGGATAAATGAAGAACTTGGGTCATTTATAAGCACCATAAATAGCAACAATCCTTAGGGAAGGCTTTAGGTGAAACATGACACAAGATACCTCCAACAAAGAGGTTGATGGATTTAAAATACCTCATTCTTAACAACGTGTGAATCATGAAACATGAACTCAAATTATCAAGAATGACATAATACCACCTCCAATGATACGGTAGAAAGAATTGCACTCTGGATTGCAAGATGAAGAATGCTTGAGCTCCTCTTGATGAAAACTTCGAGAAGAAATTAAATCCTTTATGAACCATCATGTAGCGCCTCCATGAAGAACTCCGGTAAAAGAATGATCAAACGAAAAGAAAGAGAAGTTGAAAACACAAGGTGAATCCTTGCAATGATTTAGATGGATCTCCGTGGTGATATAATTGCGAGAGCTTGGAACTCCGGGAAAAGAAAGAAGAACAACTAAAAACAAGAATTTATTCATCATGAACAACTCCTAAAAAGAAAAGACGAAGCATCTCGAACCGAGAATGTGATATGATGAACCACTCTGGAAAGCAGGAAATTAGATCACTTGGATGAAAACAATAATAAGAATTACGTTATGCACATCTTTCACCAATTTAGATTGATGACAAGCAACGGATTTGACATACTACTTATTCTCGTTGAAAAGAATTAAGATAGATATAGCGCAAAACTAGAGAAAAGACTTCAACGAACCACTGGTAAGATTGGAAAGAACGAATAAATTGATATGATACCAAGAGAAAAGGAATCTTGAATGAACCACCGTAAGAATTGGATACGAACGAAGAAAAGATAACGAAACACCGGGAAGAATTAGAGAACGAATGAAGATACTTGAGGGAATTTAGATACAACTGAAACGAAGAGATGACGAGCTGATTAGAGAATATTTGATCGATGCACCAGTATGATTTGGAGAACAATAGCTGAAAACTGAGGATGAATAACCTGAAATGATGGCCTTTGAAGAATCAAATTGAAAAGAATCTTGAATTGCTCCGGATAGGTGAAAAAAATTCTCACAATCGAAAACAATTATGAGAGGATGGCATTAGGCTAGAACAATGAATTTTGAAGAGAATGGAGCAAGATTGAGAGGAAAATCTTCTTCGGTCTTCAAATCTGAGAATGACGATGAGAAACACCACCATGAATTGTTGAGATACTCCGGAATAAAAAAATAGAAAGGTTGAACTAATGATGAAAAGAATGTGACAGATCTTGGAGAAGGCATTTGACTGATAACTCATTCTTATGTCAAACTTGGAAAAGAATTTGAGAAGCTCCGAGAAAATTGAAGAGTCTGGTAAGATCCTGGGAAAAAAACCTGTGGGTTAGGGCCCACTCAAAAGAAACACCATTGAATGATTTAAAGATAGATTGCGCCTGTTGAATTAAATGGCTTGAATGAGGTAACATCCTCGAAAGATCTTGAACGAATGTAGAGTGGAAACATGAATCTTCTAGATGTCTTAAGCACTCCAGGACAATTGAATAGTGAGAGGTGAATGATAATAAGGTGCACCAGCCTGGAAAACATCTGAAACGAGTTAAAGGACATGATCAACATCAAAAGCTTGAATTGAATCCACCGTAGAAGGAAAAGAACGAAGAATGATGAGCTTGAAGCTCCATTAGGATCTTCATGAAAATCACCGGATAAGAACATTGACGGAAAAGGAATGGAGAGGCTTCCCATCAATAAAAGGATATTTGAATAAGAAATCTGAGTCCTTGAAGAGAAAGGGTGGGAGTGTGGGAAAACAAAGACAACTTGGAGACGGATGAAACAAACACCGTTGAGAAAACTGAGATGATCTTGCGGATGTTGAAAAAGACTGGATCCACTTGAAGAGAAATACGCCGGTTGAGAAGGATTGACATGACAATCTCGATTAACATGAAGGGTTGGTAACCACATAGGAATATGAGAACACTGCTTAGGAAAAGTATGGAATCAACATTTGACTTCGAAGCAACTCGAATACCACAACTGAAAAATAAAACAAAGGATTGTCTTGCAGAACAAACTGAAACAAACATATGATAGAGATTTCGTCCGAAGTTTTCGTGGTGGGGCCCACACGGGCTCGATCGTACAACACCATCATGTACAAGTCCGTGCACATGACATACGAAGTGTCCCCGAGTCGGCATAGCCAAGGACTCTTTAGGACACAACGAGACCACTGTAAAACCAACCGTGGATGGGCGGACCACTAGACATCGAACCCCAGTCTCATATCATGCATCTGTCGGAAAGATATCCCAAGAGCTACTTGAATTCCCACATATAAACTCCCAAAACTTTCCGGTTATGCAATCAGGTGTTGGGGATACAGGGGAAGCATAATATCTCACCCAAAACTAACAAATCCTACATCCAGCTATATCCATCCTTCAACACATAACCAAGAAACCTTCGGAAATAATTTACCTCAACCTTCAAAAAGCATCCGTTATACGAGTTATGGCAATACTCCCGAACTCCCGCCCCAGTACTGGGTGGCATCGAGGTTATCTCACCAACAAATGCATAAAAGAGATTTTCGATGTCGGCGAAACTCAGGTATTCCAGAACTACAACGATAAAATTGTGACGACAACACCTCGGAGCTCAACTCCCCGGGACACTGCCACAACCCCAAAATGTCAGGAGGCACCAAGAACAATGTTCTCGTCCCAAAACCATCGGAACGATTCCAAGATACCCGCGTGATCCTAAAAAAAGTAGTGAAATTTGAGAAGAGAAGAGTCAAAACTCTACGTCAGGATGCCTCACCAGAGCGACGAAGGGACTGAGGAGTAAAAAGAATCCAACTCTCTGATATATATAATCCTAAATGACTCAAAACATTTTTCTAGACTCAATAACGCCAGTGATTCGATCAAGCAGGGGGCTCCTAAGTCGGGGAAGGCTCTGATTACCAACTTGTAACACCCTCGATGCGGCTATATCTCCCACGTGTTGGAGCATGACTTAGAGGCATAACCGCATTGAAGGTAGTGTCGCAAGAGGGGTAATCTTTACACATCCCATGTACTGAATAAGAAAGAGGTATAGAGTTGGCTTACAATCCCCACTTCACATAATACATGAATAAAGCATTACAACATCCAGATACAAACAAGGTCCGACTACGAAACCAAAATAAAAGAAGACTACCCCTAATGCTACAGATCCCCGATCGCCCCAACTGGGCTCCACTGCTGATCAACTGGAAACGGAAACAACATAACAAACATGATCTTCATCAAGGTCCTCCTTGAGCTCGGTTGCGTCACCTGCATGGTTTCATCGACACCTGCAACTGGTTTTGGAAGTAAACTGTGAGTCACGGGGACTCCGCAATCTCACACCCACGAGATCAAGACTATTTAAGCTTATGGGTAGGGAAAAGGTATGTGAGGTGGAGCTGCAGCAAGCACTAGCATAAATGGTGGCTAACATACGCAAATGAGAGCGAGAAGAGAAGGCAAGGCACGTTCGAGAATCTATGAGCAAGAAGTGATCCTGAAAGTACTTACGTTCAAGCATAACTCCAACACCGTGTTCACTTCCCGGACCCCGCCAAGAAGAGACCATCACGGCTATACACGTGGTTGACGCATTTTAATTAAGTTAAGTGACAAGTTTTCTACAACCGGACATTAACAAATTCCCATTTGCCCATAACCGCGGGCACGACTTTCGAAAGTTCAAATCCCTCCAGGGGTGTCCCAACTTAGCCCATCACAAGCTCTCGCGGTGAACGAAGGATATTCATTCTCCCAGGACGACCCGATCAGACTCGGAATTCCGGTTACAAGACATTTCGACATTGGTAAAACAAGACCAGCAAGACCACCCGCTGTGCCGACAAATCCCAATAGGAGCTGCACATACCTCGTTCTCAGGGCACACCGGATAAGCTAAGCGTACAGGAGCCGACGTAACCCAAGTTGCCAAGGGATGGCCCCGCACGGTGCTCTAGTTTGGACCAACACTCAGAGGAGCACTGGCCCAGGGGTTTAAATAAAGATGTCCCTTGAGTCTGCAGAACCCAAGGGAAAAAGGCTTAGGTGGCAAATGGTAAAACCAAGGTTGGGCCTTGCTGGAGGAGTTTTATTCAAGGCGAACTGTCAAGGGGTTCCCATTATAACCCAACCGCATAAGGAACACAAAATCAAGGGACATAACACCGGTATGACGGAAACTAGGGCGGCAAGAGTGGAACAAAACACCAGGCATAAGGCCGAGCCTTCCACCCTTTACCAAGTATATAGGTGCGTTAATTAAATAAGAGATATTGTGATATCCCAACAATAATCATGTTCCAACAAGGAACAAACTCCATCTTCACCTGCAACTAGCAACGCTATAAGAGGGCTGAGCAAAGCGGTAACATAGCCAAACAACGGTTTGCTAGGACAAGGTGGGTTAGAGGCTTGACATGGCAATATGGGAGGCATGATAAAGCATGTGGTAGGTATCGCGGCATAGCAAAAGAGCGAACAACTAGCAAGCAAATATAGAAGTGATTTCGAGGGTATGGTCATCTTGCCTAAGATCCCGCAAGGAAGAAGAAAGAGTCCATGAAGAAGACAAACGGACGTAGTCGAACGGATCCTCACAAACGCGACGTTATCGGAACTAGCCCGAAGAGGCAACACCGGAAAGAAGCAAACAACAAAGTAAACAACCATCACATAAACATGGGATGATGCACAACCAAATATGATGCATGTCCGATTTAATGAGGCATGGCATGGCAAAGTGCAACAAACAATACTACAATTTAAGTGGAGCTCAATATGCATCGGGGTGCATATTGACGAAACACCACATCAATTATTTAGTTCTCTCTCGGTTAGGTACTCAACAATATTAAATGTTGTTAAACATGGCAAGAGGGTGAAGCATAAGAAAACTACACGATCTAAGAAATTTAAATGGGGCCGGAAACATCAAACAACAATTCCGGTAAAACCCCATATGCATTAGCAAATTCGTGCAAACAACAATTTTGAACATTTTAAATGTTATTAACATGATGCGGATGACATGTGCAAATTTAATGCAATTTTTATTAAAATTTGACATGAGCATGATGAGAGCGTTTGTGTCACCGTGGTAGAAAGAAAGGGGTGCCACGGCGACGAAACGGAAATGATGTCGCGACAACATTCCGATGATCCGGTAGCTCACGGGGATACCGGTGCAAAAGGAAGTGGGTGCGAGTGTGTCATGCAAGAAGATGGGGTGCTCCCGGATCTGGGTTCCCACATGACGGTGGCTAGGCAAAAGAGGGCTTCATGCAAGGAACAACTCAGACATGGAGCAACACACGGTCCAACTCATACATCGCAAGCATTCATCCACATGCGTCGTCTCGGTGGTATACCTTCGAAGCATGCGTTTCGGACGGAACGAGTTCATAGAGGGAAGTAGGCGTTTCTCGCGACGGTAGTTGAACTTGACATTCGCGTTACACAGGTCTTCGGTGACGGTCTTTGTACATGGTCCGGAGTGGTACTTGCATATTCGGACTTGTCGGTCTCGATTCTTGCGACGGTAGCGGTATACGTTTCATTTTCGGAGAGGTACTTAACGAATCCAACGTCCTTGGGGCGACGGTAGTTGTACACGGTCCACGAGACGTCGATCGTTCTGGGTCCGACTTGCAGGTCTTGCTGACATGAGGGGTACTTAGCGTTTTTGTGTAGACGAACTGGGCGCATCCGAAGGGTCACACTTGTCATCGTGGGAACTTGGTGAATCCGAGGTCTTCGAGGTCGACGGTAGTTGTACATCTCATAGTGGAACTTGATGGATCCGAGGACTTCGGGTGTCGTGGTACTTGTCGAAATCCTCATCGGATGTAATTGAACTTTTTGAAATGGAACTTGGTGCGTCATCGTGTAGTCGTATGTCGAGGCAGGGTAGCTCGGCCACGCGCGCTGGACGGGTAGAGGCCGACCCGAGCATGGTCAACGACCACACGCGCTAGTCCCTGGGTGCGAGGCAAAGGAGGTAGCCGGAGTTGGCCGGCTCCGGTCTTGGGGCATCACACCCCTCCATCTTCCTTTCCCTTCTCTCCATTGTTTTCTGTTAAAGAAAAATATGAGAGAGTAGGAGAGAGCAGCCCAACAGGCCCCTGGCTGTTTTCCTCTCCACTGGGCCAGCCTCCCAGGGCCCAGTCGCCCCTCCTAACCCTAGCTGGCCCAAGGGGCATGCACGATCCCCATCTCCCTGCATCCCCACTCCTAGTTCCCGCAGCGCCGCACACACATCACACGAGGGAAAGCTCTGCTCGATCCCCTCGTGCCCGACGCTCGATCCTCCTCCTCTCGCTCGTCTCCCTTCCCCTCCTTCCACCTAGCGACCTCACCGCCCGAGCCACAACCACGACGCCCGAGCTCCACCTCCTTGTCCCCATGCCCGCAAAAGCAGAGCAGGAGCACCGGTGCCCGCCTTCCTCCGCCTTGCCCGTGTCCTCCTCCATACAGGATCCGGCCCCGATGCCTCATCCCCGACCTCCTCGTTCGATTCCTCGTCGTCGTAGCCGCGCCAAGTCCTCTGCTTGGTCCAGGATGTGGGCGCCTATCTTCATCGCCCGAAACGGCCCTAGTCCGTCGAGCAGGGATGCCATGGCCGTCCTTTTCTTTAGATCAAGACTTCGGCAGTCGGTTCCGATTCCCCTCGGCAACACATCGAGCTCCGGCCAGTCCAGCCTTGCGCCTTCCCCACCGTCCCTCGCCGATGCCAAGCTCTGGCCGCGCACCAAGCTTTTGGTGCAGCCGCCGTTGTTCCTGTTCGTTAGGAGGTGACGAGGTAGACAGCTCGCTCGCCTCCCCTGCTTCGTGCATGTGGGCATCGCAGCCGCAGCCCAGCTGCCGCCCTCCTTCACGTCCTGCCGTCGCCACGAACCCTCCCCGTAACAGGAGCTCCGCGGTCTTCCGCACGGTCGTGGGCGTTTTGGAGTCGTATGCCTCCTGCACACGTCGTGGTTTCCACCAAGTCCACCGAAGGCCACCCTACAACAACTACCAAGTACCCCTTCATTTTGTCAAGACCGTCAAGCCCCTCGACGACAAGTGCATGACTATGCGGATTGTGCCAAGTACCACGATGTCGAGACCCCTCAAATTCGATTACATGAAAACACCAAGTACCCCTACGCGCGAAGATGCCAAGACCGTTTCGAGATTCACCAAGTACCGCTACTAATGGCTCCAACGCCTTCGAAATGTGTACCACTACTGCCGCCCGAACATCTACGGAACGTGTACCACAACCATCGCCGAAGACCCGTGATCGTCTACCGATGACCCTCAAGTTCCTCCACGTTTTCTATGTACCACTACCATCGACGTGAACCACTACTTCCACTACGCCATGAGTACAACTACTACCACTATGAACGTGGCGAGAACGTCTACTTCCTCTACTTTACACCGAACCGATACGCGACCGTCCGAGAATGTTTGCATGTGTTGTATGAGATGCACCCGTTGTCTGCACCATGTCCGGATTGATCCTTGCACGTTCCTCGTTAGCTTTGTCATGAACCCGTGGGACACCCGGAATCCGGGATCACCCCACCATCTTCTGCACGCTCCCGCCACACTTCCTTTGCACCAGTATCTCCATGAGCTACTGGAACCGGAATGTTGCCGTGGCCTCATTTTTCGGATTTGTTGCCGTGGCACCCCTTTTGTTTCTGCCACAAATGACAAATGCTTCATAATATGCTCTTGTTAACATTTTCATAAAACCTGCATAAAACTTGCAAATGTCATCCGCATCATGATAACAACATCAATAATGTTTAAATTGTTGTTTGCATTAATTTGCTAAATGCATATGGGGATTTACCGGATTTTTTGTTTGTTATATCCGGCCCCATTTAAATTGTTTAGATAGTATAGTTTTGTTATGCTTCACCTCTTGCCATGCTAACCAACATTTAATATTGTTGAGTACCTAAACGAGAGAGAACTAAATAAGTCATGTGGTGTTTTCTTCAATATGCAAAGCTCCACTTAATTTGTAGTGTTGTTTGTTGCACTTTGCCATGCCATGCTTCATTAAACTGGACATGCATCCTACTTGGTAGTGCATCATGCCATGATTATGTGATGGTTGTTTACTAAGTTGTTTGCTTCTCTACGGTGTTGCTTCTTCGGGTTAGTTCCGATAACGTCGCGTTTGTGAGGATCCGTTTGACTACGTCCGTTTCTCTTCTTCATGGACTCGTTCTTCTTCCTTGCGGGATCTCAGGCAAGATTACTGTACCCTTGAAATCACTTCTATATTTGCTTGCGAGTTGCTCGCTCTATTGCTGTGCCGCGATACCTACCATTTGTTTTATCATGCCTCCCATATTGCCATGTCAGACCTCTAACCCACCTTTCCTAGCAAACCATTGTTTGGCTATGTTACCGCTTTGCTCATCCTCTCTTATAGCGTTGCTAGTTGCAGGTGAAGTTGAAGTTTGTTCCATGTTTGGAACATGGATTTGTTGGGATATCATTATTATATCTTATTTACTTTAATGCACCTATATACTTGGTAAAGGGTGGAAGGCTCGGCCTTATGCCTGGTGTTTTGTTCCACTCTTGCCGCCCTAGTTTCCGTCATACTGGTTTATGTTCCTTGATTTTGCGTTCCTTACGCGGTTGGGTGTTATGGGAACCCCTTGACAGTTTGCTTTGAATAAAACTCCTCCAGCAAGGCCCAACCTTTTTCCCTCGGGTTTCCGGAGCCCGAGGGTCATCTTTATTTTAAACCCCCGGGCCAGTGCTCCTCTGAGTGTTGGTCCAACCTATCAGCCGCTGGTGGCCACCAGGGGAAACTCTGGGCTGGCCTACCGGAAGTTTGGACAATCCAGTGTGCCCTGAGAATGAGATATGTGCAGCTCCTATCGGGATTTGTCGGCACATCTGGGCGGCCTTGCTGGTCATGTTTTACCATTGTTGAAATGTCTTGTAACCGGGATTCCGAGTCTGATCGGGCCTTCCTAGGAGAAGGAATATCCTTCATTGACTGTGAGAGCTTGTGATGGGCTAAGTTGGGACACCCCTGCAGGGTTTGAACTTTCAAAAGTCATGCCCGTGGTTATGGGCAGATGGGAATTTGTTAATGTCTGGTTGTGGAAAACTTGACACTAAACTTAATTAAAATGAATCAACTGTGTGTGTAGCCGTGATGGTCTCTTTTCGGCGGAGTCCGGGAAGAGAACACGGTCTCGTGTTATGCTTGATCGTAAGTAGTTTCAGGATCACTTCTTGATCTTTATAGCTTCTCGACCGATCTTTGCTTCTCTTCTCGCTCTCATTTGCGTAAGTTAGCCACCATATATGCTAGTGCTTGCTGCAGCTCCACCTTACTACCCTTTCCTACCCATAAGCTTAAATAGTCTTGATCGTGAGGGTGTGAGATTGCTGAGTCCTCCTGACCCACAGATACTTCCAAACAGTTGCAGGTGCCGATGATACCAGTGCAGGTGACGCAACCCAGCTCAGGTGGGAGCTCGATGAAGATCTTCTTCATTGTGTTGTTTCGTTTCTTGTTGATCAGTAGTGGAGCCTAGTTGGGGCGATCGGGGATCTAGCAATTGGGGTTTTCTTCTTTTATTTGGTACCGTAGTTGGACCTTGATTGTATTCTGGATGATGTATGTTAAACTTGCATTTGTGTGAAGTGGCGAATGTAAGCCAACTCTTTATCCCTTTCTTATTCAGTACATGGGATTGTGTGAAGATTACCCCTCTTGCGACAAACCTACCATGCGGCTATGCCTCTAAGTCGTGCCCCGACACGTGGGAGATATAGCCGCATCGTGGGTGTTACAGCGCACCATGGCGTGCGGTGGTGTATTTTTCTTCCGAGAACAGTACTGTTTATTTGAAGTGAGATGTACTCGTCTAGTGCCTGGCAAAAAATTGAAGGATGAAGTGTCATGTACTGTCTATGTTGTAGTGAGCTGTAGTAGGAGTGAAATGAAAATTTATCTGCTGTTGTATGAGCTATTTCCATGTAATGTGTCGTGTACATTTTACTTGAACATTAAATTCTCCAGAAAAAATGTTCTTACTAGACCTCATAGTGGCCACGACCGAAATATACTCGTACTATTAAGATGTCATGGTCCAAAATAACCTGGGCTAAAAAGCTATTCAGAAGTATTATAAGCAGGCCTCGACTCAAATAGAAAATATAAACAAAAAGGAAACGAACTATGTGGAAGGTAAAATCCCATCATAGAAAAGGCCCAAAAACATCAAGCAAAAAAATATCCTAAAAGGCTGAATTAATGGGCTCGGCCCATGTCAAACACCGAATCGGACCGGGGTGAATCTTGTCAGTGACCTTTTCAATTGGTCACAATTTTTCCACGTCAGATTGCCACGTCGGATCTGACGTGGCCTGGGCCGACAGCCAGTGACCAAAACAGAAGGTCATGGGTTCAACGACCTTCTGTTTTGGTCATAAACGTCTACGACCTTCTCACACAGAAGGTCGTTAATTTCAGTTTACGACCGCCAGCTTTTGACCTTCTGTTTTTGGTTACAAAAATGTCATAAATGGAAAACTATGACCTTTCAACGGCCAATAGTGACGGTCACAAGTGGACATATTTCTTGTAGTGCTAGGTTAGAAAATGTAGCGGTCCGACCTCAGACGGTCAAATCTCTGCGTTCAGTATCATCCCTGGATCGGTAATGCTGACACACACAATACTCGAAGATTTTTAACAAAGTAGCAATCACACACTTATTACATCGAATGTCTCAAAAAGAGAACTTATTACAATAAATACGTCTTAAGGACATCTAAATAAGATAACATCGGAAGGCTTGGAAGATAAAGTGAGTCCATCAACTCGAACGGCACAGCTGAGTGCACGACAAACGACCTATGGCACCTTACTTGTCGTCTGAAAAGTCTGCAACATGATATGTTGCAGCCCGAAACGGGTCAGCACATGGAATATGCTAGCAATATAACACAGTAGAGCAATGAATAGATAAATGCTAACACTACATGCATATATGGCTGATGGAGGCTCTATGGTTATATTGTTTTGCGAAAAGCCATTTTTTTCCTACAACAAAGGAATATGTTTTATTTAACTATCATGGTCGTTGAAACATCATTGAAAAGGTCCCTCCAACTCAATCCCAATTAAAGTAGTCATTAACACCCTTCAAATTAATTTAGAGTGATGAGACCAAATCAATAATTCAAGTACTAGATACTCAAGATGTCCATAACCGGGGACACGCCTAACCATGATTAGTTTACACACTCTGTAGAGGTTTGCGCACTTTTCCCCACAAGACACGATCTCCTTTGTATGACTTCTCACACTACATGGTGTTTGAGAAAGGATGACACAGACACAGTCTTTCAGAAGCATTAACTCTTTACCCTGGGTGGACAGTTACACCTACTTTTCCCTACATCTGCTAGCCCACCACTGAAAGAGGTCACGCAACATACTCAACTATGCTAGAGCCCATAATGTCTTGTGGCTGCACACGGAAGTTTCTAGCATGAACAATCTTATGATCCCTTTGAGCCTGGGTGGCAGACCGTAGGATGACATGGGTACTCCGGATATCCTAGGACAACACTGGATTCTCCAGGTGCCCACAAGCAATCCACCCAGATGTGTATTAAAGTTGCCACCTTAAGTTGAAACATTAATTAACAACTCACATCTATCATGGTTACACTCAAACCAAACCACGTCTACGGGCATAGCATGGAAATATAAGCATAGCGTAGAAGTAACTCCCAAGGGTTTGATAATAAAATAGGTAATAGGTTCTTCCTCATCAGCTACTTCCCAGACCCACATGTTAAGAGATCCTACTCATGCCATATGTGAGGGTTGAAACTAATGCATAAAAATTGGGTAATAAAGGGGTATGATCAAAGTGTTACTTGCCTTGTTGACGATCCGCAAAACCTAGAGACTCATAGAAGCATGCTTCGCACTCCGGGAATTCTATCACAAACAAAAGGTAGCATACATAAGCACTCAAGGAAAGATGCACGGGTAAAACTCAAATAAGATGATAGAATCATAAAACTCAACTGAAAAGATCTGATTTTCCAAAAAGAATCAAATCAAACGGAGCAACGAAACTCAAACTACGAAAGAAACAAGATCTGGACTAAAGTCAAATTTTATAGTACCAAAATCTTGTTCAAGTTGGTTAAACAGAAAGAGGACTTCGAGATGAAGATCTAGGCGCTTGTTTCACCAGATTTGGATAAACGAGCGAAAAGATATACTAGAACGAAGATTAGGGCAGAAATTGCGATCGAAAATAATCGCGGAAAACCCCTGGAAAATAAAACGAGACGAACATGCTAACGAACGAACGTTCGCTGTCTGCAGCTAACTGACGAACAGCGTTCGCTAAAACAAATGTACGGAATAACATTCGTTATTTAACTAAACCGAAAAACCGAACCGATATAATAAAAAACGAATCTAGGGTTTACTAAAAAACCGATGGTTTTCTGAGAAAAACCGAGACGGCGGTGGCAGCGGTTTCTACCTCCGATGAGTGGCGACGACGGAGGGATCGGCGGCGGCTCCGGCGGGCGGGTGGTCGATGGCGGCTCTGGCGGGCGGCGATCGGCGGCGGCGGCGCAACGGGGAGGCGGCAG
>NC_041380.1:327786415-327827711 GCF_002162155.2 Triticum dicoccoides | reverse complement strand
GCGTCGAGCGGCGGCGGCGCGAAGTGGCGGTGGCGGCAGTGGGGTTTTCGAGGCTGCGGTGCTAGGGTTTTGGGGCGGGGTTGGTGGCGCGGCGGGCTTCGGGCCTCGCCCTTTAAAGCCCGGCCGGGCAGTGTCCGGGTCGGGCACGACCCGTTAGGCTGGTGCATTTTTTTTAAAAAAAATCCTGAAATAAATTTTCACGGTCCTCTAATAATATTGCGGACAATGTGAACATTTATTTGGGCCTCTAATGCAATTTTTGAAAAACGCATATTTTTCCTAATTCAATTAAAATAGCAATAAAAGTCCAAAAGAAAACATTTATTTGATTTTTAATATTTTTCCTTGAATATTCCCTTTATTTTGGACAATTCATATTATTTCCTCTTTTATATTTTAATATGAAATATTTTCGAAGAGAAAAATAATTAAAAACCATAGTGATCCTTGTTTCGATATTTGATAAAAATTAAATATGAAAAATGTGAAATCCCCAACTCTCTCCGTGGGTCCTTGAGTTGCTTAGAATTTCGAGGATCGCAAAGCAAAATGCAATAAAAATATGATATGCATGAATGACCTATGTATAACATTCCAAATTGAAAATTTGGGATGTTACAAACCTACCCCCCTTAAGATGAATCTCGTCCTCGAGATTCGGGTTGGCTAGAAAATAGGTGTGGGTGGTCTTTGCGTAGATCATCCTCTCGTCCCCAGGTGGCTTCATCCTCGGTATGGTGGCTCCACTGAACTTTGCAAAACTTGATAACCTTGCTGCGAGTAACTCGGCTGGCAAACTCGAGAATCTTGACTAGTTTCTCCTCATATGTCAAATCACTATCCAACTAAATTGCTTCTAGGGGCACTGTATTTCTCAGGGGTATATCGGCCATCTCTGCATGGCACTTCTTAAACTGGAAAACGTGAAACACATCATGAACTCCTGACAGTCCTTCGGGTAACTCGAGCTTGTAGGCAAGCTCTCCCATGCGTCCAAAATATTGTATGGTCCTACAAATCTCGGGGCTAAATTTTCCTTAACTCCAAAATGTTTAACTCCTCGTAGTGGTGACACACGGAGATATGCTCTGTCTCCGATTTCATAGACTACCTCCTTACGTTTTGAATCTGCATAACTCTTCTGCCTGGACTGAGCTACCTTCAGTCTATCTCGAATAAGCTTAACTTTTCTTTGGACTCCTTAATCAAATCTGGTCCAAACAAGTGACGGTCTCCAACTTCATCCCACATCAACGGTGTTCTGCACCTCCTTCCATACAAGGCTTCGAAAGGTGCCATCTTCAAACTGGCCCGGTAGCTATTATTGTATGAGAACTCCGCATAGGGCAAATTATCATCCCAACTAGATCCATAATCTAGCGCACACGCTCTCAACATGTCCTCCAGAATCTGATTGACTCTCTCAGTCTGTCCATCTGTCTGCTGAGGAAAAGCTGTACTGAACTCTAGCCTGGTACCCAACGTCTGGTGCAGCTGGTGCCAAAACTTTGATGTAAATTGCGTTCCTCTATCTGATACGATGGTCCTCGGGACTCCATGCAGACATACGATCATGGTCATATATATCTTGGCCAACTTCACACTGGTATAAGTGGTCTTCACGGGGATAAAGTGAGCTACTTTGGTCAAGCGATCCACTACTACCCAGATAGAATCATATCCCGATCGGGTCCTGGGTAATCCGGTGATAAAATCTGTGCCAAGCTTGTCCCACTTCCATTCGGGTATCAGCATAGGCTGCAGTAATCCTGCTGGCTTCTGATGTTCTGCCTTCACTCTCTGACATACATCACATACGGCAACATACTCAGCAATATCCTTCTTCATACCAGTCCACAAGAAACGCTCCTTCAAATCCAAATACATCTTGGTGTTTCTGGGGTGTATCGAGTATGGTGACTCATGTGCCTCCTATAGTATTAACTTCCTGATATCTGCATTGTTGGGCACATAAACACGGTCCTCGAACCACAAGGTGTCGTGCTCGTCCTCACGAAAACCTTTGGCTTTCCTTCACTCATCTTCTTCTTTATCTCTGCAATATCTTTGTCATGCTTCTGAGCTTCTCGAATATTTCCCAATAACGTTGATTGAACCTCCAATGCTGCAACAAAACTTATAGGGACGATGTAATGCCCCGGATGTAATTTGCCATATTTGTACTCTGACTCTTGCCATTTTTGACTCTAAGTTATGAGATTTCCTCGTGGTTGGGTTTTGTCTTCGTTTTGCATTTTTTCCATGTCATGCATTTCATATCATGCCATCATGTGCATCTCATTTGCATACGTGTTCGTCTCTTGCATCCGAGCATTTTCCCTGTTGTCCATTTTGCATTCCGACACTCCTACGTCCTCCGGCGCCCCCTTTTGCCTCTTTTCGTGAGCGGGTGTTAAACTTTCTCGAAATGGACCGACATTTGCCAAGCAGCCTTGGTACACCACCGGTAGACCGCTTCTCAAGTTTCGTGCCATTTGGAGTTTGTTCGATACTCCAACGGTTAACCGGGGAACCGTAAATGCCTCGTGTGTGTTGCAGCCCAACACCGCTCTAAAGTAGCCATATGTCCCATCCAAACCCCCTCCATCCTCTCGGCCGTTCGATCACGATCGCGTGGCCGAAAACCGCACCTCATTTGGACTCTCCTAGCTCCCTCTACCTATAAATATGTGCACTCCTCCGAATTTTCGGGTCCAAACCCTAGCTACCTCTCCCCTCTCCGCGCCGGACGTGTCCGTCCGCGCCAGACGAAACCCGCCGCCGCGCCCGTCCAACCGCAACATGCCATGTGGCAGCACCACCGCCCCCGCGCCGCCGCCCACCCGGGCCCGAGGACGGCCCCTGCGGCCCGTCTCTCTGCACCGCCGCCCGCGAGCCTCGCCGTCCCACGCCCGCTTGACGCCGCCCCTCCGCCGCCGGTGCGCCACCGCGACGCCATCATCAGCCTCCTCCGTCCGAGCGCTGGATCCGCCTCTTCCGCACCCCTCCGGCGAGCCCCCGCACCTCTCCGGCCACAGGACCTCTCAACTCCGGCGAACTGCTCCGGCAAACCTCGTGGAATGTGCCAGATCCAGATCTGGAATCCTTAGGTTGACCCCCGAAATATTCTAAGTCCTTTTGCTGCAGTATTTTCAGCCCCTATTCATCGCATCATAACTCCTCATCCGTAAATCCATTTTGCATGCATGATATATCAGAATGTTCATCAGGTTGTGCTCTTCATTTTGTTCCATTGTGTCATGCTTCTTTGAGTCCATCTTGATACCCAAATTGTTGATTCAAGAGTGCTATAAAATGTTAGTTCCTGCTACTTAGCAGATATGAGCATTTGTCATTTTTGCTACATTTGTTGTGTGCTTCCTATGGACTTGAGCTCTACATGTGTTTTGGGCTATGCCATGCCATATTTACAGGGGTGTATGCCATGTATTTTTTTGATCAATGTGGTGACTAGCACAAGCATACAAAGTAGCTCTCGTGGTATTGCTGATTTCAGGGACATAGAATTTCACCAAGTCATTTCCCTTCTATTATTTTTATGCCGTGTATTCATGTTGCTACAGAGTAATCCATGCTTCTTTTGAGCATGTTCAGTAAGGATGATTTGGACATATGGTTGTGATCTATCCATCCATGCCCCTGTTTGCATTTATGGAGTGCCCTAGCATGACTCAATCTTGCTCTACTTTTGCTATAAAATGTTCCTGGCAGATTGTTTACGTGTTAATCAATTTTGCCAAGGTTGTTGTAGTTGATCCATACATGCTATAAGTTTGTTCTTGCTTTGGTTAGCTTCATGAACATGTCTTCTTGCTGGTAGTATGCTTAGTTTGTCATGCAATGCCTTGTGGTGAGTGAATCGATCTCGCAACGATGCCTTCATAATTCTGTTTTTGCCATGTCCAGTTTTCTGCTAAGTCTGAATCTGTTAACGAAACTTGCTATGTTTACATGGGTGCCATAATATTTTATGTGCCCTTATGACTTATGGTCAGCAACGGACTTTTGTTCTATACTTTTAGTAGATTCATTCCATGCCTTTGGTTGCTATGATATGATCCCGTAGCATGTTGTTAGCTTGCTCTAAACATTGCTTCCTGATGTTAAATCCTGACATGTTAGTATTTTCACTAAGTCTGTGATGCTGATATTTTTTGCACTTTTGCCATGCTTGTTTGAACCTACTATTGTGTGAATTAGCCGTATCTCACTGTTCATCTTTTGTCAAGCATCTTGAGTAGATCACTTCCATGTGCTTTGTTGCTATGTTGGAGTGCAGTAGCTTAGATTCTTGTTGTATTCTAGATGGCATCATGTTGTTAATTGCAGAATTGTGCCATTCTTGTTTTGCTTGCCATTTGCAAACCGTGCATCCGATTCCGGTGATCTTTATATCGATTTCGACCGAAATCAACTGATATTCCAGTGACGCACTTAGTTTGCCAAGTTGAGGCATGGTTCGGTATTTTCTTTCCGAAGCACGCATATGCATTGCATATCACATCCCGCATCTCATGCCATGTTTTGCATCATGTTGCTTGCGCATTGCACCGTGGTTGATTGTGGTTTCCTTTGCTTATGTTCTTGCTTTGGGTAGATCCGTGAGACGATTACATGATCGAGGAACCCGTTGAGTACGCTTACGAGGATCAAGCCTTCGTCAACTCGGAGAACTTTGCAGGCAAGATGACCATACACTCGAAATCACTTCTATCTTTGCTTGATAGTTGCTCGCTCTTTTGCTATGCCGTGATACCTACCACATGCTTTATCATGCCTCCCGTATTGACATGTCAAGCCTCTAACCCACCTTGTCCTAGCAATCGTTGTTTGGCTATGTTACCGCTTTGCTCAGCCCCTCTTATATCGTTGCTAGTTGCAGGTGAAGATGGAGTTTGTTCCATGTAGGAACATGGTTATTGTTGGGATATCATTAGTATATCTTGTTTACTTATGCATCTATATACTTGGTAAAGGGTGGAAGGCTCGGCCTTATGCCTGGTGCTTTGTTCCACTCTTGCCGCCCTAGTTTCCGTCATACCGGTGTTATGTTCCTTGATTTTGCGTTCCTTACGCGCTTGGGTTATAATGGGAACCCCTTGACAGTTCACCTTGAATAAAACTCCTCCAGCAAGGCCCAACCTTGGTTTTACTATTTGCCACGTAAGCCTTTTCCCTTGGGTTCCGCGGACTCAAGGGTCATCTTTATTTTAAACCCCCGGGCCAGTGCTCCTCTGAGTGTTGGTCCAACCTGTCAGCAGCCGGTGGCCACCAGGGGCAACTCTGGGTTGGCCTACAGGAATCTTGGACAATCCGGTGTGCCCTGAGAATGAGATATGTGCAGCTCCTTTCGGGATTTGTCGGCACATTCGGGTGGCTTTGCTGGTCTTGTTTTACCATTGTTGAAATGTCTTGTAACCGGGATTCCGAGTCTGATCGGGTCTTCCTGGGAGAAGGAATATCCTTCGTTGACCGTGAGAGCTTGTGATGGGCTAAGTTGGGACACCCCTGCAGGGTTTTGAACTTTTGAAAGCCGTGCCCGTGGTTATGGGAAGATGGGAATTTGTTAATATATGGTTGTAGAAAACCTGACACTTAACTTAATTAAAATGAATCAACGGCCTGTGTAGCCGTGGTGGTCTCTTTTCGGCGGAGTCCGGGAAGAGAACATGGTCTCGTGTTATGCTTTAACGTAAGTAGTTTCAGGATCACTTCTTGACCATTATAGTTTCTCGACCGTGCCTTGCTTCTCTTCTCGCTTTGTTTTGCGTATGTTAGCCTCCATATATGCTAGTGCTTGCTGCAGCTCCACCTCACTACCTTTTCCTACCCATAAGCTTAAATAGTCTTGATCGCGAGGGTGTGAGATTGCTGAGTCCCCGTGACTCACAGATTACTTCCAAAACTAGATGCAGGTGCCGATGATGCCAGTGCAGGGGACGCTACCGAACTCAAGTGGGAGTTCGACGAGGATTCAGGACATTACTATGTTTCCTTTTCAGACGATCAGTAGTGGAGCCCAGTTGGGGCGATCGGGGATCTATGCATTTGGGGTTGTCTTTATTTATGTTGGTCCCATAGTCGGACCTTGATTGTATTCTGGATGATGTAATGCTATATTTATGTATTGTGTGAAGTGGCGATTGTAAGCCAACTCTTTATCCCTTTCTTATTCAGTACATGGGATGTGTAAAGATTACCCCTCTTGCGACATGCCTACTATGCGGTTATGCCTCTAAGTCGTGCTCCGACACGTGGGAGATATAGCCGCATCATGGGTGTTACAGACGATTTCCAAACGAAGCTCCCTGAGATCTACTGCTAACTCCTTTGGCAATCCTCCGCTTATGAGGGTATTGACATAACTCTTCCGGCTCAAAGCATCTGCTACGACATTGGCCTTTCCTAGATGATAGTGCAACTTCATATCATAATCCTTTATGAGCTCCAACCATCTCCTCTGCCTGAGGTTTAGCTCCTTCTGAGTAAAAATGTACTTCAAACTCTTGTGATCCGTGTACACATCACAACGGTTTCCAATAAGAAAATGTCTCCAGGTCTTGAGCGCATGCACTACAACTGCTAACTCCAAATCATGGGTGGCATAATTCAACTCATGCGGTCGAAGTTGACGTGAGGAATACGAAACAACTCTTCCATCTTGCATAAGTACTCCTCCAAGTCCTAAGCGAGAGGTGTCACAATACACTTGGAAATCCTTGCGTATATCTGGCAGAATCAGCACTGGGGCCGTAGTCAAACGTTTCTTCAACTCCTGGAAACTTGCTTCACATTCTTCAGTCCAATGGAACTTGGTGTCCTTCTTCAACAATGCCATCATGGGCTTCGCAATCTTAGAAAAATTCTCAATGAATCTCCGTTAATATCCCGCGAGTCCAAGAAAACTGCGGATCTCTCCAACTGAGGTGGGTGCCAACCACTTAATGACTGACTGAACCTTGGTAGGGTCTACCGCTATATCCTCTCTTGATATAACATGTCCAAGGAATCCAACTTCCTACAACCAAAACTCACATTTGCTGAACTTGGCGTATAACTGGTGTTCCCTGAGCTTCTCGAGAACTAAGCGCAAATGCTCCTTATGCTCTTCTTCATTCTTCGAGTACACCAAAATGTCATCAATGAACACCACGACAAATTTATCCAAGAACTCCATGAACACCTTGTTCATCATACTCATGAAATTGGCAGGGGCGTTAGTCAATCCGAATGACATAAATGTGTACTCATACAACCCGTACCTGGTGGTGAAAGTTGTCTTAGGTAGATCTTGTTCTCAAATCTTTAGCTGGTGGTATCCTGATCGAAGATCAATCTTGGAAAGACTTTTGCTCGTTGCAGCTGGTCAAACAGATCATTGATCATCGGCAGTGGGTATTTGTTCTTGATTGTTACTTCATTCAACACACGATAATCAAACTTATCCTTATTCTCAACCAAGAGAACTGGGGCTCCCCATGGTGACGAACTTCGTCGAATGTAACCTTTCTCCAATAACTCCTTAATCTGTTTCTTAATCTCCTCCAGATCATTTGCAGGCATCCGGTATGGTCTCTTCGATATTGGTCCAGTGCCTGGCAATAGCTCTATCAAAAACTCAATATCTCGGTCTGGCGGCATACCTGGTAACTCCTCTAGAAATACATCTGGGTAATCCTTTACTACGGGCACTTCTTCCTGAACAACTCCCGTAAGAGAATTTACTTGGGCCCTGCTTGATGCATGCCTCGAAACATACCTGATTCTTTTTCCCTCCGGGGTGGTGAGTAGAATTGACCTACTAGCACAGTCAATGTTACCTTCATACTTCGATAACCAATCCATTCCTAGTATCACATCCAATCCTTGTGACTCCAAAATTATCAAGTCTGAGGGGAAAACATGCCTACCTATGGTCAATGGCATCTGAAAACATCCCTGACTTACCATATACTCTACTCCTGGTGAGCTTACAAACATAGATGTCCTAATACTTTAGTGGGAAACTTATATTTATCCATGAATCCCCTTGAAATGTATGAATGCGATGCACCGGTATCAAAAAGAACTACATCAGTAAATGACTTAACCAAAAACTTACTGATAACTGCATCTGGCTACTCCTCAACCTCCTCCACGTTCACGTGGTTCACTTGTCCCTTGTTGAAAGGGTTGGGCTTCTTCCCAGAGCTTCAATTGCCATTTACATTCTTTGCTTCAAAACACTCAGTGGCGTAGTGTCCAGTCGTCCCGCACTTGAAACAAGTGATGTGACTTAAATCCTTCTTGGCGGGCGTGCTTGGGTTAGAGCGGTTCTGATTGCTGCCTGCTCCACTCCCATTTCCATTCCCAGGGCCATGGTGGTTATGCAGAATTCCTCCATTGTGGTTATGGCCTCCATTGTTATGTGTAAATCCTCCCGGGTTCAGGGTGATACGAGGTTTCTGTTGAGCTCCTAAATTGTACTTTCCTTGCCCATACTTTCTCTTGCGGCTCTCAATCTGTTGTTGCTTCCCTTCAATCATAAGAGCCTTATCTACCAACTCCTGGTAGTTGTTGAATGTTGCCACCATCAACTGCATACTCATCTCATCGTTCAGCCCTTCCATAAACTTCTCTTGTTTCGCGGCATCGGTGGCCACGTCATCTGGGGCATAACGAGCTAGCTTGCTAAACTCCTCCGTGTATTGCCCTACAGTACGGTTGCCCTAGCATAAGTTGCGAAACTCACGCTTCTTCATACTCATAGCTCCGGTGGAGACATGAGCAGTGCAGAATGCTTGCTGAAAATGCTCCCAAGTAATATTGGCTATAGGGAAAGTGGTTGTGTAATTTTCCCACCATGCGGCTGCGGGTCCATCCAATTGGTGTGCGGCAAAACGCACCTTCTCAGCATCTATGCAACCGGCAGCGGTCAACTCCCTTCCAATCCTACGTAGCCAGTCATCCGCAACTATGGGCTCGGTGCTACTGGAAAACACCGGTGGTTGTAACCTTAGAAAACGGGCTAAGTTGTCAACTGGAGGTGGTGGGGGTGGGTTGTTGTTATTGTTGTTGTTGTTGTTGCCCTGATTCTGAACTAGCAACTACATCACTGTATTCTGCTGCTGGATCAAATGAGTGAGCTCCGGTGGAAAAGCAAATCCGGGGTCACGTCTCGGAGGCATCTGATGGGTTTAGAGGGGACAGATTAGAATAGACTGAGGTCTAATGAGAAAGCACTACCCATATGCACATGAGACAAAACACAATCAATATCACACCAAAACAATATCAAGCAAGGGCATATATTTGATCTAACTATCGTTACAGTGCTTAGACTACTAATATATACATGGGGGGAATACTACTAATCATATGGTGGTCATCTAGAATTTGATCAGTGGAAGACTCCATGATATCTGCTCCAGCTTCATCTTCATAATCATCATCACTACCATCAGGGGCGGAGTCGGTGTCGTCAATGATGATGTAGTCTTCAGAACGAATCTCCTCAGATTCGTCATCTTCTCCTCCTAGCGCGGGGTCTCCCATGAAAACTCCTAGCTTCGTTGTCAGGTTGTCATTCTTCTCCACAAGCATCGTCATTTCCTCCTCATATCCATCGTGTGTAGACTTGCGTTCCTCTTCTATCTCTGTGATCCTGGTCATCGCCTTCTTCAAATCTATCATTCTTGCGCACAGCTAGTTCTCCTGGCGACGAATGTGATGATTTAACTCCTAGATGAACGCTGCAATGGACATGTCCTTCCTGGTGCTGATCATCTTCCATTGCTCATCTCGGCGCCCACATATCTGGTAGATAGTGTCCTTAAGCTCCTTGTGATAAAATTCACCGATGCGTCCCATGGCGATGTGGGCTACCATGCTCTTGCCCAGACTCCAGGTTGGTGCATCAAAGGAAAACTCTATGGGCTCAGTGACTGGCGTGATTGTCCTTCCTGGAACTTGAACTCGAATCAACCATCGCTCCTCTTCTGGTAGTGTGGCAGTGTAGGTCCCGGTGAAGCTTCGCATTCCGATGTTCAGATACCTAGTGACTTCCTTCGAGTGTCGTCCAAAGGGTGTATCTTCATTCGGCTGTGTAAACTTGTTCCTTGCGTCTGCTATCCTAAGGAGTAGAAAATGGAGAGGAGTCAGAAATGAGTAGAGAAGAGTGACCTATGGCTCATCTTAGTGGTCGTGTCCTACATTTAACGTGTGCTCTGATACCATCTTGTAGAGATCCTACCTTAGACGGTCAAATCCCTGTGTTCAGTGCCATCCCTGGATCGGTAATGGTGACACACACAGTACTCGAAGGATTTATAACAGAGTAGCAATCAAACACTTATTACATCAAATGTCTTAAAATAGAACTTATTACAATAACTATGGCTTAAGGCCATCTAAATAAGATAACAGCGGAAGGCTTGGAAGATAAAGTGAGTCCATCAACTCCAACGGCATAGCTGAGTACACGACAAACGACCTATGGCACCTTACTCATCGTATGAAAAGTCTGCAACATGATATGTTGTAGCCCGAAATGGGTCAGCACATGGAATATGCTCGCAATATAACACGATAGAGCAATGAACAGATAAATGCTATCACTACATGCATATATGGCTGGTGGAGACTCTATGGTTATATTGTTTTGCGAAAAGCCAATTTTTCCCTACAACAAAGGAATATGTTTAATTTAACTATCATGGTAGTTGAAACATCATTGAGAAGGTTCCTCCAACTCAATCCCAATTAAAGTAGTCATTAACACCCGTCAAATTAATTTAGAGTGATGAGATCAAATCAATAATTCAAGTACCAGATATTCAAGATGTCCATAACCGGGGACACGGCTAACCATGATTAGTTTACACACTCTGCAGAGGTTTGCGCACTTTTCCCCACAAGACTCGATCTCCTCCGTATGATTTCCCACACTACATGGTGTTTGAGAAACGGATGACCGAGACACACTCTTTCAGAAGCATTAACTCTTTACCCTGGGTGAACTGTTACACCTACTTTCCCCTACATCTGCTAGCCCACCACTGAAAGAGGTCACGCAACATACTCAACTATGCCAGAGCCCATAATGGCTTGTGGCTGCACACGGAAGTTTCTAGCATGAATAATCTTATGATCCCTTTGAGACTGGGTGGTGGACCGTAGGATGATCACACGGGTACTCCGAGTTATCCTAGGACAACACTGGATTCTCCAGGTTCCCACAAGCAATCCACCCAGATATGTATTAAAGTTGCCACCTTAAGTTGAACCATTAATTAACAACTCTCATCTGTCATGGTTACACTCAAACCCAAACCACGTCTACGGGCAAGCATGGCAATATAAGCATAGCGTAGAAGTAACTCCCAAGGGTTTGATAATAAAATAGGTAATAGGTTCTACCTCATCAGCTACTTCTTAGACCCACATGTTAAGAGATCCTACTCATGTAATGTGTGAGGGTTGAAACCAATGCATAAAAACTGGGTAATAAAGGGGTATGATCAAAGTTTTACTTGCCTTGCTGATGATCCGCAAAACCTAGAGACTCGTAGAAGCATGCTTCGCACTTCGGGAATCCTATCACAAACAAACAATAGCATACATAATCACCCAAGCAAAGATGCACAAGTAAAACTCAAATAAGATGATCGAATCTGAAAACTCGACTGAAAAGATTCGATTTTGCAAAAAGAATCAAATCAAACGGAGCAACCGAAACTCAAACTATGAAAGAAACAAGATCTAGAGTAAAGTCAAATTTTACAGTACCAAAATCTTTTTCAAGTTGGTTAAACAGAAAGAGGACTTCGAGACGAAGATCTAGGCGCTTGTTTCATCTGATTTGTATAAACGAGTGAAAAGATATACAAGAATGAAGATTAGGGCAGAAATCGCGATCGAAAATAATCATGGAAAAACCCTGGAAAAAAATGAGACGAATAGGCTAACGAACGAACGTTCGCTGTCTGTGGCTAACTAACGAACAGCGTTCGTTAAAACGAATGTACGGACAATCGTCCGTTATTTAACTAAAACAAAAAAACCAAATCGATGTAATAAAAAACGAATCTAGGGTTTATTAAAAAACCGATCGGTTTTCTGAGAAAAACCAAGACGGCGGCGGCAGTGGTTTCTACCTCCGGCGAGTGGCGGCGGCGGCGGGATCGGCGGTGGCTCCGGTGGGCGGGTGGCGGTGGTGATGGCGGGGTTTTTGAGGCGGTGGCGGCGGTGATGGCGGGGTTTTTGAGGCGGTGGCGCTGTTTCGGGGCGGGGCTGGCGGCGCTGCGGGCTTCGAGTCTCGCCCTTTAAAAGCCGGCCGGGCGTTGTCCGGGTCGGGCACAGCCCGTTAGGTTAGTGCATTTAAAAAAATCCTAACGCAGAAAAACAAATAAAAGAAATACTAAACGGAGTCCAAAAATCCTAAAATAATCTTTCACGGTCCTCTAATAGTATTGCGGAGAAAGTGAACATTTATTTGGGCCTCTAATGCAATTTTGAAAAACACATATTTTCCTAATTCAAATAAAATAGCAATAAAAGTCCAAAAGAAAACATTTATTTGATTTTTAATATTTTTCCTCCAATATTCCCTTTATTTTGGAGAAGTCATATTATCTCCTCTCTTATATTTTAATATGAAATATTTTCGGAGAGAAAAATAATTAAAAACCAAAGTGATCCTTGTTTCGATATTTGATAAAAATCAAATATGAAAAACGTGAAATCCCCAACTCTCTCCATAGGTCCTTGAGTTGCTTAGAATTTGGAGGATCGCAAAGTGAAATGCAATAAAAATATGATATGCATGAATGACCTATGTATAACATTCCAAATTGAAAATTTGGGATTTTACAGAAAACGTTCTTGATGACCCACTGCCTATTGATGACAGTTTTCCTCATGAACAATTAAATGTCATAAATGCTTCTCATTATACTTCATGGTATGCTGATTATCCTAATTATACTGTTCTAAATTTATACCACCTAGTTTCACCTATCAGCAAAAGAAAAGGTTTTTCTATGATTTAAGACATTACTTCTAGGATGACCCACACCTTTATAAAGAAGGGGTAGATGGTGTTATTATACGTTGTGTACCTGAGCATTAACAGGAACAGATCCTACACAAGTGCCACTCCGAGTCTTACGGAGGACACCACGCTGGAGATAGAACTGCACATATGGTATTGCAATCTGGTTTCTATTGGCCTACTCTCTTCAAGAATGCTCGTAAGTTTGTCTTGTGTTGTGATCAATGTCAAAGAATTGGTAATATTAGTAGACATCAGGAAATGCCTATGAACTCTTCACTTGTTATTGAACCATTTGATGTTTGGGGCTTTGATTATATGGGACCTTTTCCTTCCTCTAATGGGTATACACATAGTTTAGTTGCTGTTGATTATGTTACTAAGTGGGTAGAAGCTATTCCAACTAGTACTGTTGATCATAACACTTCTATTAAGATCCTTAAAGAAGTTAGTTTTTCGAGGGTTGGAGTCCCAAGATATTTAATGACTGATGGTGGTTCACATTTTATTCATGGTGCTTTCCGTAAAATGCTCGCTAAGTATGATGTTAATCATAGAATTGTATCTCCATACCATCCTCAGTCTAGTGGTCAAGTAGAATTGAGCAATAGAGAGATTAAATTAATTTTGCAAAAGACTGTTAATAGATATAGAAATAATTGGTCTAAGAAATTTGATAATGCATTATGGGCTTATATAACTGCTTATAAGAATCCTATGGGTATGTCTCCGTATAAAATGGTTTGTGGAAAACCATGTTACTTACCTCTTGAGCTAGAACGTAAGGCATATTGGGCTATTAAAGAGCTCAACTATGATTTCAAACTTGCTGGTGAGAAGAGGTTATTTGACATTAGCTCACTTGATGAATGGAGAACTCAAGCCTATGAGAATGCCAAGTTGTTTAAAGAAAAAGTTAAAAGATGCTATGATAAAAGGATACAAAACTGTGAGTTTAATGTAGGTGATTATGTTTTTCTATACAACTCTCATTTAAGATTCTTTGCAGGACAACTTCTTTGTAAATGGGAAGGCCCTTACATTATCGAGGAGGTCTATCGTTCCGGTGCCATAAATATCAACAATGCTGAAGGCACAAATCCAAAGGTGGTAAATCGTCAAAGAATTAAACATTATATCACAGGTACTCCCATAAATGTTGAAACCAATATAATTGATAACGTAACCCCGGAGGAGTACATAAGGGACACTTTCCAGAATGTTTCATACTCCGAAAAGGAATAGCTTTGTGGTGCGGTAAGTAAACCAACTCCAAAACGTTTCCAATGATAAATTTTCCCCGTTTGGAATATTTAAAAAATTAGGAAAATTAAAAGTAGTCCAAAAGAGACACGAGGCAGTTGCAAGGGTGGAGGGCGCGCCCCCCGTCCTTCTGGCCACCTCGTGTACCCTCCGAACTCTGTTTTCTTGCACGATACTTCTTTTGGTTGGTAAAAATTCATTATATAATCTTCCGAAGGTTTTGACCACCGTACCACGATAAAATCCTCCATTTTCGTTTTGAGTTGTTTCTGTAGCAGATTTGGAGCAAGATGTCGTCCCAAGATTCGGAGGGATAGAGCTACATGGCTGATTATGTCACAAACCCAAAAGCGTTTGGGGATGTGGTGCTGGGGAACGTAGTAATTTCAAAAAAATTCCTACGCACACGCAAGATCATGGTGATGCATAGCAACGAGAGGGGAGAGTGTTGTCCACGTACCCTCGTAGACCGAAAGCGGAAGCGTTAGCACAACGCGGTTGATGTAGTCGTACGTCTTCATGATCCGACCGATCAAGTACCGAACGCATGACACCTCCGAGTTCAGCACACGTTCAGCCCGATGACGACCCTCGAACTCCGATCCGGCCGAGTGTTGAGGGAGAGTTTTGTCAGCATGACGGCATGGTGACAATGATGATGTTCTACTGACGCAGGGCTTCGCCTAACCACCGCTACAGTATTACCGAGGTGGACTATGGTGGAGGGGGGCACCGCACACGGCTAAAAGATCAAATGATCAATTGTTGTCTCTAGGGTGCCCCCTGCCCCCATATATAAAGGAGCAAGGGGGGAGGTGCGGCCGGCCTAGAGGGAACGCGCTAGGAGGAGTCCTACTCCTACCGGGAGTAGGACTCCCTCCCTTTTCCTTGTTGGACTAGGAGTGGAGGGGGAAAGAGGAGGGAGAGAGGAAGGAAAGGGGGGGCGCCGCCCCCCTCTCCTTGTCCTATTCGGACTAGGGGGGAGGGGCACGCGGCCCTGCCCTGGCCACCTCTCCTCTTCTCCACAAGGCCCACTATGGCCCATCAAGCTCTCGGGGGGTTCCGGTAACCTCCCGGTACTCCGGTAAAATCCCGATTTCACCCGGAACACTTCTGACATCCAAACATAGGCTTCCAATATATCAATCTTCATGTCTCGACCATTTCAAGACTCCTCGTCATGTCCGTGATCACATCCGGGACTCCGAACAACCTTCGGTACATCAAAACATATAAAGTCATAATATAACTGTCATCGAAATGTTAAGCGTGTGGATCCTACGGGTTCGAGAACTATGTAGACATGACCGAGACACGTCTCCGGTCAATAACCAATAGCGGAACCTGGATGCTCATATTGGCTCCCACATATTCTACGAAGATCCTTATTTGCCTGAGATTCGATCGTCGGTATCTCAATACCTAGTTCAATATCTTTACCGGCAATTCTCTTTACTCGTTCCGCAATACATCTTCCCGCAACTCTTTACTCTTTACCGGCAAGGCTTAAGTGATGTGCATTATCGAGAGGGCCCAGAGATACCTCTCCGACAATCGGAGTGACAAATCCTAATCTCGAAATACGCCAACCCAACAAGTACCTTCGGAGACACCTGTAGAGCACCTTTATAATTACCCGGTTACGTTGTGATGTTTGGTAGCACACAAAGCGTTCCTCCGGTAAATGGGAGTTGCATAATCTCATAGTCATAGGAACATGTATAAGTCATGAAGAAAGCAATAGCAACATACTAAACGATCGAGTGCTAAGCTAACGGAATGGGTCAAGTCAATCACATTATTCTCCTAATGATGTGATCTCGTTAATCAAATGACAACCCATGTCAATGGTTAGGAAACTTAACCATCTTTGATCAACGAGCTAGTCAAGTAGAGGCATACTAGTGACACTCTGTTTGTCTATGTATTCACACATGTATTATGTTTTTGGTTAATACAGTTCTAGCATGAATAATAAACATTTATTATGATATAAGGGAATAAATAATTACTTTATTATTGCCTCTAGGGCATATTTTCTTCAGTCTCCCACTTGCACTAGAGTCAATAATCTAGATTACACAGTAATGATTCTAACACCCATGGAGCCTTGGTGCTGATCATGTTTTGCTCATGGAAGAGGCTTAGTCAACAGGTCTGCAACATTCAGATCCGTATGTATCTTACAAATTTCTATGTCTCCCACCTGGACTGAATCCCGGATGGAATTGAAGCGTCTCTTGATGTGCTTGGTTCTCTTGTGAAATCTGGATTCCTTCGCCAAGGCAATTGCACCAGTATTGTCACAAAAGATTTTCATTGGACCCAATGCACTAGGTACGACACCTAGATCGGATATGAACTCCTTCATCTAGACTCCTTCATTTGCTGCTTCCAAAGCAGCTATGTACTCTGCTTCACACGTAGATCCCGCCACGACGCTTTGTTTAGAACTACACCAACTGACAACTCCACCGTTCAATGTAAACATGTATCCGGTTTGCGATTTAGAATCGTCCGGATCAGTGTCAAAGCTTGCATCAACGAAACCATTTATGATGAGCTCTTTGTCACCTCCATAAACGAGAAACATATCCTTAGTCCTTTTCAGGTATTTCAGGATGTTCTTGACCATTGTCCAGTGATCCGCTCCTGGATTACTTTGGTACATCCCTGCTAGACTTAGCAAGGCACACATCAGGTCTGGTACACAGCATTGCATACATGATAGAGCCTATGGCTGAAGCATAGGGAACATCTTTCATTTTCTCTCTATCTTCTGCAGTGGTCGGGCATTGAGTCTTACTCAACTTCACACCTTGTAACCCAGGCAAGAACCCTTTCTTTGCTTGATCCATTTTGAACTTCTTCAAAACTTTGTCAAGGTATGTGCTTTGTGAAAGTCCAATTAAGCGTCTTGATCTATCTATAGATCTTGATGCCCAATATATAAGCAGCTTCACCGAGGTCTTTCATTGAAAAACTCTTATTCAAGTATCCCTTTATGCTATCCATAAATTCTATATCATTTCCAATCAACAATATGTCATCCACATATAATATCAGAAATGCTACAGAGCTCCCACTCACTTTCTTGTAAATACAGGCTTCTCCAAAAGTCTGTACAAAACCAAATGCTTTGATCACACTATCAAAGTGTTTATTCCAACTCCGAGAAGCTTGCACCAGTCCATAAATGGATCGCTAGAGCTTGCATACTTTGTTAGCTCCCTTTGGATCAACAAAACCTTCCGGATGCATCATATACAACTCTTCTTCCAGAAATACATTCAGGAATGCAGTTTTGACATCCATTTGCCAAATTTCATAATCATAAAATGCGACAATTTCTAACATGATTCAGACAGACTTAAGCATCACTACGGGTGAGAAGGTCTCATCTTAGTCAATCCCTTGAACTTGTTGAAAACCTTTCGCAGCAAGTTGAGCTTTATAGACAGTAACATTACTGTCAGTGTCAGTCTTCTTCTTGAAGATCCATTTATTCTCAATTGCTTGCCGATCATCGGGCAAGTCAACCAAAGTCCACACTTTGTTCTCATACATGGATCCCATCTCAGAGTTCATGGCCTCAAGCCAGTTCGCAGAATCTGGGCTCACCATCGCTTCGGCATAGTTTGTAGGTTCGCCATGGTCTAGTAACATAACTTCCAGAACAGGATTACCGTACCACTCTGGTGCGGATCTTACTCTGGTTGACCTACGAGGTTCAGTAACAACTTGATCTGAAGTTTCATGATCATCATCATTAACTTCCTCACTAATTGGTGTAGGTGTCGCAGAAACCGGTTTCTGCGATGAACTACTTCCCTATAGGGGAGCAGGTATAGTTACCTCATCAAGTTCTACTTTCCTCCCACTCACTTCTTTCGAGATAAACTCCTTCTCCAGAAAGATTCCAAGTTTAGCAACAAAAGTCTTGCCTTCGGATCTGTGATAGAAGGTGTACCCAATAGTCTCCTTTGGGTATCCTATGAAGACACATTTCTCCGATTTGGGTTCGAGCTTATCAGGTTGAAGCTTTTTCACATAAGCATCACAACCCCAAACTTTCAGAAACGACAACTTTGGTTTCATGCCAAACCACAGTTCATAAGGCATCGTCTCAACGGATTTCGATGGTGCCCTATTTAACGTGAATGCGGTCGTCTCTAAAGCATAACCCCGAAACGATAGCGGTAAATCAGTAAGAGACATCATAGATCGTACCATATCTAGTAAAGTACGATTACGATGTTCAGACACACCATTACGCTATGGTGTTCCGGGTGGCGTGAGTTGTGAAATTATTCCGCATTGTTTCAAATGAAGACCAAACTCATAACTCAAATATTCTCCTCCACGATCAGATCATAGAAACTTTATTTTCTTGTTACGATGATTTTCAACTTCACTCTGAAATTCTTTGAACTTTTCAAATGTTTCAAACTTATGTTTCATTAAGTTGATATACCCATGTCTGCTTAAATCATCTGTGAAGGTGAGAAAATAACGATATCCGCCACGAGCCTCAACATTAATCGGACCACATACATCTGTATGTATGATTTCCAACAAATCTGTTGCTCTCTCCATACTTCCGGAGAACGGCATTTTAGTCATCTTGCCCATGAGGAACAGTTCGCAAGTACCATGTGATTCATAATCAAGTGGCTCCAAAAGTTCATCAGTATGGAGTTTCTTCATGCGCTTTACACCGATATGACCTAAATGGTAGTGCCACAAATAAGTTGCACTATCATTATCAATTCTGCATCTTTTGGCCTCAATATTGTGAATATGTGTATCACTACTATCGAGATTCAACAAAAATAGACCACTCTTCAAGGGTGCATGACCGTAAAAGATATTACTCATATAAATAGAACAACCATTATTCTCTAATTTAAATGAATAACCGTCTCGCATCAAACAAGATCCAGATATAATGTTCATGCTCAACACTGGCACCAAATAACAATTATTTAGGTCTAATACTAATCCCGAAGGTAGATGTAGAGGTAGCGTGCCGACCGTGATCACATCGACTTTGGAACCATTTCCCACGCGTATCGTCACCTTGTCCTTAGCCAATCTTCGCTTAATCTGTAGCCCCTGTTTCGAGTTGCAAATATTAGCAACAGAACCAGTATCAAATACCCAAGTGCTACTGCGAGCATTAGTAATGTACACATCAATAACATGTATATCACATATACCTTTGTTCACCTTGCCATCCTTCTTATCCGCCAAATACTTGGGGCAGTTCCGCTTCCACTGACCAGTCTGCTTGCAGTAGAAGCACTCAGTCTCAGGTTTAGGTCCAGACTTGGGTTTCTTCTCCTAAGCAGCAACTTGCTTGATCTTCTTCTTGAAGTTCCCCTTCTTCTTCCCTTTGCCCTTTTTCTCGAAACTGGTGGTCTTATTGACCATCAACACTTGATACTCCTTTTTGATTTCTACCTCCGCAACCTTTAGCATTGAGCAGAGCTCAGGAATCGTCTTATCCATCCCTTCCATGTTATAGTTCATGAAGAAGCTCTTGTAGCTTGGTGGCAGTGATTGAAGAATTCTGGCAATGACGCTATCATCCGGAAGATTAACTCCCAGTTGAATCAAGTGATTGCAGTACCCAGACATCTTGAGTATATGCTCACTGACAGAACTATTCTCCTCCATCTTGCAGCTATAGAACTTATTGGAGACTTCATATCTCTCAATCCGGGCATTCTTTTGAAATATTAACTTCAACTCCTGGAACATCTCATATGCTCCATGACGTTCAGAACGTCGTTGAAGTCCCGGTTCTAAGCCGTAAAGCATAGCACACTGAACTATCGAGTAGTCATCAACACGTGACTGCCAGGCATTCACAATGTCTGTAGTTGCTGGAGTAGGTGGTACACCTAGTGGTGCTTCCAGGACGTAACTCTTCAGTGCAGCAATGAGGATAATCCTCAAGTTACGAACCCAGTCCATGTAATTGCTACCATCATCTTTCAACTTTGCTTTCTCAAGGAACGCATTAAAATTCAACGGAACAACAGCACGGGCCATCTATCTACAATCAACATAGACAAGCAAAATACTATCAGGTACTAAGTTCATGATAAATTTAAGTTCAATTAATCATATTACTTAGGAACTCCCACTTAGATAGACATCCCTCTAATCCTCTAAGTGATCACGTGATCCATATCAACTAAACGATGTCCGATCATCACGTGAGATGGAGTAGTTTCAATGGTGAACATCACTATGTTGATCATATCTACTATATGATTCACGATCGACCTTTCGGTCTCCTTGTTCCAAGGCCATATCTTTTATATGCTAGGCTCGTCAAGTTTAACCTGAGTATTCCGCGTGTGCAACTGTTTTGCACCCGTTGTATTTGAACGTAGAGCCTATCACACCCGATCATCATGTGGTGTCTCAGCATGAAGAACTTTCGCAACGGTGCATACTCAGGGAGAACACTTATAATTTGATAATTTAGTGAGGGATCATCTTATAATGCTACCGTCAATCAAAGCAACATAAGATGCATAAAAGATAAACATCACATGCAATCAATATAAGTGATATGATATGGCCATGATCATCTTGTGCTTGTGATCTCCATCTCTCAAGCACCTTTGATCTCCATCGTAGCATCATTGTCGTCTCGCCAATCTTATCCTTCTACGACTATCGCTACCGCTTAGTGATAAAGTAAAGCATTACAGGGCGATTGCATTGCATACAATAAAGCGACAACCATATGGCTCCTGCCAGTTGCCGATAACTCAGTTACAAAACATGATCATCTCATACAATAAAATTTAGCATCATGTCTTGACCATATCACATCACAACATGCCCTACAAAAACAAGTTAGACGTCCTCTACTTTGTTGTTGCAAATTTTACGTGGCTGCTATGGGCTTAGCAAGAACCGTTCTTACCTACGCATCAAAACCACAACGATAGTTTGTCAAGTTGGTGCTGTTTTAACCTTCGCAAGGACCGGGCGTAGCCACACTCGGTTCAACTAAAGTTGGAGAAACTGACACCCGCCAGCCACCTGTGTGCAAAGCACGTTGGTAGAACCTGTCTCACGTAAGCATACGCATAATGTCGGTCCCGGCCGCTTCATCCAACAATACCGTCGAACCAAAGTATGACATGCTGGTATGTAGGATGACTTATATCGCCCACAAATCACTTGTGTTCTACTCGTGCATATGACATCTACGCATAAAACCTGGCTCTGATGCCACTGTTGGGGAACGTAGTAATTTCAAAAAAATTCCTACGCACACGCAAGATCATGGTGATGCATAGCAACGAGAGGGGAGAGTGTTGTCCACGTACCCTTGTAGACCAAAAGCGGAAGCGTTAGCACAACGCGGTTGATGTAGTCGTACGTCTTCAATATCCGACCGATCAAGTACCGAACGCACGACACCTCCGAGTTCAGCACACGTTCAACCCGATGACGTCCCTCGAACTCCGATCCAGCCGAGTGTTGAGGGAGTGTTTCGCCAGCACGACGGCGTGGTGATGATGATGATGTTCTACTGACGCAAGGCTTCGCCTAAGCACCGCTACAGTAATATCGAGGTGGACTATGGTGGAGGGCGGCACCGCACACGGCTAAAAGATCAAACGATCAATTATTGTCTCTAGGGTGCCCCCTGCCCCCGTATATAAAGGAGCAAGGGGGGAGGTGCAGCCGTCCTAGAGGGGGCACGCCAGGAGGAGTCCTACTCCTACCGGGAGTAGGACTCCCTCCCTTTTCCTTGTTGGACTAGGAGTGGAGGGGGAAAGAGGAGGGAGAGAGGAAGGAAAGGGGGGCACCGCCCCCCTCTCCTTGTCCTATTCGGACTAGGGGGAGGGGCGTGCGGCCCTTCCCTGGCCGTTTCTCCTCTTCTCCACAAGGCCCACTATGGCCCATCAAGCCCCGGGGGGTTCCGGTAACCTCCCGGTACTCCGGTAAAATCCTGATTTCACCCGGAAAACATCCGATATCCAAACATAGGCTTCCAATATATCGATATTCATGTCTCAACCATTTCGAGACTCCTCGTCATGTCCGTGATCACATCTGGGACTCCGAACAACCTTCGGTACATCATAACATATAAACTCATAATATAACTGTCATCGAAACGTTAGCGTGCGGACCCTACGGGTTCGAGAACTATGTAGACATGATCGAGACACATCTCCGGTCAATAACCAATAGCAGAACCTGCATGCTCATATTGGCTCCCACATATTCTACGAAGATCTTTATCGGTCAGACCGCATAAAAACATACGTTGTTCCCTTTTGTCATCGGTATGTTACTTGCCAGAGATTCGATCATTGGTATCTCAATACCTAGTTCAATCTCGTTACCGGCAAGTCTCTTTACTCGTTCCACAATACATCATCCCGCAACTAACTCATTAGTTGCAATGCTTGCAAGGCTTAAGTGATGTGCATTACCGAGCCGACAATCGGAGTGACAAATCCTAATCTCAAAATACGACAACCCAACAAGTACCTTCGGAGACACCTGTAGAGCACCTTTACAATCACCTAGTTACGTTGTGACGTTTGGTAGCACACAAAGGGTTCCTCCGGTAAACGGGAGTTGCATAATCTCATAGTCATACGAACATGTATAAGTCATGAAGAAAGCAATATCAACATACTAAACGATCGAGTGCTAAGCTAACGGAATGGGTCAAGTCAATCACGTCATTCTCCTAATGATGTGATCCTGTTAATCAAATGACAACCCTATCAATGGTTAGGAAACTTAACCATCTTTGATCAACGAGCTAGTCAAGTAGAGGCATACTAGTGACACTCTGTTTGTCTATGTATTCACACATGTATTATGTTTCCGGTTAATACAATTCTAGCATGAATAATAAACATTTATCATGATATAAGGAAATAAATAATAACTTTATTATTGCCTCTAGGGCATATTTCCTTCATGTGGAACATTATGGCTAATGCATCTCCAACGTATCTACAATTTTTGATTGTTCCATGATGTTTTATCATCACTCTTGGATGTTTTATAATCATTTTATAGTCATTTTATATCATTTTTTGGTACTAACCTATTGACATAGTGCCCAGTGCCAGTGCCAAGTGCCAGTTGTTGTTTTTTCATGTTTTTTACATCACAGGAAATTAATATCAAACGAAGTCCAAATGCCACGAAACTTCACGATGACTTTTTATGGGCCAAAAGGAAGGGGCAACCCACTAGGGCATGCCAGGAGGCCCTGGCGTGCCCTGGTGGGATATGCCCACCTCGGGTGTCCCCCGGATCGCCTCTTTGCTCAATAAATACCACAATATTCCAGAAACCCTAGAAGCGTCGACGAAATATTCATCCAGCCGCCGCAGAGTCCAGAAGAACCAGATCCAATCTAGACACCATCACGGAGGGGTTCACCACTTCCATTGGTGCCTCTCCGATGATGCGTGAGTAGTTCCTTGTAGACCTTCGGGTCCGTAGTTAGTAGCTAGATGGATTTCTCTCTCTCTCTCTCTCTCGTTGAATTCTCAATACAATGGTCTCTTAGAGATCCATATGATGTAACTCTTTTGCAGTGTGTTTGTTGGGATCTGATGAACTTCGAGTTTATGATCAGTCATATCTTTTTATATCCATGAAAGTTATTTGAGTTTCTTTGATCTCTTATATGCATGATCTCTTATAGCCTCGTAGTTCTTCTCCGATATTTGTGTTTTGTTTGGCCAACTTGATCTATTTATCTTGCAATGGGAAGAGGTGCCCAGTAGTGGCTTCGATCTTACGGTGCTCGATTCTAGTGATAGAAAGGGAAACAACATGTACGTATCATTGCTACTAAGGATAAACAAATGAGATCTATATCTACCGCCATATAGATAAACAGATCTTGTCTACATCATGTCATCGTTCTTATTGTATTACTCTATTTTCCATGAACTTAATACACTAGATGCATGCTGGATAGCGGTCGATGTGTGGAGTAATATAGTAGATGTAGGCTGGAGTCGATCTTCTAATCTTGGGCATGATGCCTATGTAATGATCATTGCCTGGATATCGTCATAATTTTTTGAAGTTCTATCAATTTCCCAACAATAATTTGTTTACCCATCGTTTGCTTTTTTTTCTCGAGAGAAGCCACTAGTGAAACCTACGGCCCCGGGTCTTCTTTCTCATATATTTGCCTTGCGATCTACTTTTCCTTTGCATTTTTATTCAGATCTATTAAACCAAAAAAATACAAAAATACCTTGCTGCATTTTATCCTTATTTATTTTATTTAGCGTTCGATCTATCAATCTACTACAATTTACCTCACGTCTGCTTGCCTATCTTGAGGCGACGTACCCCGAAAGGGATTGACAACCCCTTTAACTCGTCGGGTTGCGAGGTGTTGTTGTTTGTGTGCAGTTGTTGTTTACATTGTGTTGCTTGGTTCTCCTACTGGTTCGATACCTTGGTTTCATAACTAAGGGAAATACCTACTATCGCTGTGCTACATCATCCCTCCTCTCCGGGGAAATGCCAACATAGTTTCTGCTACCATCAAGGAAATTTTTTGGCACCGTTGCCGGGGAGGATCAAGTCAAGATAGTCTCCCGGCCACGTGCCTTTCTGGCGCCGTTGCCGGGGAGGATCTTCATCATAACCAGGTTCCTAATCACAAATCTCATCTCCTTGCAATTTACATTATTTGCCAATTGCCTCTCGTTTTCCTCTCCCCCACTTCACAAAAATTTTCCGTTTTATTCTCCCTCTTTTTCATTCGCCTTTTTATCGTCCGATCTTTTGTTTGCTTGTGTTGCCATGTGCCTTCTATGTGCTTGCATCTTCACTTGCTAAAAATCTATTGATATGGATCCCCATACACTTGCTAATCTTTTTAAAAGATCCAATCATGATGAACCAATTGCTAGTGAGTTGAGTGCACTAGATTATCTTTATGAATTTTTGCTTGAGAATCGTGAATCTGAAAATTGAGATGAAGAAATTTATGAAGTGATTCATGATAGCTCCTTGAATGAAAAGCATGATTGCAATAATTTTACTATAATTTCTATTAATGTCAATTGTTCTAATAATATGCAAAACCCCAAGATTGGGGATGCTAATTTTCATATGTCCACTACTTATTGCAATGATTATGATTGGGGTGATTCTTCTTATGATCTTGAAAATTTATTTAAACCTCACGATGAATATGCTTGCTATAATATTAAAAGTGGGTTTGGTAGAGTGTCAAATTTAGCTAAAAATAATCCCACTTTTTTGGAGAGTGATCAATCTTATGAAATTTTTGATAAAAGTGGGCTTGGAGAGGTCATGACTTTATTTAATGATAGTCCCACTATTTTGGAAGAATGTCAACTTTGCATGCTTGTGGATCATGAAGAGAAAACTTTATATGATAGTTATATTGTTGAATTTGAGTATGATCCTACATGTAATTATTATGATAGAGGAAAATATGGTCGTAGAAATTTTCATGTTACTAAATTACCTCTTGTTATGTTAAGATCGTCAATGTTTTCCTCTTCTTTGCATATGTTAGATGTTTCTTGTCATGATACTTTGTTTTCTTATAAAATTACTATGCGTAGGAAGTATGTTAGGCTTAAATGTGTTTGTCACATGTTTCATGATGCTCTCTTTGTGTTTCAATTATTATCTTTTGTGTGAGCATCGTTGAAATCTTATGCCTAGCTAAGGGCGTAAAACTATAGCGCTTGTTGAGAGGCAACCCAATGAATAAAATTTATTTTTTCTTTTTTTCTTTAAGTTCTTGAGTGTTAGCACAATTATGCTACTGTTATGATTGTGTTTTTTATGTTTTAACTAGTGTTTGTGCCAAGTAAAGGCTTTAGGATCTTCTTGGGTGATAGTTGTTTGATCTTGCTGAAAAACAGAAACTTTTACGCTCACAAAATTAATTTTCATGTTTTACCAGAGAGCAATAAAATACCCATTCCAATTTCAGTAGATCAATATACAAATTTCTCACGACATCCTAATTTTTAAGAGTTTTTTGAGTTACAGATGTATTCGAAATAGTCAGATTGCTACATACTGTTTTGTTTTAACAGATTCTGTTTTCTTTGTGTTGTGTGCTTATTTTGATGGCTCTATGGTTTTCTTTGATGAGTTTTTTCCATAGAAAAGTTGTAATACAGTAGATATAATACAAAAACAAAATATGAATTGGTTTGATACATCACTTATAGTAGTGATTTATTATTCTTATACTAACGGATCTCACAAGGGCTTTGTTGAGTTTTGTGTGATTGAAGTTTTCAAGTTTTGGGTTATCTTACGATGGATGAAGAAAGGATGTAAGAGCCTAAGCTTGGGGATGCCCCGGCATCCCAAGCTATTATCCAGTAATGAGCAACCAACTAAGCTTGGGGATGCCCCCGAGTGGCATCCCCGCTTTCTTCCAACAACTATCGGTATTTTACTCGAGACTATATTTTTATTCATCACATGATATGTGTTTTGCTAGGAGCGTCTTGTATGATATGTGTCTTTGCTTGTTTTATTTTGTGTTTAAAGTCATCAATCCTTGCTGGACACACCTATTTGATAGAGCCAAAAATTATATCATGACTTGTTAGAATTGATCTCCATGCTTCACTTAAATCTTTTATGAGCTAGGACTTGCTCTGGTGCTCACTTATATTTTTTTAGCATGGTGTGCCTTGTTATTTTTGAAGAAATGCTCTCTTGCTTCACTTAGATTTATTTGAGATTAGGTAAAATTTCGAAGAAATGCTCTCTTGCTTCACTTAAATTATTTTAAGAGAAAGAAAATTTGTTATGCTCATGATCTTCACTTATATTTGTTTGGGCTTATGAAAAGCAACACATGAAAATTACTCCAAAGTGATAGATATCCAAGAAGGATAAAGGAAAAGAAAATGTCATTAATATCATTGGACAAAATAAACTTGATTCTTAGTAATAGTTTTGAGATATGATGATGTGATATGTGAGTTATGTTGATGAGTAATTGTGCTCTAGTAGGAATATTGGTGTTAAGGTTTGTGACTCCCTATGCATGGAAGAAAGCCAATAATCATGCAATGAAAATTATACCCTACTTATGGTGCATTATTCAGTGTTAATTATGCTTAATGCTTGCTTATGAAATTATTTGTTTCTTGGTTGGTTGCTTCCCAATCTTTTGCTAGCCTTCATTTTGCACCAAGTATGATCTTTACTTGTGCATCTAAAATCCTTTAAACCAGTTTTGCTACATGAGTCCACTATACCTACATATATGCGGTATTATTTTGCCGTTCTAAGCAAATTCACATGTGTCATCTCTAATTTTCAAAATAAACTTCTCTTTTGTGTGTTTGTTTTGCTCGCGAAACAGTAATGGGTGGCTAATAATTTCCATGCTAGATGTGTTATTCTCAAGATGAGTGTTTATTTGCTTGTAATTGCATGAGAGTAAGGCAAAGGTCTTAGGGATGCCCAGTCCCGAAATGCAAAAAGATTGAATTTACTTTATGTTGTCAAATAATAAATTCCTTGGAAAGTGTTGGTATGGAGGGCACCCGTGGATACGGCTAGCCATGGAAAGTGAAAGAATGGTGGAAAAAGGAATAAAGTTTATTTGCTGTTTGGGAACCGCCTATGGCATATCTAGCATAGAAAGTGCTGGGAACTCTAAGTCGTTTTCGTTTGTGGGATGGATACACCTTCCAAAATGTTTTTATCTCTAATCTTTCGCTTTGGGCTCTGGCACCTCTACAAATCCCTACTTCCCTCTGCGAAGGGCCTTTCTTTTACTTTATGCAATTTTTATTTTGAAATTTGAGTCTCCATCTTTTCTCATAAAAAGCACCAACTATGAGGCAATATGATCGTGGTCAAGTATTGGGTGTAGTTAATATTCGAGTGTGTTTCATGAATGGATCAATGTTTGAGCTTGATAGGCTCGGGATACCTTGTTTTAGCATTGATATCTTGAAAGACATGGTTGCTTGTTGATATGCTTGAGTATCTAAATTATCATGTCAAAACTAGACTATTGCTTTGAATCACATAAAAGTCCAAATGTCCATGCTATAAAGAAAAGAATATGATATGACTTGATGAACAACACTCCACATCAAAAATTCTGTTTTTATCACTTACCTACTCGAGGACGAGTAGGAGTTGAGCTTGGGGATGCTGATACGTCTCCAACGTATCTATCATTTTTGATTGTTCCATGCTGTTTTATTTTCAATACTGGATGTTTTTTAATCATTTTATAGTCATTTTATATCATTTTTTGGTACTAACCTATTGACATAGTGCCAAGTGCCAGTTGATGTTTTTCCTTGTTTTTTACATCGCAGGAAATCAATATCAAGAAAAATCCAATTGCCATGAAACTTCACGATGATTTTTTATGGGCCAAAAGGAAGCAGATGAGCCCTGGTTGCACCTGGGGGGAGTCCTAAGGAGGGGACAACCCACCAGGGCATGCCAGGGCCCTGGTGGGTTGTGCCCACCTTGAGTGCCCCCCGGACCGCCTCTTTTCTCTATAAATACCACAATATTCCAGAAACCCTAGAAGCGTCGACGAAATATTCATCCAGCCGCCGCAGAGTCCAGAACCACTAGATCCAATCTAGACACCATCACGGAGGGGTTCACCACTTCCATTGGTGCCTCTCCAACGATGCGTGAGTAGTTCCTTTGGGTCCGTAGTTAGTAGCTAGATGGGTTTCTCTCTATCTCGCTGAATTCTCAATACAATGGTCTCTTGGAGATCCATATGATGTAACTCTTTTGCGGTGTGTTTGTTCGGATCTGATGAACTTTGAGTTTATGATTAGTCATATCTTTTTATATCCATGAAAGTTATTTGAGTTTCTTTGGTCTCTTATATGCATGATCTCTTATAGCCTCGTATTTCTTCTCTGATATTTGGGTTTTGTTTGGCCAACCTGACCTATTTATCTTGCAATGTGAAGAGGTGTCCGGTAGTGGGTTCGATCTTACGGTGCTCGATCCCAGTGATAGAAAGGGAAACGACACATACGTATCGTCGCTACTAAGGATAAAAAGACGAGATCTATATTTACCGTCATATAGGTAAACATGTCTTGTATACATCATGTCATCGTTCTTATTTCATTACTCCGTTTTTCCATGAACTTAATACACTAGATGCATGCTGGATAGGGGTCGATGTCTGGAGTAATAGTAGTAGATGCAGGCAGGAGTCGGTCTACTAATCTTGGACGTGATGCCTATGTAATGATCATTGCCTGGATATCATCATAATTATTCGAAGTTCTAGCAATTTCCCAACAGTAATTTGTTTACCCACCGTTTGCTTTTTTTCTCGAGAGAAGCCACTAGTGAAACCTACGGCCCCCAGGTCTTCTTTCTCATATATTTGCCTTGCGATCTAATTTTCCTTTGCATTTTTATTTAGATCTATTAAACAAAAAAAATACAAAAATACCTTGCTGCATTTTATCTTTATTTATTTTATTTGGCGTTCGATCTATCAATCTACTACAATTTACCTCATGCCCGCTTGCCTATCTTGAGGTTCCGTACCCCTTTAACTCGTCGGTTTGCGAGGTGTTGCTATTTGTGTGCAGGTGCTATTTATGTTGTGTTGCTTGGTTCTCCTACTGGTTCGATACCTTGGTTTCATAACTGAGGGAAATACCTACCGTCGCTGTGCTACATCATCCCTCCCTCTCAAGGGAAATACCGGCATAGTTTCAGCTACCATCAATGGCTGGACAATGGACGAAGAAGAAGACTATGATCCAAAGGGGAAGGAGGAGACAAGCTCCAATGAAAAGGAGGATCCACTACCTCACCCTGGCGATATGCATGTGGAGTTCAAGAAGTCAAGCCTCCCTAAGGTCCAATCTATTCCACCATGTTTTTTGCAGGACAACAAGGCGGCATTATGCAAAAATATAATGAAACTCGTGCTCGAGAATGGGGATCCGAGGGAGGAAAATTTTAGCCTCAGACGCAAGCTAGAGAAGAAAAATGCAACAACCCCATCATCACCACCTCCGAAGAAAGAGATCTAAACACATTGGTATGGGCACTCCCCTTGGCAACTGCCAAGCTTGGGGGATTGCCCCGGTATAGTATCACCATCACATCTTTATCTTTATCGTTTTTCGTAGTTTGATCCTTTTGGTTATATCTTGATCTAGTAGAATAAAGTTTTTAGTATGATCTAGCATTGAGTTTTCCTTTATGTTCCCTCTATGTAATCGAGTCCTTGGGATATATATAATAAAGAGTAGTTTTGAGTTAAGGGCTTTGCTTTCTTTCTATGATCTTGAGGGAATTAAATAGGAGAAAGAACAAAAAGAAATAAAAAGATCATATATTGATCTTATGGAGAGTAATGACTTCACATATAAAGAGTACGATGAATAAAAGTTGTTGAGAGTTGACAAACATAGTTTTGGTCATTGTTGCAATTAATAGGAAGTAATAAAGAAAGAGAGGTTTCACATATAAATATACTATCTTGGACATCTTTTGTAATTTTGAGCACTTATGACATGCTAAAAGGTTGATGTTGGACAAGGAAGACAACATAATAGGTTATGTTTGCTTATATCCGAATAGAAGTTATATTGTCATGGATCATCCAACATGTTGGGCTTGCATTTCCCTCTCATACTACTTGTGCTTCCAAACATCCCTAAACCCAGTTTTCCCATGAGAGTCCACCACATACCTACCTATGGATAGAGTGCGATCCTTCAAGTAAGTTGTCATTGGTGCAAGCAATAAAAATTGCTCTCTAAATATGTATGATTTATTAGTGTGAAGAAAATAAGCTTTATACGAACTTGTGATATGGAAGAAATAAAAGCGACGGACTACATAATAAAGGTCCTTATCACAAGCGTCAATATAAAGTGGCGTTCTTTTGCATTAATATTTTGTGCATCCAACCATAAAAGCGCATGACAACCTCTGATTCCCTCTGCGAAGGGCCTATCTTTTACTTTATCTTCTACCCTTATACAAGAGTCATGGTGATCATCACTTTTCTTTTTTACCTTTTCCCTTGGGAACCACTATATGTTGGAGAGATCTGGATATATATATCCACTCAGATGTAGGTTTTCATAAAGTATTGTTGTCGACATTACCCTTGAGGAAAGAAGTTGGGAGGAGAAACTACAAGCCCCTATCTTTCTCCGTGTCCGATTGAAACTTTGTACCCATAAGTATCGCGTGAGTGTTAGCAATTGTGAAAGATTATATGATAGTTGAGTATGTGGACTTGTTGAAGAGCTCTTTAATTGACTCTTTCCAATGTTATGATAAATTGCAATTGTTCCAATGATTGAGATCATAGTTTGTTAGTTTTCAATTAAGTTTCTGATTCATACTTTACTTTGTGAACGAATTGTTACTTTAGCATTAGAAATTAGATGACAATATATGTTGCTATTCTAAAGATGATCAGGATGCCCCCATGTCCGTATTTTATTTTATCGACACCTCTATCTCAATACATGTGGACATTTCGATTTTGGCTTTCGTTTGAGGACAAGCGAGGTCTAATCTTGGGGGAGTTGATACGTCCATTTTGCATCATGCTTTTATATTGATATTTGTTGCATTATGGGCTGTTATTACAAATTATATCACAATACTTATGCCTTTTTATCTCTTATTTTATAAGGTTTACATGAAGAGGGAGAATGCCGGCAGCTGGAATTCTGGACTAGAAAACGAGCAAATATTAGAGACCTATTCTGCACAACTCCAAAAGTCCTGAAACTTCACGGAGCATGTTTTTGGAATATATAAAAAATATTGGGCAAAGAAAGTACCAGAGGGGGGCCACCAGACATCCACAAGGGTGGAGGGCGCGCCCTACCCCCCTGGGCGCCCCCCCCGACCTTGTGGGCCCCTGGCAAGCCTCCGGTGACCATCATTGGCTATATGGTGTGTTTTGACCTGGAAAAAACTAGAAGGAAGCTTTCAGGGCGAAGCGTCTCCGTCTCGAGGCAGAACGTGGGCAGAACCAGTCTAGGGCTCTGGCGGAGCTGTTCTGCCGGGGAAACATCCCTCTGGGAGGGGGAAATCGAAGCCATCGTCATCACCAACGATCCTCTCATCGAGAGGGGGTCAATCTCCATCAACATCTTCACCAGCACCATCTCCTCTCAAACCCTAGTTCATCTCTTGTATTCGATCTTGGTCCCAAAACCTCAGATTGCTACATGTGGGTTACTAGTAGTGTTGGTTACTCCTTATAGTTGATGCTAGTTGGTTTATCCAATGGAAGATTATATTTTCAGATCCTTAATGATAATTAATACTCCTCTGATTATGATTATATATATGCTTTGTGAGTAGTTACGTTTGTTCCCGAGGACATGAGAGAAGTCTTGTTATAAGTAATTATGTGAATTTGGTATTCGTTCGATATTTTTTTGACTATATTCGTTCGATATTTTGATGAGATGTATGTTGTGTTTCCTCTAGTGGTGTTATGTGAACGTCGACTAGATGACACTTCACCATTGTTTGGGCCTAGGGGAAGGCATTGGGAAGTAATAAGTAGATGATGGGTTGCTAGAGTGGCAGAAGCTTAAACCCTTGTTTATGCGTTGCTTCGTAAGGGGCTGATTTGGATCCATATGTTTCATGCTATGGTTAGGTTTACCTTAATTATTCTTTCGTAGTTCCAGATGCTTGCGAGAGGAGTTAATCATAAGTGGGAGGCTTGTCCAAGGAAGGGCAACACCCAAGCACCGGTCCACCCACATATCAAATTATCAAAGCAACGAACGTGAATCATATGAGCATGATGAAAACTAATTTGAGAACAATTACCATGTGTCCTCGGGAGCGCTTTGCTTTATATAAGAGTTCGTACAGGCTTGTCCTTTGCTACAAAAAGGATTGGGCCACCTTGCTGCACCTTGTTTACTTTTGTTACTTGTTACCCATTACGAATTATCTTATCACACAACTATATGTTACCGATAATTTCAGTGCTTGCAGAGAATACCTTGCTGAAAACCACTTGTCATTTCCTTCTGCTCCTCGTTGGGTTTGACACTCTTACTTATTGAAAGGACTATGATAGATCCTCTATACTTGTGGGTCATCACTTTTCCCTTCAAAGATAAAGGGAAAACCTTCTTATGAACTTCATCTCCGGGTAAACCTGCAAGCATAAACAATCCACAAATTTCTTCCAAATATATCAAATGCATTTCAGGATGTTTGGTTCCATCTCCTGCATAAGGATTAGCTAGCAGTTGTTCTATCATACCTGAAGGAATTTCATATTCACTATTTTCAGTAGGTGCAGTAGGTTGAGGGGTAACTAATTGTGGTTCCGGTGGAGGTGAAGATACCCCTAACAAACCCCTCAAAGGATTGTTTTCCATAGTAACAAGTGACAATAAATTTCAGCACGTAGTAATAATATTTTCCTTACCAATTTCCAATTACCAAGAGCACTTCACTCCCCGGCAACGGCGCCAGAAAAGAGCCTTGATGACCCACAAGTATATGGGTCCAATTGTAGCCTTTTCGATAAGTAAGAGTGTCGAACCCAATGAGGAGCAGAAGGAAATGACAAGTGGTTTTCAGCAAGGTAATGTTTGCAAGTGCTGAAATTGTAAGTAACAGAGTAGTTTGATAGCAAGATAATTTGTAACGAGCAAGTAACAGTAGTAGTAACAAATTTGCAGCAATGTAGCCCAATTCTTTTGAGCTTTCTTATGATAAGCAAAGCATTCTTGATGGTACATGGAAATTTCATCTAGTCACTTTCATCATGTTGATTCGATTCGTGTTCGCTACTTTCATAATTTTATATGTGAGTGGACCGGTTCTTAGAAGCTATTCTTACTTGGACAAACCTCCTACTTATGATTAACCCCCTCGCAAGCATCCGCAACTACGAGAAAAGTATTTAGAATAAATTCTAACCATAGCATTAAACTTTTAGATCCAATCGGTCCCTTACGGAATAGCGCAGAAACTAGGGTTTAAGCTTCTGTCACTCTCGCAACCCATCATCTAATTACTACTCCACAATGCATTCCCTTAGGCCCAAATATGGTTAAGTTTCATTTAGTCGATATTCATGTGACACCACTAAGGGAATCACAACATACATACTATCAAAATATCGAACACATATCAAGTTCACATGATTACTTGCAACAAGATTTCTCCCGTGACCTCAAGAACAAAAGTAACTACTCACAAATGATAATCATGCTCAAGATCAGAGGGGTATTAAATAGCATATTGGATCTGAACATATAATATTCCACCAAATAAACCATATAGTAATCAACTACAAGATGTATTCAACACTACTAGTCACCCACAAAGCACCAATCTATAGTTCCGGTACACAGATTGAACACAAGAGATGAACTAGGTTTTGAGAGGAGATGGTGTTGTTGAAGATGTTGACGGAGATTCCCCTCCCAAAGATGGGAGATTTGTTGGTGATGATGATGACGATGATTTCCCCCTCCGGGAGGGAAGTTCCCCCGAAGGAATCGCTCCGCCAAAGGGCAAAAGTACTCCTGCCCAAGTTCCACCTCAAGACGGCGGCACTCCGTCCTAAAAGACCTCCCCTTACTTTTTGTAGGTCAAAATGACTTATTGTTTGGGAACGTAGCATGCAATTTAAAAAATTCCTATGATCACACAAGATCTATCTAGGAGATGCATGGCAATGAGAGGGGGAGAGTGTGTCCACACACCCTCGTAGATCGAAAGCGTAAGTGTTAGGTTAACGCGGTTGATGTAGTCAAACACCTTCGCTATCCAACCGATCAAGTACCGAATATACGGTACCTCCGAGTTCAGCACACGTTCAGCTCGATGATGTCCCTTGAACTCTTGATCCAGCAGAGGGTCGGGGGAGAGTTCCGTCAGCACGACGGTGTGGTGACGGTGATGGTGATGTGATCCACGCAGGGCTTCGCCTAAGCACTACGACGCTATGACCGGAGGAGTAAACTATGGAGGGGGGCACCGCACACGGCTAAGAGAACAATTGATGTACCTTTGGGGTGCCCCCACGCCCTTGTATATAAAGGAGGAGAGGGGAGGCCGGTCGGCCCTAGGGGGCGCGTCAAGTGGGGGGAGTCCCCTAGGACTCCTAGTCCTAGTCGGCTCCCCCTTCTTTCCAACGGAGAGGAGGAAAGGGAAAGAGGTGGAGAGGGAGAAGTAAAGGAGGTCCACCTCCCGTGGCCTGCCTCCTCTTCTCCACTATGGGCAATGAGGCCCATTAACTTTCCCAGGGGGTTCCAGTAACCTCCCGGTACTCCGAAAAATCCCAGAACCTCTTCAGAACCATTCCGGCGTCCGTATATAACCTTCCAATATATGAATCTTTACCTCTCGACCTTTTTGAGAATCCTCGTCATGTCTGTGATCTCATCCAGGACTCCGAACAACATTCGATCACCAAAACACATAACTCATAATACTAATCTCATCTAACGTTAAGCGTGCGGACCCTACGGGTTCGAGAACTATGTAGACATGACTGAGACACATCTCCGATCAATAACCAATAGGGGAACCTGGATGCTCATATTGGTTCCTACATATTTTACAAAGAGCTTTATCGGTCAAATCGCAATAACAACATAGGTTATTCCCTTTGTCATCGGTATGTTACTTGCCCAAGATTCGATCGTCGGTATCATCATACATAGTTCAATATCGTTACCGGCAAGTCTCTTTACTCGTTCTGTAATGCATCATCCTGACTAGCTCATTGAATCAAAGATGTATTCACACATGTACTAAGTTTCCGGTTAACACATGTACTTTGTCTTGTGCGAATCTGCATATTTTGTGAGAGCGCTGATGAGTTCCCCCATGTCCTGACACGTACGCCTGATTTGCCCGAGTTTCTGTTTAAGGGTCAAAAAGTGATAGTTCTTCTCCAAAATCAAAACAGCTTGACCCACCGGAATGTTCTCTGTAGAGTGGATGATAGCAGAGACCCACTGAACCCAATGATGGGTCGACTCATCCTCCCGTTGCACACAATGATCTAAATGAACAATTGTCAGCGGCTGGTTGCATGTCCCTTGAAAATTCTTGATAAAAAACGCCTTCAACTTCGCCCATGAGCTGATAGAATTAGGAGGCAGGCCTTTTAACCATGTATGAGCTGCCCCCTCCATCATCATAGTGAAATATTTGGCGCAAACTGCATTGTTGACTTCCAGCATGTCCATGCCTAACTCATAGCTCTCAACCCAAGCTGCTGGCTCAAGATACGTTGTGTAATTTGGCACTTTCTGAGGACCTTTGAAATCCCTAGGCATACGCTCGTTGCCCAAAGCCGGTATTAAGCACGGCACTCCAACAATTCTGGCACTTAACCCAGCTCCTACTACAGCAGAAGGAACCATAGGGGGCGGCTCATAAGCCCCTTGGTTTGTAGCCTCCTCACAACAGTTTCGCCCACCATCCATAAGCGCTTGAGCAGCGCCTCATGGATCAGGCAAGTTAACATGGGGTGGGTTTTGACACTGCTCACTGCTGAGGACCGCGGGCGAGTCAATATGCCGGCTGTAACTGCGACTCGGATGGGGAGTTGAGTGCATCTTGTCACGACTGTATGAATAGGTGGCATGTTGCGCCAGGGCTTATTGTAGGAGCTCGACTGTGTTTCGGGTTTCCATCATTGCCGGTGAGTCACCAGTCATTGGAATCGCTACAAGCCGGGTCGCTGCTGCTACCATGTTATCTACTTGGTTAGAGAAGTGCCCAGGGGGCGTTAGGAAATGTTGTGGTGGCGTCTGATTAGGGGGAGGGTTACACTACAAAAAAAAGACACATCCGTGACATTTTGGGCTGAACGAATTTTTGTGTGTCATGCTTATGACACTTCTATGATGATAATTGTGAAAAAACACGGTATCATCATAGATGTGGTGGGCTCCTACTTCTATGACAAAAAATCATGACAAAAAATGTGATTTTCGTCCTAGGCGGGCCGGAGACGCAGCTGCATGACATTCTTTGAGCCGTCCATGACGGAAACAAAACGTGGTAGAAGCATGTAGCGACCCAACCTCAGACGGTCAAGCCTCTGTGGATCTGTGCCATCCCTGGATCAGTATGCTGGCACACACAGTACATCAATGTATATATCAAAGTGCAATCACATGTATAAATACCGTAAAACTGATATATATACCTTATAAGCCTTAGCGGAAACAATCAACGGGTGTGGAGTCCCATCAACGCCATCGGCAAGTTGATTGTAGACCGTAACCCTGTATCGTAACTCTTACTCGTCGAGGAATTATCTCCAACATGAGACGTTGCAGCCGTGTAGGTCAGTACATTGAATGTACCGACAAGATCACAATAAGAGAAAACAAATGATAAACTATACTATATGCAATATGGCTTTGTGGCTCTGTATCTGAGTTTTGTTTGCATAAAAGCTGGTTTTATTTTCCCTACATCAAAGGAATATCAGGAGTCTGTACTACATAATTTCCTATCATGACATGGTTCCGCCAACCGATGTCTCATAGCCCAAAATCATCATAAGTTGCCCCACAATTAAGTTATCAGTCCGGTATTGAGAGTTCCGAGATAGATCCAAGTCCAGAGGCTCAAATTGTCCGTAACCGGGGACATGGCTAATCGATTAGGTTTAAACCCTCTGTAGTGGTTTGTACACTTTACCTGCAAGATTCGATCCCTCTCTTTACATTCTCGCACTTCAGGGTGTTTGAGAACAAGATGACCAAAACATGGTCTTCCAAAGAGTTCCTTTGACCACTGTCCGGTGCTCATCCAATCCTACCGTAGTTCTACATCTGCTAGCACTGTCCCAGCCAGAGTCGCAACTAAGGTCAACCAAGCCAGAGCCCATAGTGACTTCCGGTTGCCCAGGTAAGCTTCAGGGCATGAAGTATTCTTCCGTTTCTTTGAGTCTGGGTGAATCTTTCCGCAAGATGTCATGGCTCTTCTCCATGCTTCCCGGCCAACCACTGGTTTCTCCAGGGTGCCCGTCAACCGTCCTTCACCCAGTAGTGTGTATTGAATTCTTGTCTCGAGTCTCGAAATCTTGAGGAGTCCTGAAGATGCAGTCCTTGCCGGTGCCATCATGAAGTTGCCGCCATTGACGTAGAGTCCTCCATTCTCACACCACTCTGGTGCACTCATACCAAACCCCGTCTACAATAGCGCAGCATTAAAACTATATAATGTCCCGGGCTTGGTAACAGGAAGATGGGTTTCTACCTCATGCATTCTACTGAACTACAAGATTCAATAACACTATTGGAGGGATTGTTGAAAGGGTGCTACTACATGCAAACAAAACATAGGTACGGATAACATGGTCAAAGTGAACTTGTCCGGTATTACTTGATGAAGACAACAACACTCTCAGAGTAAAGACTTGATAGTACTATTCGTCACTCCGTTGAAAATCTATATAGTCAAACATAGCATTCATATAAGAAAACATACTGGCAAGCAATTCTAACACTCATAATAAACCAACAAACAAATTGCAAAACAACAAGGGACACAAAATAAGAACAAAGGAACACAGCAAAACTACTAAAGAAAACTCTAAGACATAACACAAAACAGTTTTGTCCTAAGTAAAAACTTAACAAAGAAAATACTAAACTAATAATTTTAACAGAAAATAAAATTTAAATCAACTAAGTTAACATAAAGTATTTTTCATAAAGTTTTACTAGAAAAAGGAAACACATAAAAACCTAAATTAAAACTCTAATTATGCATAAAACCAAACTAGTAAGAAAAAATAAATAAAACATTTTATTTTTCTATAAATAAAAGTTCACCCTCTAATACTACAGAAACAAATCTGAACTAAAATATAACAGAGGTGAAAATAGAATTTTAAAATAACTAAAACAGCAGAAAATAGCAGCAAGCTAACAAAACTAGAAAAGCTTGTTTTTGAGTAAAACTATTTTTAGTAAAAACTATAAATACCCAAATTAATCATACTGCTAGGCAAGGTCAAAACAAAGCACTGACAAAAAGAATCACTAAAATAAAATAATCCTAACTCAATTTATAGCAGAAATACTAATCTGACTAAAACTAACATAAAACTATTTTTATAAACTTAAACATGGCCGAATCTATTTTTCTGCAGAAACTACAAGAAATTTGTAAACTAACAAAAAAAAGAATCAACTAAAAATAATAAATAACCTAAAAGATATAGACTTTACAAGAACGGAACTATTCTGTTTTAAAAATAGAAACTAAAAAAACTAAAAAAATAGGCGCTACTAGGCCTATCTAATGCTCAGGCGAACACTAACTAAAACGCGCCCGCGGTTAAACAGAAATAAACCACGCAGCCGGCCTAAAAGAACCGCAACTTAAAATAACCAACCTAACCGGAAAAAAACCGAAACTAAACCAATTTACTATAAAAAACCAAACTCTTCATGTGATCTAATCTAGGCCATGGATAGCAGATCGGACGGCGGGAAGCGGCTCCGGCGACTCACCACGATTGCGATGACGGCGACAGGCGACAGTGGCTCGGGCGTGGACGGCGCGGCGGCTCCGGGGGTCGGGGAGGTCGGCGAAGATGTCGGGGCGAGGCGGCGGAGTGTTCCGGAGGTGGTGGTGATGTTGAGGTGGCTCGGGGACGATGGAAACGGCCAGGGCGTCGACGGCGGGGTCCTGGTGAGCTGCAGCTCTGGCGAAGAGCGGCGATGCTCGGGCGGCTTCCTGTAGGTGTCGAGGAAGATCAAAAAGATGTCAGGGGGTTGTGGGAGGGTGAGGCGGTTCGCGTGGTGGAGCTTGGAGTCAAGGGGGATGCTCACCGGTGGCAGAAGCGGTGGCGAACCGAGGCGGAGGCGGCGAGATGCGTTTGGCGACGGCGGTGGCGGCGGTGGGCTTTGGGAGTAGGGTTTTAGGGGGATCGAGAGAGGAGGCCGAGGGGTTTATATAGGGCAAGGTCTTCGAAAAGGGGCCACGTGGGATCGCGATCCCGAGAAGATCGCGGTGTCGGGCGGCGGTGGTCGCGCACTGGTGCGGCATGGCGTGGGCAAGGGGAAAGATATGAGGGCGGGCCCCCGCGGTCAGTGAGAGGGAGAGGGGTGGAGGCGAGTGGGTGACCGGTGGGGAGGGGTTCCGGGCGCGTGCCCGGGCTAGACCGTTGTGGCTCGGCTCGCTGCTGGGCCACGTCGGGTGGCTGGCTGGGCCGGTTGGCCTGGCCAGCTCGGGGGGGTTTTCTTTTCCTTTTTTTTGAATAAGACAGGGTGGAAAATAAAATAAATAATATTTTTTATATAGGACATATATATATATATCAATAAAATCAGAAAATTGAACCCTACAATGTGAACATTTTTCCAGAGGCAAAATCCAAACAAAAACTTTTTTGTAATTCCAAATAAACTCCAATTTGAATTCAAAAACTTTTGGCATTAATTTCTCCTGACTTTTTGGAGTGTCATGTTATCTCCTCTCATACTTTTAAACAAGTATTTGTCAAGGGTATATGAAATAAATTTCGAATGCCAAGTTGAATCCAAATTCAAATAAAATTCAAATGTCTCTGAAATTTCCAAATGCCACTCAATTTCACAAAATCAGTCCCACAAAAATCAAACAAACAATCATAAATATTTATTTAATATAACATTCCAAAATTTAGAATTTTGGCATGTTACAAAGCAAGGGCGAGGAAAATATCGGGGAGTTCCCGGTTACAGTGGGTGATCGGGGCCGAGCGATGCACGGAGGTTTGCATGTTTCTCTCGTACACGTACGCGTGTGTGTGTGAGGCGTTGCGCTCTAACTGAACCCGAGCGATTGCACTAGCTACGTTACTGAACCCCGATCTATCCCTTGTTGTTAACTGAACCCGAGTGATTCCTTCGCTACTGCGGCTAACTGAAGCCGATCGATGCTGCCTCTTGATGA
>NC_041380.1:327761649-327785957 GCF_002162155.2 Triticum dicoccoides | reverse complement strand
GGGGGGTTGGACGAACAGTTCCCGGGGGGTTGGATGAACAGGACCCTGTGGTAGTAGAGGTTGTTGCCGCTGGATGAACTGGACCTGATCGAGCCGGTTCGGGGTGTATGAACATGACCCCGTGGAGGATTGGATGAACAGGATGTTGGGGAACGTAGTAATTTCAAAAAAATTCCTACGCACACGCAAGATCATGGTGATGCATAGCAACGAGACAGGAGAGTATCATCTACATACCCTCGTAGACCATAAGCGAAAGCTTATGAGAACGCGGTTGATGTAGTAGTACGTCTTCACGATCCAAGTACCGATCGTACGGCACCTCCGAGTTCAGCACACGTTCACCTCGGTGATGTCCCACGAACTCTGAACCAGCAGAGCTTCAAGGGAGAGTTCCATCAGCACGACAGCGTGATGACGGCTATGATGACGTTACCGACGCAGGGCTTCGCCTAAGCACCCCTACGATATGACCGAGGTGGATTATGGTGGAGGGGGGCACCGCACACGGCTAAAAGATCAACTGATCAACTTGTGTGTCCATGGGGTGCCCCCCTCCCTCGTATATAAAGGAGTGGAGGAGGGGTGGGCTAGCCCTCTACTATGGCGCGCCCTGGGGAGTCCTACTCCCACCGGGAGTAGGATTTCCCCCTTCCATGTAGTAGGAGTAGGAGAAAAGGAAAGGGAAAAGAGATGAGAAGGAAGGAGGGGGCGCCGCCCCTCCCCCTAGTCCAACTCGGACTAGGCCTTGGAGGAGCGCGCAGCCTCCCCTCTCTCTTTCCCCTAAAGCCCAATAAGGCCCATAGACTCCCCGGCGAATTCCCGTAACTCTCCGGTACTCCGATAAATACCCGAACCACTCAGAACCTTTCTGATGTCCGAATATAACCTTCCAATATATCGATCTTTACGTCTTGAACATTTCGAGACTCCTCGTCATGTTCCTGATCTCATCCGGTACTCCGAACAACCTTCGGTACATCAAAACACATAAACTCATAATACCGATCGTCACTGAACGTTAAGCGTGCGGACCCTACGGGTTCAAGAACCATGTAGACATGACCGAGACTCATCTCCGTTCAATAACCAATAATAGCAGAACCTGGATGGTCATATTGGCTCCTACATATTCTACGAAGATCTTTATCGGTCAAATCGCATAACGGTATACGTTGTTCCCTTTGTCATCGGTATGTTACTTGCCCAAGATTCGATCATCGGTATCTTAATACCTAGTTCAATCTTTTTACCGGCAAGCCTGTTTACTCATTATGTAATGCATCATCCCACAACTAACTCATTAGTCACATTGCTAGCAAGGCTTATAGTGATGTGCAGTACCGAGAGGGTCCAGAGATACCTCTCCGACAATCGGAGCGACAAATCCTAATCTCGATCTATGCCAATTCAACAAGTACCATCGTAGACACCTGTAGAGCACCTTTATAATCACCTAGTTACGTTGTGACGTTTGGTAGCACACAAAGTGTTCCTCCGGTATTCGGGAGTTGCATAATCTCATAGTCAGAGGAACATGTATAAGTCATGAAGAAAGCAGTAGCAACAAACTAAACGATCATCGTGCTAAGCTAACGGAATGGGTCAAGTCAATCACATCCTTCTCTAATGATGTGAACCCGTTAATCAAATGAAAACTCATGTCTATGGCTAGGAAACTTAACCATCTTTGATTCAATGAGCTAGTCAGGTAGAGGCATACTAGTGACACTCTGTTTGTCTATGTATTCACACATGTACTAAGTTTCCGGTTAATACAATTCTAGCATGAATAATAAACATTTATCATGATATAATGAAATAAATAATAACTTTATTATTTCCTCTAGGGCATATTTCCTTCAGTCTCCCACTTGCACTAGAGTCAATAATCTAGTTCACATCTTTATGTGATTAGTTCACATCTCCAAGTGACTAATACCCAATGGGTTTACTAGAGTCAATAATCTAGTTCAAATCGCTATGTGATTAACACCCAAAGAGTGATCATGTTTTGCTTGTGAGAGAAATTTAGCCTACGGGTCTACAACATTCAGATCTGTATGTATTTTGCAAATTTCTATGTCTACAATGCTCTGCACGGAGCTACTCTAGCTAATTGCTCCCACTTTCAATATGTATCCAGATCGTGACTTAGAGTCATCTAGATCAATGTAAAAAGCTTGCATCGACGTAACTCTTTACGACGAACTCTTTTATCACGTCCATAATCGAGAAATATTTCCTTAGTGCTCTAAGGATAATTTTGACCGCTGTCAAGTGATCTACTCCTAGATTACTATTGTACTCCCTTGCCAGAAAGATGCTAAGGTTTACAATAGGACTGGTAAACAGCATAGCATAGTTTATAGAACCTATGACTGAGGCATAGGGAATGACTTTTCATTCTCTTTCTATTTTCTGCTATGGTCGGGTTTTGAGTCTTTACTCAACTTCACACCTTTTAACACAGGCAACAACTCCTTCATTGACTGTTCCATTTTGAACTACTTCATAATCTTGTCAAGGTATGTACTCATTAAAAAAACTTATCAAGCGTCTTGATCTATCTCTATAGATCTTGATGCTCAATGTGTAAGCAGCTTCATCGAGGTCTTTCTTTGAAAAACTCTTTTCAAACACTTCTTTATGCTTTCCCGAAAATTCTACAGTATTTTTGATCAACAATATGTCATTCACATATACTTATAAGAAATGTTGTAGTGCTCCCACTCACTTTCTCGTAAATACAGGCTTCACCGCAAGTCTGTATAAAACCATATGCGTTGATCACTTTATCAAAGCATATATTCCAACTCTGAGATGCTTGCACCAGTCCATAGATGGATCGCTGGAGCTTTCTCACTTTATTAGCACCTTTAGGATCGACAAAACCTTCTGGTTGCATCATATACAACTCTTCTTTTAAGAAATCCATGAAGGAATACAGTTTTGACATCCATTTGCCAGATTTCATAAAATGCGGCAACTGCTAACATGATTCCGACAGACTTTTAAGCATCGATACGAGTGAGAAAATCACATCGTAGTCAACACCTTGAACTTATCGAAAACATTTTGCGACAATTTGAGCTTTGTAGATAGTAACACTACTATCAGCGTCCGTCTTCCTCTTGAAGATCCATTTATTCTTAATGACTCACTGATCATCCGGGAAGTCAATCAAAGTCCATAATTTGTTCTCATACATGGATCCCATCTCAGATTTCATGGCCTCAAGCCATTTCACGGAATTTGGGCTCATCATCGCTTCCTCATAGTTCGTAGGTTCGTCATGGTCAAGTAACATCACATCCAGAACAGGATTATCGTACCACTCTGGTGCGGATCTCACTCTAGTTGACCTACGAGGTTCGGTAGTAACTTGATCTGAAGTTACATGATCATCATCATTAGCTTCCTCACTAATTGGTGTAGGAGTCACAGGAACAGATTTATGTGATGAACTACTTTCCAATAAGGGAGCAGGTACAATTACCTCATGAAGTTCTACTTTCCTCCCACTCACTTCTTTCGAGAGAAACTCCTTCTCTAGAAAGGATTCTTTATTAGCAAGAATGTCTTGCCTCCGGATCTGTGATAGAAGGTGTAGCCAACTGTCTCCTTTGGGTATCATATGAAGACACATTTTCCGATTTGGGTTTGAGCTTATCAGGAGGAAACTTTTTCACATAAGCATCACAACCCCAAACTTGAAGAAACGACAACTTTGGTTTCTTGCCAAACCACAGTTCATATGGCGTCGTCTCAACGGATTTAGATGGTGCCCTATTTAACGTGAATGCAACTATCTCTAATGCATAACCCCAAAATGATAGTGGTAAATTGGTAAGAGACATCATAGATTGCACCATATCTAATAAAGTACGGTTACGATGTCCGGACACACCATTACGCTATGGTGTTCCAGGTGGCCTGAGTTGCGAAACTATTCCGCATTGTTTCAAATGAAGACCAAACTCATAACTCAAATATTCTCCTCCACGATCAGATCGTAGAAACTTTATTTTCTTGTTATGATGTGTCGGGGTATTCTCACGGGGGGTGCTAGACGAAATATGCCACAAGGTGGCTTCGTGTGAGGGCAAGACTGCTGCCGGAATATCCAGGGACGGGTATGCGTGTAGCACGCGCTAGTTTACCCAGATTTGGGGCTCTCCAGAGAGATAACACCCCTACTCCTACATGTCTGAGTATATCTGGTATATCTGGTACAGAGTGCTCCTGAAGGTGTATCTGAGGTCAGTGCCGTAGGCATCTGGCCTCGTATATATGTGGATGGCCGGATGAGCATGCAAGCTCCAGTGGCCGAATGGTATGTGTGTGTGCTAGCTAGCTATCTTGCTAGCTAATATGCATGCGTGAGGGTCTCTCCTTCCTGGATGGATGGATGGATGGCTATATATAGTGTGGAGCTAGCTTACTATCTAAGCTATGTGGTGGTATGGGAGCAAGGGAGTATGGTGGAGTGTCATCCTTGCCCTCTGGGTCACTTCATAAATATTGCCCAGGGACAAGGGACATTGTACATGATGGCTGGGGTGACATGTGAACAGTGCCAGCTACGACCGTCACGTCGGGGTCGCGTCAGGCTGCAGTTGACTTCGGGCAGCCGGCTGGCTGGAGCGGTCGGCAGCCAGTAGTCGGCCTGGCAGAGTAGTCGGCAGCCAGCAGCCGGCCTGGCAGAGCAGTCGGCAGCCAGCAGCCGGCCTGGTGGAGCAGCCAGCAGCCAGCAGTCGGCCTGGCCGGGCAGTTAGGAGCCAGCAGTTGGCCGGATGGAGTAGTCAGCAGCCAGCAGTCGGCCTGGCCGGGCAGTCAGCAGCCAGCAGCCAGTAGCCGGCCAGGTGGAGCAGTCAGCAGCCGGCCTGGCCGGGTAGTCAGCAGCCTGCAGCCAGCAGCCAGCAGCCGGCCGGATAGTTGGACTAAGGGGCTTTTGCTAGCCCTGATGTCTTGATTTATTGTCTCGCTGTCTTCGGGGTATCTGTGTCCAATTACTCCGACATGATGATTTTCCACTTCACTCTGAAATTATTTGAACTTTTCAAATGTTTCAAATTTATGTTTCATCAAGAAGATATACCCATATCTTACTCAAATCATCTGTGAAGGTCAGAAAATAACGATACCTGTCGTGAGCCGGAACACTCATCGGACTGCATACATTAGTATGTATTATTTCCAACAAGTCGGTTGCTCGCTCCATTGTTCCGAAGAACAGAGTCTTAGTCATCTTGCCCATGAGGCATGGTTCGCAAGTATCAACTGATTCATAATCAAGTGATTCCAAAAGCCCATCAGCATGGATTTTCTTCATGCGCTTTACAACAATATGACCTAAACGGCAGTACCACAAATATGTTGCACCATGATTATTAAATTTGCATCTTTTGGCTTCAATACTATGAATATGTGTATCACTAAGATCGAGATTCAATAAACCATTCACCTTGGGTGTATGACCATTGAGGATTTTATTCATGTAAACAGAACTACAATTATTCTCTGACTTTAAATGAATAACAACATTGCAATAAACATGATCAAATCATATTCATGCTTAATGCAAACACCAAATAACATTTATTTAGGTTCAACACTAATCCCGAAAGTATAGGGAGTGTGCGATGATGATCATATCAATCTTGGAACCACTTCCAACACACATCATCACTACACCCTCAACTAGTCTCTATTCATTCTGCAACTCCCATTTCGAGTTACTAATCTCAGCAACTGAACTAGCATCAAATGCTGAGGGGATTCTATAAACACTAGTAGAATACACATCAATAACATGTATATCAAATATACCTTTGTTCACTTTTCCATCCTTCTTATCCGCCAAATACTTGGGGCAGTCCGTCTTCCAGTAACCAGTCCCTTTGCAGTAGAAGCACTTAGTGTCAGGCTTAGGTCTACACTTGGGCTTCTTCACTTGAGAAACAACTTGCTTGCCGTTCTTCTTGAAGTTCCCCTTCTTCCCTTTGCCTTTTTCTTGAAACTAGTGGTCTTGTCAACCATCAACACTTGATGCTTTTCTTGATTTCTACCTTCGTCGATTTCAGCATCACGAAGAGCATGGGAATCGTTTCCGTTATCCCTTGCATATTATAGTCCATCACTAAGTTCTAGTAACTTGGTTATAGTGAATAGAGAACTCTATCAATCACTATCTTATCTGGAAGATTAACTCCCACTTGATTCAAGTGATTATAGTACTCAGACATTCTGAGCACATGCTCACTAGCTGAGCTATTCTCCTCCATCTAGTAGGCAAAGTGCTTGTCAAAGATCTCATACCTTTCGACATGGGCATGAGTCTAAAATACTAATTTCAACTCTTGGAACATCTCATATACTCTGTGGCGTTCAAAACGTCTTTGAAGCCCCGATTCTAAGCCGTAAAACATGGTGCACTAAACTATCAAGTAGTCATCATATCGAGCTCGCCAAATGTTCGTAACGTCTGCATCTGCTCCTGCAATAGGTCTGTCACCTAGTGGTGCATCAAGGACATAATTCTTCTGTGCAGCAATGAGGATAATCCTCAGATCATGGACCTAGTCCGCATCATTTCTACTATCATCTTTTAACATAGTTTTTCTCTAAGAACATATCAAAATAAACGAGGAGCTACATCGCGAGCTATTGATCTACAACATAGTTATGCAAATACTATCAGGATTAAGTTCATGATAAATTAGAGTTTAGTTAATCATATTACTTAAGAACTCCCACTTAGATAGACATCCCTCTAGTCATCTAAATGATCACGTGATCCAAATCAACTAAACCATGTCCGATCATCCCGTGATATGGAGTAGTTTTAAATGGTGAACATCACTATGTTGATCATATCTACTATATGATTCACGCTCGACCTTTCAGTCTCCAGTGTTCCGAGGCCATATCTGCATATGCTAGGCTCGTCAAGTTTAAACTGAGTATTCTGCGTGTGCAAAACTGGCTTGCACCCGTTGTATGTGAACGTAGAGCTTATCACACCCGATCATCACGGGGTGTCTCGGCACGACGAACTGTCACAACGGTGCATACTCAGGGAGAACACTTATACCTTGAAATTTAGTGAGAGATCATCGGATAATGCTACCGCCAAACTAAGCAAAATAAGATGCATAAAGGATAAACATCACATCCAATCAAAATATGTGAGATGATATGGCCATGATCATCTTGCGCCTTTGATCTCCATCTCTAAAGTACCGTCATAATCTCTATCGTCACCGGCATGAGACCATGATCTCCATCATCTTGATCTCTATCAATGTGTCGTCACATGGCCGTCTCGCCAACTATTGCTTTTGCAACTATTGCTATCGCATAGCGATAAAGTAAAGCAATTACATGGCACTTGCATCTTATGCAATAAAGAGACAACGATAAGGCTTCTGCGAGTTGCCGATAACTTTAACAAAACATGATCATCTCATACAACAATTTATATCTCATCACGTCATGACCATATGACATCACAACATGCCCTGCAAAAACAAGTTAGATGTCCTCTACTTTGTTGTTGCAAGTTTTACGAGGCTGCTACGGGCTGAGCAAGAACCGTTCTTACCTACGCATCAAAAACCAGAACGCGGTATAGTGATTGCTTTTTGATCTTCAGAAAGAACCCTGTTGATTGAATCTGATTCAACTAAAGTTGGAGAAACTGACACCCACCAGCCACCTGTGTGCGAAGCACGTCGGTAGAACCAGTCTCGCGTAAGCGTACGCGTAATGGTGGTCTGGGCCGCTTGATCCAACAATACCGCCAAATCAAGAATCAACTAGTGACGGCAAGCAATATGTATATACCCACGCTCACAACTCATTTGTGTTCTACTCGTGCATATAACATCTACGCATAAACCTGGCTCGGATGCCACTGTTGGGGAACGTAGTAATTTCAAAATTTTCCTACGCACATGCAAGATCATGGTGATGCATAGCAACGAGAGGTGAGAGTATCGTCTACGTATCCTCATACACCGTAAGTAGAAGTGTTATGAGAACGCGGTTGATGTAGTCGTATGTCTTCACAATCCGACCGATCCAAGTACCGAACGTACGGCACCTCCGAGTTTAGCACACATTCAGCTCGGTGACGTTCCACAAACTCCGATCCAATAGAGCTTCGAGGGAGAGTTCCGTCAGCACGACGGCGTGATGACGGTGATGATGATGCTACCGACGCAGGGCTTCGCCTAAGCACCGCTACGATATGACCAAGGTGGATTATGGTGGAGGGGGGAACCGCACCCGGCTAAAAGATCAACTGATCAACTTGTGTGTCCATGGAGTGCCCCCTCCCCCGTATATGAAGGAGTGGAGGAGGGGGAGGGCCGGCCCTCTACTATGGCGCGCCCTGGGGAGTCCTACTCCCACCGGGAGTAGGATTGCCCCTTCCATGTAGTAGGAGTAGGAGAGAAAGAAAGGGAAAAGAGAAGAGAAGGAAGGAGGGGGCGCCACCCCTCCCCCTAATCCAAGTCGGACTAGGCCTTGGAGGGGCGCGCAGCCTCCCCTTTCTCTTTCCCCTAAAGCCCAATAAGGCCCATATACTCCCCGGCGAATTCCCGTAAGTCTCCGGTACTCCGATAAATACCCGAACCACTCAGAACCTATCTGATGTCCGGATATAGCCTTCCAATATATCGATCTTTATGTCTCGAACATTTCGAGACTCCTCGTCATGTCCGTGATCTGATCCGGGACTCTGAACAACCTTTGGTACAATGAAACACATAAACTCATAATACTGATCGTCACCGAACGTTAAGCGTGCGGACCCTACGGGTTCGAGAACTATGTAGACATGACCGAGACTCATCTCTGGTCAATAACCAATAGCGGAACCTGGATGCTCATATTGGTTCCTACATATTCTACGAAGATCTTTATCGGTCAAACCGCATAACAACATACGTTGTTCCCTTTGTCATCGGTATGTTACTTGCCCGAGATTCAACCATCGGTATCCTCATACCTAGTTCAATCTAGTTACTGGAAAGTCTCTTTACTCGTTCCGTAATGCATCATCCTGCAACTAACTCATTAGTCACATTGCTTGCAAGAATTATAGTGATGTGCATTACCGAGAGGGCCCAGAGATACCTCTCCGACAATCGGAGTGACAAATCCTAATCTCGATCTATGCCAACTCAACAAGTACCATCGGAGACACCTGTAGAGCACCTTTATAATCACCCAGTTACGTTTTGATGTTTGGTAGCACACAAAGTGTTCCTCCGGTATTTGGGAGTTGCATAATCTCATAGTTAGAGGAACATGCATAGGTCATGAAGAAAGCAGTAGCAACAAACTAAACGATCATCGTGCTAAGCTAATAGAATGGGTCAAGTCAATCACATCATTCTCAAATGATGTGATCCCGTTACTCAAATGACAACTCATGTCTATGGCTAGGAAACAGAACCATCTTTGATTCAATGAGCTAGTCAAGTAGAGGCATACTAGTGACACTATGTTTGTCTATGTATTCACACATGTACTAAGTTTCCGGTTAATACAATTCTAGGATGAATAATAACATTTCTCATGATATAAGGAAATAAATAATAACTTTATTATTGCCTCTAGGTCATATTTCCTTCACAAGACCCCGTGGAGGGCTGGTTGAACAGTAGCATGTGGAGGGATGGATGAACAGTAGCCCGTGGAGGGGTGGTTGGACAGGACCCCGTGGAGAGGGCTAGTTGAACAGTAGCTAGTGGAGGAGCGGTGGAGGCTGGATGAACAGGAGCCTGTAGATGAACAGTCGCATGTGGAGGCTGGAGGAGGTCAACGGTGGATGAACAGTAGCTCGTGGAGGCTGGAGGAGGTTGGCGATGGATATGAACAGTATCCCGTGGAGTCCCGTTTTGCGGTACGCCACACCCATCCCGATGAACAGAACCCCGTTTCGACCATAGTGCTCCAACACAAGTCCGTTTCCTCCGTTTTGCGGTACGCCACACCCCTCTCGATCAATAGGACCCCGTTTCGACCGTAGGAGGTCCAAGAGAAGTCCATTTCCTCTGTTTTGTGGTACGCCAGACCCCACCCGAAGAACAGGATCCCGTTTCGACTGTGGCCGGTCGAACACAAGGCCGTTTCCTCCGTTTTGCGGTATGCCAGGCCTCGTTTCGATCGGTTGTTCCATTCAAGCCGGTTGGCTCCCGATGAACACGACGACGACGAAGTTTCTCCATTCCAACCCAGCCATGTACACGAGCCCTAGACGTATGTATGCGCGAGTCGGTGTTCGAGAATCTGCATGTATGTACGTACGAGGCCGTATTTACTTTCTTGCACCCTAGTTGTATGTACGTGTACATGCTACGTGCGCACCTCTACTATGACATGTGCGTGCCTATACTATGACACGTGCCCTTCCTTACACGGCCACGGTTCATCGCTGTAGCCTGTAGACAGACCGATCGTATGTACGTACACGTTCGTGACCAGAATGGCAGCGCTACGTATGCTTCGACCAGATGGGTCCTGACTATCAGGCACTTCCTTGCATGTGAAGATGTAGCTGGTGGGTCCGAATAGTCAGGGGGAATTTTTTTCGCATAATAAGGTGGCCTGTCCGATGGGTCCCTGCTATCAGGTGGAGGAATCATTATTTTGCGCGTAATAAGGAGACACTTGTGACGCCCCGAGACCGTAGCGCCAGGTGTCTTCTAGTTATGCGCCGTCGTTGCCATGTCATTCGCTTGCGTGTGGCATCTTGCCATGTCATCATGTGCATTGCATGATCATGTTTTCAAAACTTGCATCCGTCCCGGCCTCCCCGGTCCTTCTGTTGTCCGTTCTGAGCCCAGACACACTTGCACGCGCCCGCTTCACGTCCGAAATATTATTTTATAAGTGGCCGGAAAATGTTCTCGGAATGGGTTGAAAGTTGGCATGCAGTGTTGTTATGTTGTCAGTATGCCGCCTGACAATTTTTGTCGCATTCGGAGCTTGTTTGATAGCCCAACCGTTAAACATATAACGACATTATAGTCGGTCTACCGTCGGACGTTTTCGGTCTCCGGAAACAGTCGCCGGGCCTCTCTCTCTCTCCTCTCTTCTCAGTCTATCTCTCTAGCACAGCCCACCTAGCCCCCCACTCCGATCGGTGCCATCGGATCGTGATCGGAGGGTTCCGGAAGCCCCCAAATCCCCCTACCCTAGTCCATGTGTCTATATATAGACCTTCCCCTTCCATTTTTTGGAACCCTAACCCCCCTCCACCTACTTCTAGCCTCCCCCTCGGGATCCCCGCAGCCGCCAGCCACCTTCTCCTCAAATTCCGTCACCAGCCACCGCGTCCCCGCCACTTGGCGAGCTCTGATTCGCTGCGCCGCCACCTCCAGCCAATGGCGCGCAGCCACGTCACCTCCCTGCCTCCGATCCACCGCGCCAGGCCCGCGAGGCCCATCAGCAGCCCACCTCGGGCCACACGGGGCCCGAAGCCGCCCGCACCACCGCCTGAATCCTGTTCCCCGCCTTGCAGCTCCTCCTCCTCCCGAGAGCCCGAGCACTCGACCCCGCCGCCTCGCCGGACTCCGCCGGAGCACCGCCTCCACCGCCGACCGCCTCCCCGTCAGGCCAGTGCCCCGTCGCCGTCTCCTTCTCCTCTCCTTTTTCCATTCCTCTCGCTCTCCCGAGCTCATCTCCCTCTGCCTCCCATTCTGCAGCTCGTCAGGGGACCGCCGGAGTTCGTTGCTGCCACCCCAAGTCGCCGCCCTTCTCCATCTCCGGCCGGATCCGGTGCCTAGGGGTCGGATCCATCCGTCCTCGACCTTGTCTCCGGCCGTCTCGCGCCTTGGACTTCGCCGGAGTCGCGCAAAACTGCCGCCGTCATCCTGCCTCGTTCGGTGCTGCATCACCGCGCCTCCAGAGCCATGTTGACCGCGGCCCGCCCGCGTTGGCCAGCGCCTTCACCGCGGCCCATCTCCACGCCGCCCTGCTGCCTGGGCCTCTCCAGCCACCGCGCTCTAAGGCCCATACCCCTCCTTCTCTGTTGGGCGAGGTAGATACGGCCCGAGGTGTCTTTTTTTCCCTGCTGCGAATTTGTCTAATTTCTAGAGAAAGACAATTTTGCAGAAAACCCCCTAAGTTTCATGCATATCCTAACTCACCAACCACGCATCACATGTAAAAACATTATATATGAAAAATGCTTAGAATTATGTGTAGATTAATAATATGCCACTTTCATGCATGTTAAAAATGTTTAAACTTGTTGTTTGCTTTGTTTAGCTATATGCCATGCTAAAATGATTTATTTCATAACTTAATAACCGTAGCTCCTTTTGTCAGTGTACTAGATTAGGGGTACCCTAGTACCCCGAACTTGTGCACGGGCAGTTGCAGCACCCCGCGGCAAGGCTTGCCGGGCAAACGCCAAGACCCTCCAAGGTTCCTTTGGAGGGATCCAAGAACAAAGTATTTAAGCTAAGGAACTTGCCGCGACGCGCCACGCGCTCCGGCAAGGCAACAAGACCCCGGCAAGAGGAGCTTGCCGGGAAGGCCAATCAAGGCGCACCAAGGAACTTGCCGCGACGCGCCAAACGCTCCGGCAAGGTGACAAGGCACCGGCAAGAGGAGCTTGCCGGGAAGACCAGACAAGGTACCTCGAAGCCCGGCGAGCGACAAGCCTCCGGGCCCGACAAGATAACAGCAGCGGCAAGGCGCTTGCCGCGGCAGGCGGCCACTCTGCGTCCACCCTCCAGTGCATCCACCAACGTGTCGCTCTGGGGGCCTCTCTGGACGTGCGTGGTGGAAGGCTGTGCAGCCAGCGGTGCACAGTGGCATGCGAAGCTGACAAGATCGCCATCGTGGCGAACGGTGGCGCCCCTAACGGTCCTTTTCTGCACTGTTCGGGCGACTCAGACGGGCATTTAATGCCCTTGTCCCCTGCCATCAGAGTTAGGTAGGGTGCACTGTACAAGCAACCGTATCAACTACCTCGCTTTTTACATTTTTACCCTCCTCTGCGTTGCCACCTGTCGGTGACCCCTTTAGCGTATAAAAGGAGGCCCATGCGCAACGTAGAGGGGGTTCGGCTCATAGGTTCGAAGCCTCAGACAGTTTGCTTCGATCTATCCGTAGTCTAGAGAACATCACACTCTCACTTTGGAGAGCAAGAACACCAGATAATACAACCAGACAAGCAGCAGTAGGAGTGTTATCTCTCCGGAGAGCTCCGAAGCTGGGTAAACTACTCGTGTGCCTCGCCTCGATCTGCTCTTCATGCGATCTCCGCCCTCCTCCGAACCGAAAGGGGCCCGGCCCGCCGGCCCCATAGGTGTTCGAGGATCAGTTTCCCCCGACATCTTTGGCACGCCAGGTAGGGGGCGTCGAGATTGTGTGAACCTGATCCGGTGTTCACACGAGCTATATCTTCGTTCCCTTCATCAACATGCCACCGAAGAAGAAGACTTCGGCAGCAGCCGCTCCGTCCACGTCATTTCCGCCACCGTTGGAGCAAACGGGTGGTGGAGTGGACGCCGGCGAGAGAACAGCCGTCGATGAGGGTGCTCACAGTGCTGCCAAGTCCAAGGACAAGGCTGCACAAACCTCGGCGACTGTACATGTTCCGCGCCACTCTCAGGAGGCGCAAGATCAGCAGCACCATGGCGCTCGCAGCACCATGCGCATGATAGACCAAGGCCAAGCTGGTGGATCTCGGGGCGCTCAAGACCAGCATGCACGACAGCATGCTGGCGCGAGCGGGGCACGGTCGCCTGGACGGGATACTGCTCCTTCTAACATAGTTAGAAGTTCGAGCACGTCCCGCTCCTCGCGCCGTCCGCCACTGCCACCCACCACTCCAGCAGAAGCTTTGGCGCGAGCTCAACTTCTCCTAGATTACCCTCCTACGTCGGACAAGATCGACGGATGGAGGGCCACCATCCAGAGGCTCATCGGCTACACCAACGGCGACACTCCATGGCGGCCGAGCGCATCACCGCCGCGGCAGGGTTGCCGGACGCGAGCCGGTGGTGACGAAACGGGCAGAGGTGCAACTACCATGCAATCACCGCCCCGAAGGCCAAGATCGCCGACTCGCCGGATCCACCTCGACAGCGACTCCACTGCATCGTCGGATCCACGAGCTCGTCGCGATCAGCACCAAGTTCTTCATGATCGACAACAAGAAGACGCTCGAACCCGCATCGAGCGCCGAAGAGAAGTGCGACGTCAGTCCGACAAGCGCGCTGGGCCCTCTGTTGACATGCATGCGCCAGGGGAACCAGGCGATCTGCCATACGCGGTAGGTTGTCCTGTGTTCACTCGTGAGCTGCGGCAAGTCCAGTGGCCCAGTACAAAGAACTTCAAGCCAGATGTCCTGGAGAAGTACGACGGCAAGACGCATCCGTCAGAGTTCCTCAGCATCTACACCATTGCGGTGCAAGCTGCCGGGGGACGAGATGACAAGATCTTTGCCAACTACTTCCCGCTGGTGCTGAAGCCCAACGTCAGATCCTGGCTCATGCACTTGCCGGAAAACTCCATATCCTCTTGGGCTGATCTGTGCCATCAGTTTGTCGGCGCCTTCACCGGCGGACACAAGCCTCATGGCCAGGAGAGTGATCTTCATTTGCTCGCCCAGAAGGAAGGAGAGCCCCTACGCAAGTACATTCAAAGATTCAACAGTGTGCAGCACAACATCCCAGATGTCCACCCTGCCACGGTGATCAGCGCGTTCCATCAGAATGTGCGATACCGCAGGATGCGGGAGGAAATGGCGATGTGCAAGGTCAGGGACGTCAGTGAGTTATATGCACTGGCCGACAAGTGCGCGCGTGCTGAGGAAGGGAGGAGACTCCCTGGAGAAAATATAGGAGCGGGAGGATCTGACAGTGAAGATGCCGCCCCGACAAGGAAAAACCTGCGGCGGAACAATAGAAGGAGGAAAGGTAAAGAAGTGCTAGTTGTTGAGCAGTCCAGCAACGGTGGCGGTGCCAAGGAAGCCAAAGTTGCCGACTCCGGCAAGGAGGTCGCCGCGGAGGTGGCGGTCGCCGACAAGCAGGACGGCACCAACAAGCAGTATTGCAAGATTCACCGCACCAAGGGCCATGATCTCCAGAACTGCAAGAGGGTCGAACAGCTTGTTGAGCAACAGAAAGCTGAATACGAGCGGCGCGACAAGGAGAAGGCCCAGGAAGGAGCTGGTGGATCCGGCAAGAAACGTCCTGGCCGAGGAGGACGCCGTGGCAAGGCCAAGCAGCGGCAAGGAGACAGACCTCCTCGCGGCCGCGACAAGGATGAAGATAACGGCGACGATGAAGATATGGATGATGAGGACACTGATGAGCAGGAGTTCCAGAAAGCCACAGAGGTCCTGTGCGTTGACGGTGGTGCTTATTTGCATACCTCTCACCGTCAGCTCAAGCAGTGGGTGCGGGAAGTTAATGCAGCAGAACCACCCGTCGAGTCACGCAAGCCTCTGAAATGGTCCAGCACGCCTATCATCTTTGATATTGAGGACCACCCTGATCGCATAACCGCGGTCGGGTGTTTGCCGATGTTGGTTTCACCAACAATCCGCAACCTCAAAGTCACAAAGATGCTAGTTGACGGCGGGGCCGGCTTGAATCTGATCTCCTCCGCGGTGCTCCAGAAACTCCAGATCCCTGACAGCGAGCTCGAAGAGACCGGTACATTTCAAGGAATCAACCCGGGAAGGAGCAAGCCGAAGGGAAAGATCACATTGCCGGTAACATTTGGAAGTGAGCTGAACTTCAGGACTGAGAGGGTCACGTTTGACGTTGCCGACTTTCCATTACCTTACAATGGAATTCTTGGCCGTCCAGCACTCGCCAAGTTCATGGCAGCCTCTCACTATGCGTACAGCGTACTGAAAATGCCAGGCCCAATAAGCGTCATCTCTGTCCCTGGCGACAAGAAAGATGCTCTCATTTGTGCCGACAAGATCTACCGGGAAGCAGCAGCCGCAGCAGGACACCATACCCTTGCCGTTGGAGCTCCCGGGGGGAAGAAGAAGACCAAGTCCGGCAAGAGCTCCGATGAAGAAGACCAAGTCCGGCAAGAGCTCCGATGCCCACTCCGGCAAGCGCACCTCTTCGGAGTGATGCGCTACCGTCGAGGACGCACCATCGAGCTCCACCGACAAGTGTAAGAAGGCAATGGCAGCTCCACCTGAGACCAAGAAGGTGTCCGCCAAGGAGGATGGCACTGGTGGTACCTTCACCATCAGCGCCACTCTTGACCCCAAATAGGAAAGCGCGCTCGTTGCTTTCCTGCGGGCGAATGTCGACGTGTTCGCGTGGATATCCCCGGTGTTCCCAGGAAAGTGATTGAGCACCACCTTGCCGTCTGTCCTCATGCGCGGCCCGTCAAGCAGAGAGTCAGAAAGCAGGCAGTAGAGCGCCAAGAATTTATCGCAGAAGAAATCAAGAAGTTGGAAGCAGCAGGCCTTGTCAGAGGAGTACTCCATCCCACGTGGTTGGCCAATCTTGTTGTTGTGCACAAAGCTAACGGGAAATGGAGACTTTGTATTGACTTCACTGATGTTAATAAAGCTTGTCCCAAAGACCCATTTCCCTTGCCGCGTATTGACCAGATTGTTGACTCCACAGCCGGATGTGATTTGCTTTCATTTCTTGATGCATACTCAGGATATCATCAGATCTTCATGGCAGAAGAAGATGAAGAGAAAACCGCATTTATCACCCCGTGTGACACGTACTGCTTCGTACGGATGCCTTTCGGATTGAAGAATACTGGTTCAACATTCACAAGGGTAGTCCACCATGCTTTTGAGACACAAATACACAGAAATGTGGAAGCTTACATGGATGACATAGTGGTCAAGAGCAAAAGCAAGGTGACCTTGATTCAAGATTTAGACGAAACATTTGCAAACCTGTGCAAGATCAACCTCAAGCTTAACCCCGAGAAGTGCGTGTTTGGAGTCCCTTCCGGCAAGCTTCTCGGGTTCTTCGTATCTCAGCGGGGAATTGAAGCCAATCCCGACAAGATCAAAGCCATCGAGCAGATCGAAGCACCAAAGCGCGTCAAGGATGTACGAAGGCTTGCCGGTTGCGTGGCTGCTCTCAGCAGGTTTATCTCTAGATCTGCTGAGCGCGCCCTGCCATTTTTCAAAATTTTGAAAAAGGCAGGTCCAATGAAATGGACTCCGGAAGCGGAGGCTGCGCTGCAGGACTTGAAGAGATACCTGTCCTCCACTCCAACGCTTGTCGCACCTAAGCCGCAAGAGAAGTTGCTGCTGTATATAGCAGCAACCAATCAAGTGGTTAGTGCTGCGTTAGTGGCGGAGAGGGAGGCGGATGATGAGCCGGCAACCATGGCAGATGCATCCAGCGACAAGCAGGGGGCTTCGCCGACAAGCTCTGGTCCCGACAAAGATGGATCTGCGCAGGAGCACGACAAGATGCCAAGGAGAATGGTGCAGCGCCCAGTTTACTTTGTCAGTTCCCTTCTGCAGGGGGCTAGATCAAGGTACTCTGGTGTGCAGAAGTTACTTTTCGGCCTCCTCATGGCCTCGAGAAAGCTGCGCCATTACTTCCAAGCACATGAGATCACAGTCGTCACTCGCTTTCCGCTGAAGAGGATACTGCAAAATCCAGAAGCAACAGGCAGGATTGTCGAGTGGGCGCTGGAACTGTCAAGCTTTGGCCTCAAGTTTGAGAGCACTTCAACTATCCAAAGGAGAGCATTGGCAGAGTTCATAGCAGAGTGGACGCCAACCCCAGATGAAGAAACTCCAGAAATGAGCATCCCCGTCAAAGAGGCAAGCAAAGAGTGGCTGATGTACTTCGATGGAGCCTTCTCGCTGCAAGGCGCCGGTGCAGGCGTGCTGCTTGTCGCACCCACCGGAGAGCACCTCAAGTACGTAGTCCAGATGCATTTTACCAAAGAGCAAGCAACCAACAATACTGCAGAGTATGAAGGATTGCTTGCGGGTCTCAGAATTGCAGCAGACCTTGGGATTAAGAAGCTCATTGTCAGGGGTGACTCACAGCTTGTCGTCCGACAAGTGAACAAGAACTACCAGAGTCCGTTGATGGAAGCGTATGTCGATGAAGTGAGGAAGCTAGAGGAGCACTTTGACGGCCTACAAACAGAGCATATCCCAAGAGCTCAGAATGATATTGCTGATGGCCTGTCAAAGTGCGCCGCACTAAAGTTACCTGTGGAACCAGGGATCTTTGTGCTTAAGTTGACTCAACCATCCATAACACCATCAACCGGACAAAGCAAAAAGAGGAAGTTGGTTTCTGGTGACTACTTTCCGGCAGAGCTCCCCGAAGCCGCCGCCAAGAAAGTCCCCAAGATCATCACCACAGATGCTGAGGGGCAGTCTGCTCCGGCAAGCCTTATGGTTTGTTCCGTTGAAGCAGACGCTCCCGACAAGTTTTGCTCCGGCAAGCTTGCCGGGGAACATCAAGCTCCGGCAGGGCCGCAAGTCCTTGCCGTAGAAGCAGATGTTCCCGCAGCAGAAGATGTGCCTTTAGCCCTTGTTGTCGAGCCACAGGCTCCAGCATGGGCACAACAGATTGTCCATTTCCTTCAGACAGGAGAACTTCCCGAAGAGCAAGAAGAAGCGGAAAGAGTAGCCCGGCAGTCAAGTATGTACCAGTTTGTCGACAGCATACTGTACAGAAGAAGACTCAACGGTGTGAAATTGAAGTGTATTTGCCGGGAAGATGGACAAAAGCTGTTGGCAGAGATACATGGAGGCATATGTGGCCACCACATAGGCGCAAGAGCACTTGCCGGCAAAGTTTTCCGGCAAGGTTTCTTTTGGCCAACAGCCCTCCAGGATGCAACTGCACAAGTAACCAAGTGTGAAGCGTGCCAGTTCCACTCCAAACAGATACACCAGCCAGCTCAAGCTCTCCAGACGATCCCTTTATCCTGGCCATTTTCGGTCTGGGGGCTCGATATTCTCGGCCCCTTCCCCGAGCTGTCGGGGGCTTTGAGTACTTGTACGTCGCAATCGACAAGTTCACAAAGTGGCCGGAAGTGCAGCCAGTAAGGAAGGTGACAGCACAGTCAGCAGTCAAGTTCTTCAGGTCGATTGTTTGCCGTTTCGGGATTCCCAACAGGATCATCACCGACAACGGTACGCAATTCACGAGCCGCACCTTCATGCAGTACGTCCAAGACCTTGGCTCCAAGGTCTGCTTCGCTTCTGTTGCTCATCCGAGAAGCAACGGTCAAGCAGAGAGGGCAAATGCTGAAGTGCTGCGCGGGCTCAAGACCAGAACTTTCGACAGGCTGCACAGGTGCGGAAGGAACTGGATCGAGGAGCTGCCGGTGGTTCTTTGGTCGATCAGAAGGACGCCAAATCGAGCCACTGGCCAGACACCTTTCGCTCTAGTCTATGGAGCAGAGGCAGTTCTCCCCACGGAACTCGTATACGGATCACCTCGAGTGCTTGCTTATGATGAGCTTAAGCAAGAACAGCTGCGGCAAGACGACGAGCTGATCCTTGAGGAAGATCGTCTTCAGGCTGCTGTACGAGCTGCTCGATACCAGCAAGCTTTGCGCCGCTATCACAGCCGCAAAGTTAAAGCCAGAAGCTTCGAGGAAGGCGACCTTGTTCTTCGGTGCGTTCAATCCGCCAAGAATTCCAACAAGTTGACGCCAAAGTGGGAAGGCCCTTATCGGGTGAGACAAGTCACAAGGCCTGGCACTGTCCGCCTTGATACCGAAGATGGCATTCCAGTGAGCAACTCCTGGAACATAGAACATCTTTGTAAGTTTTTCCCATAAGGCGCGGTTGCTGGAACCCGTTCCGGCAACCACCTTTTGTACAAGTCTTGCCGCTGTTGCATGTAATCCTTTGTACAAAGCCGGGCGCAGATCCCGTGCATAAGTAAAACCCATGTGCTACGCACAGCTTGTCCATTTCATGCATTAGTTCCTTTCTTGCATGTGGTTATCTGACACTTTGTGCAGCACTTACATCCGGTAAGAAGTAACAAGCCGAAGTGCTCCATATTATTATTTTCTCTTCTTTCTTTTTCTTTTAAAGGAAAAGAAGGTTCTCTCGCACACAAGTTTGCCGGGGGAGAAGGAGAAGATTGTGGTATGGACCAGGCGTCGTTCAAGCAAAGACTTGCCTTACCGGGAAGCAAATGACAGAAAAGCTAAGTTGCGAAAGTTTTAGCGATCTTTTTTTTAAATTTTTGAGTTATCTTCCTTGAACGACCCTGCTTTGTATGGAAAACCTGTGCGCGGAGGAACCAACTCGTGGCTAGTTGCGCCCTTACTTTGTTTCGAGTCCGCTCAACAGCTTAAGCGTGCTGCATCTAGTCACGACAAGGTTTCTTGTCGGAAGCAGCGCCGCCAACAGGCTGCTGAAGTTCCGCACTCAGCGCTCGCGGCTCGGGCGCCTGCGCCGACAAGTTCCCTAGAAGCGTAGGGTGAAAACATACAAAGGGAGGAATCTAGTAGAGGAAATAACATTGCAATTGATAGACAGAAATAAAGCTATATTACAAAGATAACTTGTCGCAGCTCTAATAGACTGTTTTCATAACATAATTAGCAGCGACAAGGGAAAAGAAGAAATGGGCGGCCTAATCTACGCGCCCGCCCTCGACTCGCCTGATCTCGCTCACCTTGTCCACAATGGGTGCGACAAGGGCCTTGAGTGCGTCCAGATCAGCGTCAGGCGGCAAGGATCGGAGGACGTTGGTGAAGCTGAGGCCTGGGTTGCGGAAGGCCACCTTCATCAGCACCTTCTGGAGAACCCCAGCGCAGATTTTGCGCGACTCGTCGGCCAGCTGCTTCGGGATCCTTTCCCGGAGCCGCTGGAGCGCCGTCGCCATGCCCTTGAAGAATAGGCTGAGCTTGGCGCTGGGTTGAAGGCTCTCGTCGGAAGGATATCCAATGTCCTCCATCCCCAGCTGCGCCAGCTCCTCATTGATGACGGCGGCCGTGTTCACCAGACCCTCGGTCCAGTGCTCCACTGTGTCCCTGAACGAGTTCTGGGTAACGGCAATGCTCTCCAGCAGCACCGCGTCAGCCTTGACCTTCTCCGCCAAGGTCTTCTCCCGCTCCTTGGCGGCCTCCAGTGTCTGCGTAAGTGTGGCCAGCTTCAGCTCCCTGCTTTGGAATCCTTGGCGGCTCTGAGCTCCTTGCCCCTCTCAGCGAGAAGGCCTTGCAGCTCACCGTGTGCGGCAGCATCCTTCTCGCGCTCATGCTTGAGCGCGACAATCTCCTCGCCGCTCTTCCCAATATTGGCCTCCAGCCGCGCCACCTTCTCCTCTAGTTCCTTATTGGCGGCCTCTGCAGCTGCCGCGGCATCCTTTGCCTCCTTGAGCGCCCCGCCAAGTGCTCGCTCGCGCTCGGCGAGCTCTTCCTCGTAGCTGTCGAGGTGGGCCTTCCGCTGCACTAGCTCGCCTTCCCGCGCGGACTGCTTCTCGGCAGCAAGCCTTTGTTCTTCCTCAGCCTCGGCCTTCTCGAGAAGAAAGGCCGTGCGCTCCTCGTCTACTCGCTCCCGCTCCTGCGCCAGAGACCGGAGAGCTTCTTGATTTTGGCCCCGGAGCTCCTCCGCGCGCTTCTCCATGTCCACTCCCGCCTTCGCGACAAGCGCTTCCCGGGAAGCCAGCTTGGCTTGCCGGGCGCGGTAGAGTGACAGCAGCTTCCGCAGCAGCTGCTCCTCCTCGGGCTCGCCACTGCTACTGCTGGGCGTGTCAACCAATGACAGCCCAGCAGAGGCGAGCACCTCCCCGTCAAAAGCTTCCCCCTCGACTGGCGCCCTGGAGCTCGACGCCCATGGTAGCTTGATGAAGATGTCGTCGCCGGCCTTCAAGTAGGCGCCGGGCTGGGGCTCCTCGGAGCCCGGCTCCGCAGAAGCGGCAGAGGGTTCGGCGGTCGGCGCAGCGCCCGGCGCTCCTGCGGCCTCAGGGTCGTCAGTGCGATCGCCCGACCCCTCGTCGGCTTCCGCAGCTGCAGCCCCGGCGGCCTCCTCGCCGGCGGTCTCATCAGCACCGGCACCTTCCTTGTCGGCGCCCTCTAGCTATCTCCATTGGCTCAACCGTAGATGGGTCTGAAGAACGAAGAAGGGAGGAAAATCAATCAAAAATCCAAGAAAGGAAAAATAGAAGAAGCAGAACCCAAGGGAAAGTTTCTGGGCAAGTGGATTACCTGCTCCAAGATCTCCAGCTGCGGCCTCGGTCGCCGCAGGATCAGCAGTGTCGTCCCTTGCCGGAGAGCCCCCTCTTGCCGGAGAGCGCTCCCTTGCCGGGGACTCCTCCCTTGGCGGCGCAGTCGTAGCAGGTGGCACTTTGGGACCGGCCTCCGGGCGCTCCTGATGAGGCTGCTCTGCTCCTGCACAAGTCAACAAGCAAGACATCAGCAAAGGAAAAAGCACTCAAGCGTGCCCGGCAGCAGAAGGTTAAACTATGAACTTACGCTGGGGGCTGCGCTGGGGGCTGCTTTGAGGAGTGATTGCCGGGTCCGTCAAGGTGATCTCGGACCCACCCCCTCTCGACAAGGTGGGGTCATCTTCAATGATGATCACCGCGGCCTTGGCCCTCTTCGCCGCTCTCTGGGCCAGTGTTCTGAAAAGAAAGAAGCCCAGATTGGAGCAAGTCAGATACAAGATATAAACAGCAAGGTTGAAGAACTACAAGAGCAGCAAAGAGACTCACTCTTCTTCCTCCTCGTCGGAGCTGAGCGCGGAAAGATCAAAGTCCGGCCCTCCTCCGGTGCGGCAAGGTGGAGGAGTAGGATCCCTTGCCCGCTTGGCGGGGGCAGTGGCAGTGGCCCGGGAAGGCCCCGCTCCAGTTGCCGCTGCTGCGTGAGGCGCTCCTGTGGCAACATTGCTTGCCGCGGTAGAGCGCGTCGCGCGGCTCGGCGGCTGTGGAGCCGGCTGCCGCCCTGCTGCGTCCCCGGCCCTGCGAAGGCGCCTCCTTGGCGGGGCCGGGGGCTCCGCCTGCGGCAAGCTCTCTGAAGGCTCAGCCTCCTCCTCGCCGGCCTCGCTCGACTCGGCTTTAGAACCGGCAGGCTCCTCCTCGCCCATGAACTCCGCGCGTTCGGCAAGGTTTGCCGCCTCTGCAGCCTCCGCCTCCTTCACAGTGAACCCAAACACACCCGCAGCAGCTGCGGCCGCAGCCTCTTCCGCCCTGGTAGTGATAAGCTGCAGCTCCTCGTCGGTGGTGTCACGAGTGAGGCTCTTCTGCTCATCAGCGCGGACCGGCAACTCCTCCAAGGTGTCGAAGAACGCTCGCACAACGTCGTCTGCAGGCTCTTGCCAAGTGGGGACGATGCCGTGTGAATCACACAATGGCATCATGGCGCGGATCCGGTCAAGTGAAGAGTTATTGCACAAAGGAACTACGCCCCTCGGCAGTGTGAAAGGGTGCTGGGGGTCGCGTTTGAATAACTCCAAGAGCATTGCATCCAACTCCAAGACAGTGAAGTTGTAGTTCAGGCCCGGCCGCAGCCTCATGATGTCCGCCGAATTCTTGAATTCCCAGGCGGGCCTCCTCCTCTCCTGCAGAGGGGCAATGCGGCGGCGGAGGAAATCTGCCCCGACAGCACCTACGGTGAGCCCGGCAAGCCTGAGACAAAGAATCCTAGTGATAGCGATCTTCAGCCTCTCGTCTTCCGGGGCCATGTTGCTCCAGTCGTTGCCGCGCACTATTGGAGTTTGGCGCACGGCGGTGAAGGGCTGCGAATCCTCCTCAACAATCCAACACCACTCCGCTCTCCACTCCTCCCACTTGCTGCGGAGCTCACCATCCAAGTATGCCTCCTTCTTGCCGACTCTCGAGACCCAGGCAATCCCTCTGGCAAGCGGCTCTCCTCTCTCTACCCGAGGCATGAAGTAATGGCGGAAAAGGGCTACACTAGGGTGGACTCCGACAAAGTTTTCGCACAAGTGTGCGAAAACTGCCATGGTCAAGACAGCATTGGGGGTGAAGTCAAGGAGGCGGAAGCCATATGTGTTCATAATGTCACAAAAGAACTCCGAGAAGGGCGGGCAGAGCCCGCAATAGAAGAATAGCGGGAAGAACGGGTACCCATTTTGAGCCGGCCTCGAAGCGGTAGCCGGGAGTACCCTCGTGCGCGGATGCGCACGCATCTCCGTCGCCCCAAAGAGGTAGAAGTACTCCCTCAGCTCCTGCACTCCGAGCTGGGGGGTGAAGATCGCCCGCTCCTTCCGCAGCACCGCGAGCCGCTGCGCCTCGGCCGACTTCACGCCCTTTCCCTTGTCGCCTTTCGGGGCCATGGAGGAGGTGGTGGAGAAGGTCGACGGCGTGGTGATGCTGGTG
>NC_041380.1:327730215-327761449 GCF_002162155.2 Triticum dicoccoides | reverse complement strand
GCTCTCTTGGCTTGGAGAAGAAGGGGGGAGCGGCGGAGTTTGTGAAGAAGGAGTAGCAACAACCAGCGAGGGGGGACGAACTGCCCCTGTTTCCTCTGCTTATAAAGAGGGACGGGGCGGAAGTTTCGGCCTTCCAAATAAACAACCTCCCACGATCTCTCCCACGATGCCGCAATCAACGCGTGCCATTATGGGAGAGTGCGGTGGATAAGGAACAAGATTTGGCGTGGCCCAGCCCGCGTATGCCCGTGCCCTGTCTTGGGCCTGGCCCAACAGCGCTCGGCACCGTGTCTGGCCCAGGCCCGGGGGCTCCTGTCGGTGTACTAGATTAGGGGTACCCTAGTACCCCAAACTTGTGCACGGGCAGTTGCAGCACCCCGCGGCAAGGCTTGCCGGGCGAACGCCAAGACCCTCCAAGGTTCCTTTGGAGGGATCCAAGAACAAAGTATTTAAGCTAAGGAACTTGCCGCGACGCGCCATGCGCTCCGGCAAGGCGACAAGGCACCGGCAAGAGGAGCTTGCCGGGAAGACCAAACAAGGTACCTCGAAGCCCGACGAGCGACAAGCCTCCGGGCCCGACAAGATAACAGCAGCGGCAAGGCGCTTGCCGCGGCAGGCGGCCACTCTGCGTCCACGGTCCAGCGCATCCACCAACGTGTCGCTCTGGGGGCCTCTCCGGACGTGCGTGGCAGAAGGCTGTGCAGCCAGCGGTGCGCAGTGGCATGCGAAGCTGACAAGATCGCCATCGTGGCGAACGGTGGCGCCCCTAACGGTCCTTTTCTGCACTGTTCGGGCGACTCAGACGGGCATTTAATGCCCTTGTCCCCTGCCGTCAGAGTTAGGTAGGGTGCACTGTACAAGCAACTGTATCAACTACCTTGCTTTTTACGTTTTTACCCTCCTCTGCGTTGCCACCTATCGGTGACCCCTTTAGCGTATAAAAGGAGGCCCATGCGCAACGTAGAGGGGGTTTGGCTCATAGGTTCGAAGCCTCAGACAGTTTGCTTCGATCTATCCGTAGTCTAGAGAACATCACACTCTCACTTTGGAGAGCAAGAACACCAGATAATACAACCAGACAAGCAGCAGTAGGAGTGTTATCTCTCCGGAGAGCTCCGAAGCTGGGTAAACTGCTCGTGTGCCTCGCCTCGATCTGCTCTTCGTGCGATCTCCGCCCCCCTCCGAACCGAAAGGGGCCCGGCCCGCCGGCCCCATAGGTGTTCGAGGATCAGTTTCCCCCGACACCTTTTTAAATAAACTTGATATGTAAATGGGGTAGAAATTTGCCTAGTTTAACATGGTGCGCTCATCTAGCATGTTTAACAATTCTAAAATTATTTTTAGGGCAGAACAGTACCAACTCTAAAATTTGCATCGGAATCATTGTTTGATGTTTCCGGCCGCTTTTAAACTTGCCTAGATAGGTAGTTTTATTTTGCTCCACCCCTTGCCATGTTTAAGAACGGTTAATATTGATGGGTACCTAAACGGGAGAGAACTAAATAAGTCACGTGGTGTTTCGTCAATATGCAACAGAGTTGCATATTGAGCTCCACTTAATTTGTAGTTTTGTTTGTGCACTTTGCCATGCCATGCCTCATTAATCCGGACATGCATCATACTTGGTTGTGCATCATGACATGTTTATGTGGTGGTTGTTTACTATGTTGCTTGCTTCTTTCCGGGTTGCTTCTCCCGTTAGCTACGGTTTCGTTCCGGGGGTTGTGAGGATTCATTCGACTACGCCTGTTTGTCTCCTTCATGGACTCGTTCTTCTTCCTTGCGGGATCTCAGGCAAGATGACCATACCCTCAAAATCACTTCTATCTTTGCTTGCTAGTTGTTCACTCTATTGCTATGCCGCGATACCTACCACTCGCTATATCTTGCCTCCAATATTGCCATGTCAAGCCTCTAACCCTCCTTTCCTAGCAAACCGTTGTTTTTTTGTCTATGTTACCGCTTTGCTCAGCCCCTCTTATAGCGTTGCTAGTTGCTGGTGAAGCTGAAGTTTGTTCCATGTTTGGGAACATGGATATGTTGGGATATCACAATATCTATTATTTATATTAATGCATCTATATACTTGGTAAAGGGTGGAAGGCTCGGCCTTATGCCTGGTGTTTTGTTCCACTCTTGCCGCCCTAGTTTCTGTCATACCGGTGTTATGTTCCTTGATTTTGCGTTCCTTGCACGGTTGGGTGCTATGGGGACCCCTTGACAGTTCGCTTTGAATAAAACTCCTCCATTAAGGCCCAACCTTGGTTTTACCATTTGCCTCACCACCACCTACCTTTTCCCTTGGGAGTCGCGCTCTTGAGGGTCATCTTATTTTTAAACCCCCCGGGCCAGTGCTTGTCTAAGTGTTGGTCCGAACCGGGCAGCCTGCGGGGCCACCTCAGGGAAACTTGAGGGCTGGTTTTACTCGTAGCTTGACCTATCTGGTGTTGCCCTGAGAACGACATATGTGCAGCTCCTATCCGGATTGTCAGCACATCGGGTGGCTTTGCTGGTCTTGTTTTTCCATTGTCCAAATGTCTTGTAACCGGGATTCCGAGTCTGATCGGGTCTTCCTGGGAGAAGGAATATCCTTCGTTGACCGTGAGAGCTTGTGATGGGCCAAGTCGGGACACCCCTGCAGGGTTTGAACTTTCGAAAGTTGTGCCCTTGGTTATGTGGCAGATGGGAACTTGTTAATGTCCGGTTGTAGAGAACTGGACACTTAACTTAATTAAAGTGAATCAACTGCGTGTGTAGCCGTGATGGTCTCTTCTCGGCGGAGTCCGGGAAGTGAACATGGTTCTTGTGTTATGCTTGAACGTAAGTAGTTCAGGATCACTTCTTGATCACTTCTAGCTTCTCGACCATTGTGTTGCTTCACTTCTCACTCTTATTTGCGTATGTTAGCCACCATATATTCTTAGTGCTTGCTGCAGCTCCACCTCACTACCTTTTCCCTGCACATAAGCTTAAATAGTCTTGATCTCGCGGGTGTGAGATTGCTGAGTCCTCGTGACTCACACATACTTCCAAACAGTTGCAGGTGCCGATGATACCAGTGCAGTTGGCGCAACCGAGCTCAAGTGGGAGCTCGATGAGGATCTTGATCGTTGTGTTGTTTCATTTCCTGTTGATCAGTAGTGGAGCCTAGTTGGGGACGATCGGGGATCTATGCATTTGGGGTTGTCTTCTCTTAATTTGGTTTCGTAGTCGGACCCTTGATTGTACTCTAGATGATGTATGTTTAACTTGTATTTGTGTGAAGTGGCGATTGTAAGCCAACTCTTTATCCCTTTCTTATTCAGTACATGGGATTGTGTGAAGATTACCCCTCTTGCGACAAAACTACCATGCGGCTATGCCTCTAAGTCGTGCCCCGACGCGTGGGAGATATAGCCCCATCATGGGTGTTACAAGTTGGTAATCAGAGCCATCCCTGACTTAGGAGCCCCTTGCTTGATCGAATCGCTAATGTTGTTGAGTCTAGAACAAAATGTTTTGAGTCTTAGGATTATATATATCGGAGAGTAGGATTCCTTTTACTCCTCAGTCCCTTTGTCGCTCTGGTGGGGCATCCTGGCATAGAAGTTTTGACTCTTCTCTTCTCAAATTTCACAAAAAAAATTAGGATCACGCGGGTATCTTGGAATTGTTCTGATAGTCTTGTGACAAGAACATTGTTCTTGGTGCCTCCTGACATTTAGGGGTTGTGGCAATGTCCCGGGGAGTTGAGCTCTGCGGTGTTGTCGTCACAATTTTATCATTGCAGTGCTGGAATACCCGAGTTCGCCGACATCAAGAATCTCTTTTATGCAGTTGTTGGTGAGATAACCTCGACGCCACCCAGTACTGGGGCGGGAGTTTGGGAGTATTGCCATAACTCGTATAACGGATGCTTTTCGAAGGTTGAGGTAAATGATTTCCGAAGGTTTCTTGGTTATGTGTTGAAGGATGGATACAGCTGGATGTACGATTTGTTAGTTTGGGTGAGATATTATGCTTCCCCTGTATCCCCAACACCTGATTGCATAACCAGAATGTTTCGGGAGTTTATAAGTGGGAATTCAAGTATCACGTAGGATATCTTTCCAACAGACACATGCTACGATATGGGATCTATCATATGTTTGTTCTGGCTTATTCTGCAAGCCAATCCTTTGTTTTTTTGTTTTTTTTGTGGTATTCGAGTTGCTTCGAAGTCAAGTGTTGAATCCATACCTTTTCCTAAATGGCGTTCTCATATTTCTATGGGAGTGCTAATCTTTTTCGATCATCGAGATGGTCATGCCAATCCTTTTCAACCGGCGTGTTTCTCTTCAAGTGGATCCGATCATTTTCAACATCCGCAAGATCAACTCAAAGTCTTCTCAACGTTGTTCGTTTCATCCGTTCCCAAGTTGCCTTTGTTTTTCCCGCCCTCCCAACCCTTTTTCTTCAAGGACTCAGATTTCTTAATCAAGTATCATTTTTTGATGGGAAGTCTCTCCATTCCTTTCCGTCTACGTTCTTATCCGGTGATTCTCAAGAAGATACTAACGGAGCTTCTAGATTTATCATTCTTCATTCTCGTATTCTTTTCCGGTGGATTCAAGTCAAGTTTTCGGGGTTGAGCATATCACTTTTCCTCCTTTCAAATGCTTTCTCATGCCGGTGCAGCTCTTAATCATCCAATTCTTGCCATTCATTTGTTCTAGAGTACTGAAGATATCTCAGAAGATTCGTTTCCATTCTTAATTCGTTCAAGCTATTTTGAGATTGTTATCTCATTCAAGTTATTCAATTCAACTGGTGCAATCTCTCTTCAAAATCATTTCAACGGTGTTTCTCTTGAGTGGGCCCTAACCCACAGGTCTTTTCCCAGGATCTTACCTGACTCTTCTAATCTTCCCGGAGTTACTCTCAAATTCTTCTCCAAGTTTGACGTAAGAATGATTTAACATCAATCAAATGCTTTCTCCAAGATCGTTTTCAAATTATTTTCATCGTTCGTTCAACCTTTCTATTTTTCATTCCGGAGTACCTCATCAATTCATGATGCTATTTCTCATCATCATTATCAGCATTTGAAGACCGAAGAAGATCTCCTCTTAAATTCTTAATCGTTCTTCCAAAGATTCGTGGTTCAAGCTTGCTGCTATCCTCTCATAATTGTTTTTGATTGTGAGAATTCTTTTCACCCATCTGGAGCAATTCAGGAGTCTTTTCGGTTCGATTCTCCGAGGGCCATCTTTTCAAACATTATTCATTCTAGCTTTCAGCTCTAGTTTCTCCAAATCTTACCGGTGCATCATTCAAATATCCTCTAATCAGTTCATGATCTCTTCGTTCTCTTGTATCTAAATTATGTCAAGTATCTTTATTTTGTTTTCTAATTCTTCCCGGTGAATTGTGCCTTTGCTACTTTCATTTTCAATTCTTAGAGTGGTTTGTTCAAGGTTCCTCTTCCTATGTTCTCATATCAATTCATTCGTTCTTTCCAACCCTACCGACGGATCGTTGAAAACCTTTCTCAAGTTTGCGCTATATCTCTCTTAATCCTTTCTACGAGAATAAGTAGTATGCCAAATCTGTTGCTTGTCATCAATTTAATTTGGTCAGGGATACGCATAACATAATTTTTATTCTTAATTCCTCGAGATGAATTCATTCCTTCTTCCGGAGTTTGTTCATGAGGAAGAAATTCTCGGTTCAAGTGCTTCATACTTTCCCCGGAGTTCCAAGATCTATCAACTATATCACCATGAAGATTCATCTAATCATTGCAAGGCTTCAATCTTATCCTTTTCATCCTGCACTACTTTGTGATCATTCCTTTGATTACCGGAGTTCTTCATGGAGGCTCTACATGGTGGTTCGTCAAGGATTCTTTTCATTCTTCAATTGTTCTTCAAGATTTCTCTCGAAGTTAAGTTCCGCCAAGCTATACTAAAAAATAAACATGGTGTTCAACACATGTTTTGTTTTGTGGAGTCCAAGCAATTTTCTTCTTGCATTCCAAAGTGCAATTCTTTCTATCTCATCTTTTGAGGTGGTGTTATGTCATTGTTGATAATTTCCCTTTCTGTTTCATGATTCACAAGTTTTCAACAGTGACATATCTAAATCCATCATTTTCTCTTCGGTCAAGTGATACGTCTACAACGTATCTACTTTTCCAAACACTTTTGCCCTTGTTTTGGGCTCTAACTTGCATGATTTGAATGGAACTAACCCGGACTGATGCTGTTTTCAGTAGAATTACCATGGTGTTATTTATGTGCAGGAGCAAACGTTCTTGGAATGACCTGAAACTTCACGGAGCCACTTTTTAGAAAATAAGAAAAATACCTGCAAAAGATGAAGGCCAGGGGGCCCACCACCTTGCCACGAGGGTGGGGGCGCGCCCCCTACCTCGTGGGCCCCCTGTTGCCTCTCCGACTCCAACTCCACCTCCATACATTGAGTTTCGGGGAGAAAAAAACCAGAGAGAAGAAATCATCGTGTTTTATGATACGGAGCTGCCGCCAAGCCCTAAAACCTCTCGGGAGGGCTGATCTGGAGTCCGTTCGGGGCTCCGGAGAGGGGAATCCGTTGCCATCGCCATCATCAACCATCCTCCATCACCAATTTCATGATGCTCACCGCCGTGCGTGAGTAATTCCATCGTAGGCTTGCTGGACGGTGATGGGTTGGATGGGATCTATCATGTAATCGAGTTAGTTTTGTTAGGGTTTGATCCGCAGTGTCCACTATGTTCTGAGATTGATGTTGCTATGACTTGGCTATGCTTAATGCTTGTCATTAGGGCCCGAGTGCCATGATTTCAGATCTGAACCTATTATGTTTTCATCAATATATGAGTGTTCTTGACCCTATCTTGCAAGTCTATAGTCACCTATTATGTGTTATGATCCGTTAACCCCGAAGTGACAATAATCGGGATACTTACCGGTGATGATCGTAGTTTGAGGAGTTCATGTATTCACTATGTGTTAATGCTTTGTTCCAGTTCTCTATTAAAAGGAGGCCTTAATATCCCTTAGTTTCCGCAAGGACCCCACTGCCACGGGAGGGTAGGACAAAAGATGTCATGCAAGTTCTTTTCCATAAGCACGTATGACCCTATCTTTGCTGCAGATATTAAGTTTCCAGGTGTGGTTGAATTGACAACTCAGCTGCTAATACTTGAGAATATTCTTTGGCTCCCCTTGTGTCGAATCAACAAATTTGGGTTGAATACTCTACCCTCGAAAACTGTTGCGATCCCCTATACTTGTGGGTTATCAAGACTATTTTCTGGCGCCGTTGCTGGGGAGCATAGCTCTACTCTTTGAGTCACTTGGGATATATATCTTCTTATCATTATGAACAACATGAGAGATCCAAAAACCAAGATTTATCCCTCAACTACGAGAGGAGGTAAGGAACTGCCATCTAGCTCTGCACTTGATTAACCTTCTGATATGAGTAATTTTGCGACACCTACACCTGCTTCTGCTATTCGTTCTGATATGTCGCATGTTATTGATGATGCCACTTCTGCTATGCATGATACTTATGATGAAACTACCTCTATGCCTGATACTACTATGCCACTTAGTGATTTTCTTGATGAACAACTTGCTAGGGCTAGAGAAATTGAAAATATTGAATCTGATGATACTGATGAAAGTGATGATGAAGAATCACTTGTTATTCCTAAGGGTTATGTATTTGATCAAGAAGCTTCTTTAGCTATTTTAGCGTGCCAAAATAAAACTGAACTCAAAAGGTTATTAGCTAAATGGAGTAAGCAATCTCTAAATGCTAGAATGAAACCTGACCCTGCTTTTGCTACTTCACCTATCTTTGTTACTGATAAGGACTATGAATTCTTTGTTGATCCTGACATAATTAATTTGGTTGAATCTGATCCTTTTCATGGTTATGAATCTGAAACTGTTGTGGCACATCTTACTAAATTAAATGACATAGCTACCCTGTTCATTAAAGATGAGAGAACTTGCTACTTTTATATCCTTAAAATATTTCCTTTCTCATTAAAGGGTGATGCTAATATATGGTTTAATTCTCTTGATCCTGGTTGTGTGCGTAGTCCCCAGAATATGATTTATTACTTCTCTACTGAATATTTCCCTGCTCATAAGAAACAAGCTACTTTAAGGGATATATATAATTTTGTGCAAATTGAAGAAGAGAGTCTCCCACAAGCTTGGGGGAGGCTCCTCCAATTACTTAATGCTTTGCCTGATCATCCTCTTAAGAAAAATGAAATACTTGATATCTTTTATAATGGACGAACCAATGCCTCCAGAGATTACCTGGATAGTTGTGCTGGTTCTGTTTTCAGGGAAAGAACACCGGATGAAGCTGAAATTCTATTGAATAATATGTTGACAAATGAAAATAACTGGACACCTCCGGAGCCAATTCCTGAGCCTATTCCTAAACCAACTCCGAAGAAGAGGGGTATTCTATTTCTCAGTCCTGAAGATATGCAAGAGGCAAAGAAATCTATGAAAGAAAAAGGTATTAAAGCTGAAGATGTTAAGAATTTACCTCCTATTGAAGAAATACATGGTCTTAATTTACCGCCTGTTGAAGAAACATATAATCTTAATCCTTTACCTATTGAAGAAACTCATGGTTTTGATAACCCGACATAGGTAGTAAAGGTAAATTCTCTCTATAGATATGATAAAGCTGTAATCCCATTTACTAAGTTTGCTAGGCAATGCTTAGATGAGTTTGATAAATTTATGGCTAAGCAAGAAGACTTTAATGCTTATTTTGGTAGACAATTGAAATACAATTCAAATATGCTTGAACACTTGGGTGATTATATGGCTAATGTCAAAGGTGAACTTAAACTTATTAGTAAACATGCTTCTATGGTTACCACTCAAGTAGAACAAGTACTTAAAGCTCAAAATGATTTTCTCAATGAATTGAATAGTAAAGATAATAATAATGCTGTTAGAGTGGCTACTAGAACTGGTAGAATGACACAAGAACCTTTGTATCCTAAAGGCCACCCTAAGAGAATTGAGCAAGATTCTCAGAGAAATTATATAGATGTACCTAGTTCGTCTAAAAAGAAGAAAAAGAAAAATGATTGGACTTTGCATGCTTCTAGTGATCCTATTGTTGAAACTCCTGAGAATCCAAATGATATTTATATTTCTGATGCTGAAACACAATCTGGTAACGAACCTGAAACTAATGATAATGTTCATGATGATGCTCAACCTAGTAATGATAATGATATAGAAATTGAACCCGTTGTTGATCTTGATAACCCATAATCAAAGAATCAACGTTATGATAAGAAAGACTTTTTTGCTAGGAAACATGGTAAAGAAAGAGAACCATGGGTTCAGAAACCCATGCCTTTTCCTCCCAAACCATCCAAGAGAAAAGGACGATGAGGATTTTGAGCGCTTTGCTAAAATAATTAGACCTATCTTTTTACGTATGCGATTAACTGATATGCTCAAAACCAATCCTTATGCTAAGTACATGAAATATATTATTACAAATAAAAGAAAGATACCGGAAGCTGAAATTTCCACCATGCTTGCTAATTATACTTTTAAGGGTGGAATACCACAGAAACTTGGAGATCCAAGAGTATCAACTATACCATCCTCTATTAAAAGAAACTATGTTAAAACTGCTTTATGTGATCTTGGAGTCGGTGTTAGTGTTATGCCTCTCTCTTTATATCGTAGACTTGATTTGAATAAGTTGACACCTACTGAAATATCTTCGCAAATGGCTGATAAATCAACTGCTATACCTGTCGGTATTTATGAGGACGTGCCTGTTGTAGTTGCAAACGTTACTATTTTAATGGACTTTGTTATTCTTGATATTCCCAAGGATGATAGTATGTCTATTATTCTTGGAAGACCCTTTTTGAATACTGCAGGGGCTGTTATTGACTACAGTAAAGGCAATATCACTTTTCATGTTAATGGTAATGAGCATACGGTACACTTTCCGAGGAAACAACCTCAAGTTCATAGTATCAACTCTATTGGAAAAATTCCATCGATTATATTTGGAGGTTTTGAATTCCCTCTTCCTACTGTCAAGAAGAGATATGATATTCTTATCATTGGGGATGTGCATATCCCCGTTGAGGTAACATAGTGTTATTCGAAATTTCTCCGGTTCCATGTTATTCGAAATGAGTTTGTTAATAAGACTTGATCAACCGTGTTAGTGGATTCCTTTTGATGATCATGAGATGGATGAAACTAGAAGGCACAACCTTCTGTACCCCACTTTTACTTTCTGTTATTTATATTAAATAAAATACAAATAAATATTTTTCTGTCTGTTATCTGATTATCCGTGCAATATAAAAATACCTCAAAAATAAAAGTTCTCCAAATGCCCTGAAATTTAAATATGATTTTTTCTAGAATATTTGAGGATTTATGGAACTGAGAACACACCAGGGGGTCAACCACCTGCCCACGAGGGTGGAGGGCCTGCCCACCCCTCTAGGGCACGCCCCCTGCCTCGTGGGCCCACGGCGGCCCTCCTCCACTTATTCCTGCAGCCACACACTTCATCTTCCTCCCACAAACACGAATAACCAGCTCAAACCCGAGCCCAAGCTCGTTTTGCTGCAATTTTCGATCTCCTTGCTCAAAGCACCTCTCACAAAACTGCTTGGGGAGATTGTTCCTTGGTATGTGACTCCTCCATTGGTCCAATTAGTTTTTGTTCTAGTGCTTTATTCATTGCAAATTTGTGTTGCTTAGGTGACCCTGTTCTTGAGCTTGCATGTCAAATTTATATGGTTCCAAGTAGTTTTGATGCATGATATAGGCTCTAGGCACTTGTAGGAGTAGTTGCTATCAATATTATTGGGTTTGGTTTACTTTTATTTTGAAGTTACTAAAAAAATTCAGAATTTTTCAGAGAAGGAAAAATGCTTAGGACAATGTTCCTTGGTGGTTCTTCAAGGAAGCAAGGACCCAAGCTTGCAATGCGCGATGCTGATGAAGAGCCACCAAGAGACGCTCTAGTGTGTCCTTGTGAGTGGCCGTCTATGAACTTTATGGATCGAGCGGGAATTAAGGAAGAAATTAACGCATATTTGTGTAACGTTGATCTTGTGAGCTTCAAGGAAGAGAAGTGCAGCCAGTATCACTATCTCACCAGTACCTTTGTGAGGAGGTTTGAATTTTCAACTTCACGTAATTATCCAACTGTCATGTTTGATCTTTATGATAAATCTTACACTATGGACTTAGAGGATTTTACCACTGTTTGCAAACTTCCACAATGGGGTAGTATAAGGGATCCTCGCAAATCTGAATTTAGAGATTTTCTTGATAGAATAACTGTGGGAGAATCTAGAGATATTACACAAGCTACCATAGGGAGCACTCACATTCCTGCTATACATTATTTTGCTCTCTTCAAAGGTAAATGCATTATTGGTAAAGATGAGGCATGTCACATGTGTGTCCCTGATCTTAGTATTCTTAGGAGTGCTGTGTTAGGAGGCAAATCATATAATTTGGGAGCCATTGTTGCACGTAGGTTGCATCTTAATAGACTTAATGGAGATTTCTTTGGTGGAATTTATGCAACCCGCATAGCTAATTTTCTGGGTATAGCCATACGCGAAGATGATATTGAATTACCTCCTACTTATCTAGATTTTAATGATATGGTTCACCACCAGTTTGTCGAGAGGAATGAATCACCTCTCAAGTATCGACTAATCTTTGACAAACGCTGTGTTGTCCGTATTACTCTCCATGCTCCTGCCTTCTTTGATTATCAGGCAAGAGGAGGATATACTATTACCAGAGAGGAGGCAGATGAGTACGAGAGGACAGAGGAGGCCGCTCATCGCCACGCTGCAGCTCAGCAGGCGATAGCTACTGCATCCCAGTATGACCCCATCTACTATTATGGATATCCGCCAGGCCAGCCGTGGCCATAGACCAACTTAGGCCAAAAGCCTAAGCTTGGGGGAGTACGTATTTCCCACCGACATTACATTTATGTTCACACACTCATTGCTAGATGTCGGTGCTCATACTTTTTCATTGTATCATCCATGCTAGTTCATTTTCCTTTATATGCTTTATTCTTGTGTGTTTAATAAACCTTAAGAAAAACCAAAAAAATAGTTGCATCTTTTAGTTAGTTTAATTTCCATGCTTGTAGTAGTAATTAAAAAGAAAACCCAAAAATATTTCATGTTCTTCTTTTGCTTGTTGGGAGCTTTCCCATGTAAATAGTTTTATTTCTTTTCTTTTCTTTGGGGGTCGATAGGAGAAGATCATAATTAAATTGTTGAAGTGGCTCTTATATGCATTATTGTTTATCTGACGAAAGAGCCCATATTGTCTTGTCTTCCTCTGTCTATTGAATGCCTGCAGATTCCAGCTTAGTCCAATGCACGTGCACTATTATTATTATTCACATCATTCGGTCATGCAAGTGAAAGGCAATTATGATGATATATGATGGACTGACTGAGATGAGAAAAGCTCGTATGAACTCGACCTCTTTTGTTTTTGTAAATATGATTAGTTCATCGTTCCCGATTCAGCCTATTATGAATAAACATGTTTGCAATGACAATTAGAGATCATAGTTTCTTGTGCCATACTTGATTAGCTTTGAGTTATAATGGTTTACCTTGCATGCCAACATGCTATTAAAAAGGTTATGATGTGGTATGATAGGGTGGTATCCTCCTCTGAATGATTTAAGTGACTCGACTTGGCGCATGTTCACGCATGTAGTTGAAACAAAATCAACATAGCCTTCACGATATTTATGCTCATGGTGGATTATATCCTACTAATGCTTGCATTCGGTGTTGATTAATTTTAATGCATGTTCATGACTGTTGTCGCTCTCTAGCTGGTCGCTTTCCAGTCTTTTGCTAGCCTTCACCTGTACTAAGCAGGAATACTGCTTGTGCATCCAAACTCCTTAAACCCCAAAGTTATTCCACATGAGTCCACTATACCTACCTATATACGGTATCTACCTGCCGTTCCAAGTAAATTTGTATGTGCCAAACTCTAAACCTTCAAACAAATATCCTGTTTTGTATGCTCGAATAGCTCATGTATCAACTAGGGTTGTCCGTATCTTCCATGTTAGGCGGGTTATTCTCAAGAGGAGTGGACTCCGCTCCTCACTCACGAGATAAATGGCTGGTCACCGGGATGCCCAGTCCCATGCTTTATGCAAACTAAATCAAAATAATTGCAAACAAAACTCCCCCTGGGACTCTTGTTAGTTGGAGGCACTCGTTGTTTCGAGAAACCATGGATTGATGCTTGTTGGTGGAAGGGGGAGTATAAACTTTACCATTCTATTTGGGAACTCCCTATAATGTGTGTAGCATGGAAGATATCGCCATCTCTTGGTTGTTATGTTGACAATGAAAGTATACCGCTCAAAATATTATTCACCTCTGTTTCAAAACCGAGCTCTGGCACCTCTACAAATCCCTGATTCCCTCTGCGAAGGGCCTATCTATTTACTTTTATGTTGAGTCATCATCCTCTTATTAAAAAGCACCAGTCGGAGAGCACCGTTGTCATTTGCATTCATTATTGTTAGTTTACATTGAGTATGACTTGACTGGATCTCTTTTACCATGAATTACAATGTCTAGTCAGTCCTTTGTCTTTAAAGGTGCTCTGCATTTATGTTTTGCAGTCTCAGAAAGGGCTAGCGAGATACCATCTTGTTATATCATATTATGATTGTTTTGAGAAAGTGTTGTCATCCGAGATTTATTATTATGGCTCGCTAGTTGATTATGCTATTGATATGAGTAAACTTGAGACCTATGCGTTATTGCGAATGTGGTTAGTTATAATCTTTGCTGAAAACTTGAATGCTGGCTTTACATATTTACAACAACAAGAGCAAACATAATTTGTAAAAGTTTTTCTTTATCACTTTCAGATTGTCAACTGAATTGCTTGAGGACAAGCAAAGGTTTAAGCTTGGGGAGTTGATACGTGTCCAATGTATCTACTTTTCCAAACACTTTTGCCCCTGTTTTGGACTCTAACTTGCATGATTTGAATGGAACTAACCCGGACTGACGCTGTTTTCAGCAGAATTACCATGATGTTATTTATGTGGAGGAGGAAACGTTCTCGGAATGACCTGAAACTTCACGGAGCCACTTTTCAGAAAATAAGAAAAATACCTGCAAAAGATGAAGGCCAGGTGGCCCACCACCTTGCCACGAGGGTGGGGGCGCGCCTACCCCCCTAGGGCGCGCCCCCTACCTCGTGGGCTCCCTGTTGCCTCTCCGACTCCAACTCCACCTCCATATATTGAGTTTTGGGGAGAAAAAAATCAGAGAGAAGAAATCATCGCATTTTAGATATGGAGCCGCCGCCAAGCCCTAAAACCTCTCGGGAGGGCTGATCTGGAGTCCGTTCGGGGCTCCGGAGAGGGGAATCCATCGCCATCGTCATCGTCAACCATCCTCCATCACCAATTTCATGATGCTCACTGCCGTGCGTGAGTAATTCCATCGTAGGCTTGCTGGACGGTGATGGGTTGGATGGGATCTATCATGTAATCGAGTTAGTTTTGTTAGGGTTTGATCCGTAGTGTCCACTATGTTCTGAGATTGATGTTGCTATGACTTGGCTATGCTTAATGCTTGTCACTAGGGCTCGAGTGCCATGATTTCAGATCTGAACCTATTATGTTTTCATCAATATATGAGTGTTCTTGACCCTATCTTGCAAGTCTATAGTCACCTATTATGTGTTATGATCCGTTAACCCCGAAGTGACAATAATCGGGATACTTACCGGTGATGACCGTAGTTTGAGGAGTTCATGTATTCACTATGTGTTAATGCTTTGTTCCAGTTCTGTATTAAAAGGAGGCCTTAATATCCCTTAGTTTCCGCAAGGACCCCGCTGCCACGGGAGGGTAGGACAAAAGATGTCATGCAAGTTCTTTTCCATAAGCACGTATGACTATATTCGGAATACATGCCTACATTACATTGACGACATAGACCTAGTTCTGTGTCACCCTAGGTTATGACTGTTACATAATGAACCGCATTCGGCATAATTCTCCATCACCAATCCTTTGCCTACGAGCTTTCCACATATTGTTCTTCGCTTATTTACTTTCCCGTTGCTATTGCTATCATCACTACAAAATACCAAAAACATTGCTTTTACTATTGTTACATTTTGCTACCATTATCACTACTATCATATTACTTTGCTACTAAATACTTTGCTGCAGATATTAAGTTTCCAGGTGTGGTTGAATTGACAACTCAGCTGCTAATACTTGAGAATATTCTTTGGCTCCCCTTGTGTCGAATCAACAAATTTGGGTTGAATACTCTACCCTCGAAAACTGTTGCGATCCCCTATACTTGTGGGTTATTAAGACTATTTTCTGGCGCCGTTGCCGGGGAGCATAGCTCTACTCTTTGAGTCACTTGGGATATATATCTTCTTATCATTATGAACAACATGAGAGATCCAAAAACCAAGATTTATCCCTCAACTACGAGAGGAGGTAAGGGTTTTCCAAACACTTTTGCCCTTATTTTGGACTCTAACTTGCATGATTTGAATGGAACTAACCTGGACTGACGCTGTTTTCAGCAGAATTGCCATGGTGTTATTTTTGTGCAGAAATAAATGTTCTCGAAATGACCTAAAATCAATGGAGATTATTTTTGGAATATATAAAAAAATACTGGCGGAAGAATCCACGTCAGGGGGCCCACACCCTGTCCACGAGGGTGGGGGCGCGCCTACCCTCTGGGCGCGCCCCCTGCCTCGTGGGCCCCCTGATGCTCCACCGACCTCAACTCTAACTCCATATATTCGTGTTCGGGGAGAAAAAAATCAGAGAGAAGGATTCATCGCGTTTTACGATACAGAGCCGCCGCCAAGCCCTAATCTCTCTCTAGAGGGATGATCTGGAGTCCGTTCGGGGCTGCGGAGAGGGGAATCCGTCGCCATCATCGTCATCAACCTTCCTCCATCACCAATTTCATGATGCTCACTGCCGTGAGTGAGTAATTCCATCGTAGGCTTGCTGGACGGTGATGGGTTGGATGAGATTATCATGTAATCAAGTTGGTTTTGTTAGGGTTTGATCCCTAGTGTCCACTATGTTCTGAGATTGATGTTGCTATGACTTGGCTATGGTTAATGCTTGTCACTAGGGCCCGAGTGCCATGATTTCAGATATGAACCTATTATGTTTTCATCAATATATGAGTGTTCTTGATCCCATCTTGCAAGTCTATAGTCACCTATTATGTGTTATGATCCATTACCCCCGAAGTGACAATAATTGGGATACTTACCCATGATGACCGTAGTTTGAGGAGTTCATGTATTCCCTATGTGTTAATGCTTTGTTCCGGTTCTCTATTAAAAGGAGGCCTTAATATCCCTTAGTTTCCGTAAGGACCCCCGCTGCCATGGGAGGGTAGGACAAAAGATGTCATGCAAGTTCTTTTCCATAAGCACGTATGACTATATTCGGAATACATGCCTACATTACATTGACGAACTGGAGCTAGTTCTGTGTCGCCCTAGGTTATGACTATTACATGATGAACCCGCATCCGGCATAATTCTTCATCACCGATCCTTTGCCTACGAGCTTTCCACATATTGTTCTTCGCTTATTTACTTTCCCGTTGCTATTGCTATCATCACTACAAAAAACCAAAAACATTGCTTTTACTATTGTTACCTTTTGCTACCATTATCACTACTATCATATTACTTTGCTACTAAATACTTTGCTGCAGATATTAAGTTTCCAGGTGTGGTTGAATTGACAACTTAGCTGCTAATACTTGAGAATATTCTTTGGCTCCCCTTGTGTCGAATCAACAAATTTGGGTTGAATACTCTACCCTCTAAAACTATTGCGATCCCCTATACTTGTGGGTTATCATCAAGTCATCTTTTCGACCAATCAATCTCTTCATTGGAATTATCTTGGGTTAGATTTCACCTAAAGCCTTTCATTGGGAATGTTGCCATTATGGTGCTTATCTATGATCCAATTTCCGCTTCTCAACGCGATGAAGGAGTTTTCATCTCCTTGTTGATATCAATCCAATCTTTTGTTTTCGTTAGTGGCAGAATTGCACCTCAAGATTTTTGAGATGTTTTCCATTAGCTCACATCAAGCTTATGCTTTTGTTGTTGATAATCCAACAACTCCGTTCAACCTTTTCTTCTTAAGCATGCTCTTTCAATTTTATTTGTGAGAGTTGTCTTTTTCTTCTCTATTTTGTTATTCCAATGATATATCTTCTATTCTTCCTTCCGGAGGCATTGTGATGTTGCTCTGTTCACTCATCATCTCGGATTTTGAGGACCATGTTCTTTTCGTGCTTATCCATTCAACCGGAGTGTCGTGCCCTCTTTTCAAGTTCTTCCCATTCTGTCAAGTTTTGCCTCCCTTCTCAACCAGAGTGCTGTCTGAAATCTTCTTACCCCTTGTGCCATTCTTTCAATAGTTCCGGAGGCAGTGTGTTGTTGATTTCGTCAAGTATCCTTTCATCTTGTCAAGTTCATGTTCAATTCCTTCCATTTACAGTCGGAGTGCTATCCAAAATATATCATTCTTATTCCTTCTCTATCTTGTTTTAACCGGAGTGTTGTGTCTATCATTTCTCTTCCAATCCGGAGTCTCATCCAAGTGTTTTCATTTTGCTAAGTTCATATTCTATGCATTCCATTTCGAACCGGAGTGTTGTCGTAATTGATCGTTATCATTCCTTGTACATCTCGTTTCAACCACAGTGCTTGCATGCACTTCTTGTCCATTGTAACATTTTTTCTTATCTCTTTCAACCTATAAGGTTCTCGTAATGTTCCTTGTTACTCTTTTCTAACGGAGTGTTTTCAATTTTGTTCATCTTCGTTGTATTCTTTCTTTCAATTTGTTCAACCTTGCAAGGTTCTTTGGTTTCACTCGTTTGTCAAAGAAGCAACTTTGTTTTATCTCTTCATCTTTCGTTTCCTCTCCAGTGCCATCCTAGATCTCGGGACGAGATCCTCTTGTAGTGGTGGAGTGTTGTGACGCCCCGAGACCGTTGCTCTAGGTGTCTTCCAGTTATGCGCCATCGTTGCCATGTCATTCACTTGCATGTGGCATCTTGCCATGTGATCATGTGCATTGCATCATCATGTTTTCAAAACTTGCATCCGTCCTGGTCTCCCCGGTCCTTCCGTTGTCCGTTCTGAGCCCAGACACACTTGCACGCGCCCGCGGCACGTCCGAAATATTATTTTATAAGTGGCCAGAAAATGTTCTCGGAATGGGTTGAAAGTTGGCATGCGGTGTTGTTATGTTGTCAGTAGGCCGCCTGTCAACTTTCGTCGCATTCGGGGCTCATTTGATAGCCCAATCGTTAAACATATAACGACATTATAGCCGGTCTATCGTTGGACGTTTTCGGTCTCCGGAAACAGTCCCCGGGCCTCTCTCTCTCCTCTCTTCTCAGTCTATCTCTCTAGCACACCTCAACTAGCCCCCCCCACTCCGACCGGTGCCTTTGGATCATGATCGGAGGGCTCCAGAAGCCCCCAAATCCCCCTAACCTACTCCATGTGTCTATATATAGACCTTCCCCTTCCATTTTTGGAACCCTAACCCCCTCCACCTACTTCTAGCCTCCCCCTCGGGATCCCCGCTGCCGCCAGCCACCTTCTCCTCAAATTCCGTCGCCAGCCACCGCGTCCCCGCCACTTGGCGAGCTCGGATTCGCTGCGCCGCCACCAGCCGCCGCCTCCAGCAAATGGCTCGCGGCCACGTCGCCTTCCTGCCTCAGATCCACCGCGCCAGGCCCGCGAGGCCGATCCGCAGCCCGCACAACCGCCCGAATCCCGTTCCCCGCCTTGCAGCTCCTCCTCCTCCCGAGAGCCCGAGCGCTTGACATCGCCGCCTCGCCGAACTCCGCTGGAGCACCGCCGCCACCGGCGACCACCTCCCCGTCAAGCCAGTGCCCCGTCACCGTCTCCTTCTCCTCTCCTTTTTCCATTCTTGTCACTCTCCTGAGCTCATCTCCCTCTGCCTCCCATTCTACAGCTCATCAGGGGACTGCCGGAGTTCGTTGCTGCCACCCCAAGTCGCCGCCCTTCTCCAACTCCGGCCGGATCCGGTGCCTAGGGGTCGGATCCATCCGTCCTCGACCTTGTCTCTGGCCGTACCGCGCCTTGGACCTCGCCGGAGTCACGCCAAACCGCCGCCGTCATCCTGCCTCATTCGGTGCTGCATCGTCACGCCTCCAGTGCCCCATTGACCGCGGCCCGCCCGCGTGGGCCGGCGCCTTCACAGCGGCCCATCTCCACGCTGCCCTGCTACCTGGGCCTCTCCAGCCGCAGCGCTCTAAGGCCCATGGTGAGCAGCGCTCCCATGCCCCTCCTTCTCTGTTGGGCCAGCTAGATACGGCCCGAGGTGTCTTTTTTTCCCTGCTACGAATTTGTCTAATTTCCAGAGAAAGATAGTTTTGCAGAAAACCCCCTAAGTTTCATGTATATCCTTAATCACCAACCATGCATCACATGTAAAAACATTATATATGAAAAATTCTTAGAATTATGTGTACATTAATAATATTCCACTTTCATGCATGTTAAAAATGATTAAACTTGTTGTTTGCTTTGTTTAGCTATATGCCATGCTAAAATGATTTATTTCATAACTTAATAACCGTAGCTCCTTTTTAAATAAACTTGATGTGTAAATGGGGTAGAAAAATGCCTAGTTTAACATGGTGCACTCATCTAGCATGTTTAACAACTCTAAAATTATGTTTAGGGCAGAATAGTACCAACTCTAAAAAATTCATGTGGGGGTTTATCGGAATCGTTGTTTGATGTTTTCGCCTCTATTAAACTTGCCTAGATAGGTAGTTTTCTTTTGCTCCACCCCTTGCCATGTTTAAGAACTTTTAATATTGATAGGTAACTAAACGGGAGAGAACTAAATAAGTCACATGGTGTTTCGTCAATATGCAACGGAGTTGCATATTCAGCTCCACTTAGTTTGTAGTTTTGTTTGTGCACTTTGCCATGCCATGCCTCATTAATCCGGACATGCATCATACTTGGTTGTGCATCATGCCATGTTTATGTGGTGGTTTTTTACTATGTTACTTGCTTCTTTCCGGGTTGCTTCTCTCGTTAGCTTCGGTTTTGTTCCGGGGGTTGCGAGGATCCGTTCGACTATGTCCGTTTGTCTGCTTCATGGACTTGTTCTTCTTCCTTGCGGGTTCTTAGTCAAGATGACCATACCCTAGAAATCACTTCTATCTTTGCTTGCTAGTTGTTCGCTCTATTGTTATGCCGCGATACCTACCACTTTCTATATCATACCTCCCATATTGCCATGTCAAGCCTCTAACCCTCCTTTCCTAGCAAACCGTTGTTTGGCTATGTTACTGCTTTGCTCAGCCCCTCTTATAGCGTTGCTAGTTGCAGGTGAAGCTGAAGTTTGTTACATGTTTGGGAACATGGATATGTTGGGATATCACAATATCTCTTATTTATATCAATGCATCTATATACTTGGTAAAGGGTGGAAGGCTCGGCCTTATGCCTGGTGTTTTGTTCCACTCTTGCCGCCCTAGTTTACGTCATACCGGTGTTATGTTCCTTGATTTTGCATTCCTTACACGGTTAGGTGTTATGGGGACCCCTTGACATTTCACTTTGAATAAAACTCCTCCAGCAAGGCCCAACCTTGGTTTTACCATTTGCCTCACCACCACCTACCTTTTCCCTTGGGAGTCACGCTCTCGAGGGTCATCTTATTTTTAAACACCCCCCGGGCCAGTGCTTGTCTAAGTGTTGGTCCGAACCGGGCAGCCTGCGGGGCCACCTCAGGGCAACTCGAGGGCTGGTTTTACTCATAGCTTGATCTATCCGGTATTGCCCTGAGAACGATATATGTGCAACTCCTATTGGGATTGTCGGCACATCGGGCGGCTTTGCTGATCTTGTTTTTTCATTGTTGAAATGTCTTGTAACCGGGATTCCGAGTCTGATCGGGTCTTCCTGGGAGAAGGAATATCCTTCGTTGACCGTGAGAGCTTGTGATGGGCTAAGTTGGGACACCCATGTAGAGTTTGAACTTTCGAAAGAATTGCCCGTGGTTATGTGGCAGATGGTAATTTGTTAATGTCCAGTTGTAGAGAACTTGACACTTAACTTAATTAAAATGAATCAACCGCGTGTGTAGCCGTGATGGTCTCTTCTCGGCGGAGTCCGGGAAGTGAACATGGTTCTTGTGTTATGCTTGAACGTAAGTAGTTTCAGGATCACTTGTAGCTTCTCGACCATTGCGTTGCTTCTCTTCTCGCTCTTATTTGTGTATGTTAGCCACCATATATGCTTAGTGCTTGCTGCGGCTCCACCTCACTACCTTTTCCCAACCCATAAGGTTAAATAGTCTTGATCTCGCGAGTGTGAGATTACTGAGTCCTCATGACTCACAAATACTTCCAAACAGTTGTAGGTGCTGATGATACCAGTGCAGTTGGCGCAACCGAGCTCAAGTGGGAGCTCGATGATGATCTTGATCGTTGTGTTGTTTCGTTTCCTGTTGATCAGAAGTGGAGCCCAGTTGGGGACGATCGGGGATCTATGCATTTGGGGTTGTCTTCCCTTAATTTGGTTCCATAGTCGGACCCTTGATTGTACTCTGGATGATGTATGTTTAACTTGTATTTGTGTGAAGTGGCGATTGTAAGCCAACTCTTTATCCCTTTCTTATTCAGTACATGGGATTGTGTGAAGATTACCCCTCTTGCGATAAACCTACCATGCGGCTATGCCTCTAAGTCGTTCCCCGACACATGGGAGATATAGCCGCATTGTGGGTGTTACAACACTTCCTTGCTGCGGCCGTGGACCCAGCTGTCAGCTTCTCCACATACAGTACTCTTCCAATGGAAATCGTTCGTTGACCACATTGACCATGCTGCGCCGAGAGCACCAAGGCGGTGGACGACGACGAGGCCTGGGAAGGGCAGGACGTGAAGCCGTGGAAGACGCGGCAATGGATGCCCACGCGGAGAGGAGTACGAGGGTTCACTGGTTCGACTGCGGTGTCAGGCTGTCGTCGCCGTAGGGCCTGGCTAGTGGTGGGAGTAGTAGGGGGCGGTGAGGCCTCAGCGGCATCACAACCGACCACTGGAGGTAGGAGCAGGCGGTCTTGCCGATGCTGGGTTTGGGCGGCTAGTGCAAGAAGAGCAGCGATTGAAGAAGCATCAGGACCGTTCGATTCAAATCCAAGGGTCACTTCAGCTAGAATCGTTTGTTGAGTAAGTTGACAAAGCCCCGCGTATGCGTCAACTTAGTAGGCCCACAGGCCAGCCTCCGAACTAGTGTGCCCCTGATGTCAGTGGGAGGAATCTTTTTTTAGCGTAACAAGGAAGCAGTTGATTGCGTGCGGCCAGGCCAGCGGAGGGAGTAGTGTGGGCCGGTGAAGCCTGTGCAGCAGCACATCGGGACACAAGAGGAGGGAGCAGGCAGTCCTGCCGGCGCTAGTTTAGGCGGCTAGAGCAGGAAGATCGGAGATTAAAGAAGCATGTCGGCCGTTGGATGGACATCCAACAATCACTGCTGCTAGAATCGTGTGTTGACTCACAAAGCCTCGCGTAAACAAGTCAACCTCAAAATTTGTGGCGTGTACAACCCATTTGCTATTATCATCTATATCTAAATAGCTAGCCCCCACTAGCCTATTTCTCTCAACATGCAAGTATGCCACCTCATCATTCAACATGCATGGAGGAAGGTCCACCTCAACATGCAATCATGCATAATAAAAAACCACCTCAACATGCAAACATGCATGAGAATTTACATTCTATTATGATATTTACATTATACAATAATCAAACACCACAAATCTCATTTATTTTCAGTTTATCATATTATATATTACTCAAAATGTTCATGTTCCATACAACCAATTTTAACTGAATATATTGCAAAACATTCCCGCAACAACGTGTGGGGTATCATCCAATTTTTATAATTTTTACTCACTTTCTAATTCATATGAAATTTATTGGAGCCCATTTTCAATTTTTAGATTTGATGCTCATTTTCTGGTCAGCACCAGGGTTAAAAAATTGAACTAAAAATTGTGCGAAATTTTGAAAATTCGCAAATTTTTTGCTGGGGAACAAAATATTCTTAATCCAAAAATTAGTAGCCATACTAAAACAAATTTAAAAATAAATTAGTACTATGTCATGTTAAAATCCAATGAAATATAAAATATCAATGAAGAAAAAAAACAAAAAAGAAACTAATTTTCCATTTTCTATATTTTTTTGGAATTTTCAACCCCTTTGATATTACTTTTAACAGATACTGACCATACTCTTTGGCCAGGCCGGAATGCATCCCAGCTCGTCTTGAAAGATTTGCAGCCCAGTAAGTTGGAGAAAATAAATAGGCCTAGCTTGGGTATTCTTCAAAAAGAAATAGTGGACTACCTATTTTCCCAAAGAAAACACTGTTGGGCTGGTCATGTTATTAGACGGGTCATGGAGACCACACTACCCATTTTATAGCCTGCTCCTCCGAACAAGTCCTAAAAAAAGTTGTGCAATTCTGTCGTTAATTGACTATACGTTGAAAATGATGTGGGTTCAAGATATAGGCAGGGTGGATTAGAGTAAAAAATGAGGGGTGCATCTGAGTAGTAAAAGAGGTGATTGCTTGTCTTCGAGAGTGGACCTATTGGGTCCGTACTATCATACTCACAACTATAGTCCTCTCCCGATTCACTATGTTGACAGGGCCGGACATCGGCGCCGCGACGAGCGCACCAAGGCGGAGGATAAAGTGTTGCCGTCAATGTGCTGGGCTGGGTTGGACATTCTTATTGAAAAATAAAAATGGACCGAAACTATTTATGACGTTGACTACGATTTGCATGGGTCCGCTGGTTGCAAGAAGAAAATGTTGAGAGAAAGAAGACTGGTCGCTATCTTTGCCTAAGAATAATATCAACTGAATGTAACGACACTATCATAGGAAATAATATCCTCCTGTTAAATCATGAATTTAAAAAACTGGTGCATGAGCATTTAGATTTATTTATTTATTTAATTATTTTAATTTCAGGGGACCATGAGCATGTACCTGGGTCGGATTCATGTGAGAGCCTCCCTTCCAGTTAATTACGGGCTCCTCTATTGGGCCTTCATCAATGGGCTGCATGTTATCGACAAGTGGAAAATGTGTTTCGTACCAAAAATTGTATGCGCTACATACGGTACGGGGCGCTAAAGGATCGGGCCGTGCAACGACTTCCAAAACATTGTGTTTGTCGTTCTAACAACACATTTATTCAACCAACAGACAAAATATACTACTGATTGTACATTGAAAACAACAGCAGCAGCAACTAGGGTTGGGGGTGCAACAGAAGCAGTAAGCAGGCCAGAAGAGTAAAGACACAACTCTCTTTTCCAAACCAAACATCAGCCATCATTATAAAAGGGCTACCAAAAAAGAACAAGTGTATGCATCAAACTAAATAAAGATCCTACTACCCCAAGTGTTTGCATCTAACTAACTGGCTCAGTTAGACGTTACTATTTATTAAGCTGTGGAGATTGGCTGATGGCTTGAACCAGATGGGTGCCTGATGGGGAAACTCCAGCTAGCAGGTCCAAGTCTGATACTTGCGACCCTCTCTCCTACTTTAGGCTGCAGAGCATGGTGGCACATATCAGGGTATGGTGCATGCAGAGACGCATGGTACGTTGTGTACACATAGTTTTGCCTGATGAACGAAACCGCGCTGCCATCATGATCCTTGCCTCGGTTATCTCCTGGTTAATCACATAATTCAGTCCGAGAAACAGAGAGCGTATACCAAGGCTACTTTCCAGCCTCCAGTCAAAAATTCCTGAAGGCCCAGAGAAGCCGGGATCGTGCTCAAAGACCTTGTAGTGACTGTGATTGTATTCCGAGAAACAACACATTCGGTACGTGCGAACCATCATCAATCGTTCACCGTCATATGATCGAGCTAGGAACCACCTGCAACTGCCATGCCGCTTTTCTTTGAAAGGTTCTAGGATTAGTAAGGGTAGGGACACTAGGCGGCCTACAACATCATATCAAATTGGAATTAAATAAAAAAGGCCTCTTAATGTAGTCAATCTTAAGAACAACATGTTATGAGCATGAATATATTTTTCAGTAAATGTCAACAGTAATATAAACAAGCCATCATGATATCATAGGAAAGTGACATACTGCTGTAACAGCCGTTTGTAGCGATGACTGGAGTAGGCCAGCAATATGTCCAGCCATAGGAGTCGACAGCGTAAATGAAGCCCTTGTTTCAATGGCATCAGAGAAACATGGAGGATGTATGATCCTGCGATGCATGTGCGGATTTATCCACTTACCACAGTGACCTGTCAGATAGGCGAGACCGCGGTTGAAGAAAGCAATTAGCCTGAAGTCTTTATAATTCACAGATCTTGTGGGCACTTGGCAGATTACAACCTTGAGCAAATCAAACTTGGTATCATGTTGGCTACTATAAGATGCCAAGTATTCTGGGCCGCGGTGCCAAAGCAGTGCAGTGTTAATCGAAGGAAGGGGGATCAATCGCCGGGTGTAGACCTCCACGAGCATCTAGCTACCGCTACGTGTTCATGCCGACCCAGTACATACCATTAATGTAGATGAGGGTGACGGGGATCGCGGTCAAGGGGGTTGATGCTCGCCACCCTACGATCATTATGTTGCGTGACACGCCGGTTCTGAAGATCAGGCGGCATCAGGAAGCAAGGAGCTGGCTTAAAAATCTCCGGCCTAAGGTCATTGAGTAAATGGTACAGCCCCGACAAGCACGCGGCGAGCGGCATGGTACTGAGATTGTCCACACGCGAAACAATGAGCTTGATTACCTCTATGGGGAGTGAATTCCAGCCACTCTTTCGACGGACGCTGCTCGGTTCTACCATTGGTAGAGCTTGGGTTTCCAAAGAGGGGGGGAAGCGCCTTAGCGGGGGTGGAAGATTGGATGATTATGTGCGGACAAAGATGGAGAAGTGAATATGTGCTACGGGAAGTGGACAGGTGATGATGACTACAACATGTCGCTTGACTTACGAGACACATACCAGCAGCGTTGGGTCATATCGATGACGGACAACTTGCTTGAGTGATCATAGTATTGGTACTCCCTACAGTACGTACTACTATGCCCTAACTTGCTTGAGTAGAGTAGTAGTGGAGTAGGACTGCTCTACTACTAGCACTGGAGGAGTAGTATATTCTAATCTAAAATAGTTACAAACTTTAATGCCTGAGCATGGAACGACTACGAACCGCCATCGGTGCTAACTCCAATCCCCAGCAAACGTTCGCTGGGAGACATGGCAGTTGCAAACGCCCGCGACGCAGTTACAGTACGTGTGTAAGGGTGGCGGTTTTGTCAAATACTATGGCTTAAAAATAGGCCACTATCGGATGGAAATCTGATGGTTACGTGGGATTCGTCAGGATGAGCTCGTGGCAAACAATCGCCAGATATCATTACTAAAAAGAATGTTAAAACACCCGGGGGTATAACTTGCACCGGCTGACCACTAACAATGATACTAACATAGTTGTAAAATGGTCAAAGACCGTGTGTACATGGTGTTTGGAATTATATGCAAAAAAACTAGCAAGATGCCCGTGCATTTCATGGAACATCAAGATGCATTTTTTTACAATACACCTGTTGTGATTGACCCATGCAGGAGTAATCCCATGTGTAAAAACTAATGATATCTCGAGAATTTTATCGGAAAAATGGTATCTCGACCATTTCATTGAATAAATGACATCTTGAGAAAGATCATAGATAAGGTGAGGAGGAGTGGGGCGTGGTGGTGACTGGTGGTCGGACTGGGCGGAGGCATGGGGATGGACGGTGCCGGCAGCGGCCACCATGCCAGATTGTTCCAGAGACTTCCTTTTTTAATTGCTCAGCAATGAGGTTGTGGGAGATAAGGATGAACAAGGCAAGGCCTTATCTATAAATGTGGAGAGAGGTGCGGGTATCTTTTGTAAAATTGTTATAGTTTGCTTTCTATTTGTCAGATATAGATCGGACGGTCTATATTATAAGATGGCAGGCACACCATCATCACCAACTCATTTTTCTCTACTCCTACTCCTATAAAAGACTCAGTTGGTGATGATGGCGTGTCTGTCATCCGCCATTTCTGACCATTAGATCTGCATCTAATGGTTGTGATGTAAGTTGTGGACTTTTGCAACAATTCCCACTTCTCTGCTCCAGTTTACACAAAACCCCTTAGTATCTTGAAACCAACCACATCCGACCCTTACCTCATCAAAACAGCCCAAAGAATATATTTGTAGTGAAACATAAGATATTTTTAGTGATATGTATATCAGAACTAAACTGTTTTCTTTCAAATTTGTGAATATGTATTATTCTACTTTGCATTGGTTGCAACGGACGGGCTCATTGCTATGAAGGTTTATCTCTTGCATAGTCCGCAACGAACACCTGGTGTACTGGCCCGGGCCAGATGCTCACAGCGCGATGACCTGAGTTCGAATTATGTCCTAAACTTTTTTTTTATTTTTTTATATATACTTCTTTCGCTACGATACTGGGAGTGGAACCCACAAAGTACTTATAATACAACATTAAGGATGGATTTGTTTATTTTCAAATTTCTGTACGAATCTATAGCCAGCCTGCAAGTCATGTACACTGTACTGACAGTGGAACCCACAGAGTACTTAGAATACAAGATTAAGGATGCAATTAACTTTTTATAGAGGGAGAATCATACACGCAATTAACTCAAATGGATTGGACGTGACTCTATAATTCTCCAATGGCAACTGACAAATTTCCTCCCGCAGGCTGGAGTAGGTTTCTCGGTTTGCATGCGGGTTTAACGGAGGCGTTTGATGGAGGCGGGTTCAGCCGGGCGTGCAGCGGGCGGTGCAGTACTATTCAATTTAACAACTACGATTATATTATAAAAACTAAAGAAGAGTAGTAGAGATAGATATAAGATTAGAGATAGAGATTAGGGAGGAGTACCATCTACTGCTTCGTGTGCTACTCCTGCGCTCCAGGTGGCCGCAACATCCCCTACGGCCACTCCCTCCTCCGCTCCATTCGGCGGGCGTTGTTGAAATTTGGGGAGCGCACTCGCATGACTGCTGGCAGCGACGACTTCACCGACGACAACTTCTTCCCCGACCTCGGCAACCTCTTCCTCAACGACATGGGCGACAACCTCAATGCCAATGGTGCTGCTCCCATTGCACCGTATGTGTTTCTGTCCTTCCTGTTTGAAATCATGGTAGAATTCATGTTTCTAGTCTGTGTCCTAGATTCGATCTGTTCATCTACTATGCTAGTCTACATGATTAGCTTAATATCTGTTATAGCCGTCATGATTTATTTTGTGCTTATTCGGACTAAATCTCATAGTAACTTGCTCATATATTCAACTGGCGCAACATCCCCTACAGCCGCTCCCGTTTCATGGACGGCCTGGTTGATGCCTCCAAGGAGCCCTTCGGCTACTTCTATGAGTGCCCGATGCCGTTTTGGGGCTCGTCGGCGGACCTCGTGCATCACCTCACGCAGGCATCCGTCTATCACTACTGGCCCGCCACGAAGAACATCTAGTACGAGACATGCTACCGGTTCGCCGTGCCGGAATCGCTGGAGGATCAGCGCCGTGTGCTAGTCTCGTAGGAGGACGGCATCGTCTTCCTCTTGATCGTGGGCACCATCTCTGTAGTGTGCGTCAAGGGCGACACGGCTGACGCTGACACTGACACGAGGCCGATGTACGGGTGCGTGCTCACTATTACTGCCCCTCGGAGGTATGTGGGCGCCCACACCCGCTCCATGACGCTGACCAGGACTGTGCCGAGTTGGGACCTTGCCGACGATGTGTACATGGAAGACGCATGGTATGATTCCCCCCCCCACACACACATGATGCACGGGGACTCTAAGGAGGTTCACCTGGACATATGGATTACCAAGTTAAATGATGATCATTAGTCTTCGCTCAATGTAATCCGTTGTCTATGAAGGAAATATGCCCTAGAGGCAATAATAAAGTTATTATTTATTTCCTTATATCATGACAAATGTTTATTATTCATGCTAGAATTGTATTAACCGGAAACATAATACATGTGTGAATACATAAACAAACAGAGTGTCACTAGTATGCCTCTACTTGACTAGCTCGTTGATCAAAGATGGTTATGTTTCCTAACCTTAGTTGTCATTTGATTAACGGGATCACATCATTAGGAGAAAGATGTGATTGACTTGACCCATTCCGTTAGCTTAGCACTTGATCGTTTAGTTTGTTGCTATTGCTTTCTTCATGACTTATACATGTTCCTATAACTATGAGATTATGCAACTCCCGTTTACCGGAGGAACACTTTGTGTGCTACCAAACGTCACAACGTAACTGGGTGATTATAAATGTGCTCTATAGGTGTCTCCGAAGGTACTTGTTGGGTTGGCGTATTTCGAGATTAGGATTTGTCACTCCGATTGTCGGAGAGGTATCTCTGGGCCCACTCGGTAATGCACATCACTTAAGCCTTGGAAGCATTGCAACTAATGAGTTAGTTGCGGGATGATGTATTACATAACGAGTAAAGATACTTGCCGGTAACAAGATTGAACTAGGTATTGATATACCGACGATCAAATCTCGGGCAAGTAACATACCGATGACAAAGGGAACAACGTATGTTGTTATGCGGTCTGACCGATAAAGATCTTCGTAGAATATGTGGGAGCCAATATGAGCATCCAGGTTCAGCTATTGGTTATTGACCTGAGACATGTCTCGGTCATGTCTACATAGTTCTCGAACCTGTAGGGTCCGCACGCTTAAAGTTTCAATGACAGTTATATGATTTTTGATGTACTGAAGGTTGTTCAGAGTCCCGGATGTGATCACGGACATGACGAGGAAGTCTATATTTGGATATCGGAAGTGTTCCGGGTGAAATCAGGATTTTAGCGGAGTACCGGAGGGTTACCGGAACCCCCCCGGGGATTAATGGGCCATAGTGGGACTTAGTGGAGAAGAGGAGAGGCGGCCAAGGCAGGGCCGCACGCCCCTCCCCCTAGTCCGAATAGGACAAGGAGAGGGGGGCGGCGCCCCCCTTTCCTTCCTCTCTTCCTTCTCTTTCCCCTTCTCCTAATCCAACAAGGAAAGGGAGGGAGTCCTACTCCCGGTGGGAGTAGGACTCCTCCTGGCACACCTCCTCTCCCTCCCTTGCTCCTTTATATACAGGGGCAAGGGGGCACCCTACATATACAACAATTGATTTGATCTTTTAGCCGTGTGCGGTGCCCCCTTCCACCATAGTCCACCTCGATAATACTGTAGCGGTGCTTAGGCGAAGCCCAGCGTCGGTAGAACATCATCATCGTCACGACGCCGTCATGCTGACGAAACTCTCCCTCAACTGTAACGCCCCGGATGTAATTTACCATATTTGTACTTCGACTCTTGCCATTTTCGGCTCTAAGTTATGACATTCCCTTGTTGTTGGGTTTTGTCTTCGTTTTGCATTTTTTCCATGTCATGCATTGCATATCATGTCATCATGTGCATATCATTTGCATACGTGTTCGTCTCATGCATCCGAGCATTTTCCCCGTTGTCCGTTTTGCGATCCGACATTCATATGTCCTCCGGCGCCCCTTTTGCCTCTTTTCGTGTGCGGGTGTTAAACATTCTAGGAATGGACCGAGATTTGCCAATCGGCCTTGGTACACCGCCGGTAGACCGCCTGTCAAGTTTCGTGCCATTTGGAGTTCGTTTGATACTCCAACGGTTAATCGGGGAACCGTAAAGGCCTCGTGTGTGTTGCAGCCCAACACCCCCTCAAAGTGGCCCAATAACCCATGCAAAACCCCTCCATCCTCTCGGCCGTTCGATCACAATGGCATGGCTGAAAACCGCACTCCATTTGGATTATCCTACCTCCCTCTACCTATAAATAGACCTCCCCCTCCGAAATTCGCGGTCAAAAACCCTAGACCTAGTCCCTCTCCGCCGCCGGACGCGTCCGCCACCACCGGCCGTCCAATCTGCTGCTGCCACGTGTCTCGCGCCGCCGCCTCCGCCACCGGCCCGCCGCAGCCCGCAGCG
>NC_041380.1:327670598-327729802 GCF_002162155.2 Triticum dicoccoides | reverse complement strand
CGGCCGCCCCGCAGCCTCCGCCGCCAAGCTCTCCGGCGCGCCATCCCGCCGCCAACTCCGGTCTTCGCGCATCTCCGGTCGCCGCCCCGTGCGTCGCCCCGTCGCCTCCGTCGCCCAGATCCGCTGCGGGAGTCGCGCCTGCCCCGGATCCGGCCAGATCCGATGGCCCCGACCCCAGCTCCGCCTTGTCCGACCATCTCCTCCTTGCTCCGGCCGCTGCACGGTCCAACTCCGGCGAGCCCGGATCTGCCTCGATACACGTGCTACAGTAAACCCTATGCTGACCTCTGTTTTTCCTCTAAGTTCCTTTTTGGCTATATTTTCTAGCCCTGTTTCTACATGCCATATCTCCTCATTCATAGCTTTGTTTTGTGCGTGTCATATATCAAATTGTTCATCTGGTTGTGCTCTTCATTTTGTTCCATTGTGCCATGCTTGTTTGAGTGCACATTGATGCCCAAATTGTTGACGCAAAAGTGCTATAAAATGTTAGTTCATGTTACTTAGCAGACCTTGAGCATTTGTCATTTTTGCCATGATTATTGTGTGCTGCATATGGTCATGAGCTCTACATGTGTTTTGTGCTATGCCATGCCATCTTTACAGGGGTGTATGCCATGTATTTTTATGATCAATGTGGTGACTAGCACAAGCAGGCAAAGTAGCTCTCATGATATTGCAGATTTCAGGGACTTAGAATTTCACTGTCATTTCCCTGCTGTTATTTTTATGCCATGTATTCATGTTGCTACAGAGTAATCCATGCTTATTTTGAGCATGTTCAGTAAGGATGATTTGGGAATATGGTTGTGCTCTATCCATTCATGCCCCCGTTTGCATTTATGGAGTACCCTAGCATGACTCAATCGTGCTCTACTTTTGCTATAAAATGTTCCTGGCAGATTGTTTACATGTTAATCAATTTTGCCAAGGTTGTTGTAGTTGATCCATGCATGCTATGAACTTGTTCTTGCTTTTCTTGGCTTAAGAACATGTCTTCTTACTGATAGTATTCTTAGTTTATCATAAAATGCCTTGTGGTGAGTGAATTGAGCTCACAAAGAGGCCTTCATAATTCTGTTTTTGCCATGTCCAGTTTTCTGCTAAGTCTGAATCTGTTAACGAAACTTGCTACGTTTACATGGATGCCATCATGTTTTATGTGCCCTTTTGGCTTATGGTCAGTAAGGTACTTTTGTTATATGCTTTGAGTAGATTCATGGCATGCCTTTCGTTGCTATGTTAAGTTCCTATAGCATGTTGCTATCTTGCTCTAAACGTTGCTTCCTGATGTTAATTCCTGACATGTTAGTATTTTCACTAAGTCTGTGATGTTGATATCTTTTGCACTTTTGCCATGCTTGTTTGAACATGTTATTGTGTGATTTAGCCGTATCTCAGTGTTCATCTTTTGGCAAGCATCTTGAGTATATCACTGCCATGTGCTTTGTTGCTATGTTGGAGTGCAGTAGCTTATTTTCTTGTTGCATTCTAGATGGCATCGTGCTGTTAATCGCAGAATTGTGCATCCAATTTGCAAACCGTGCATCCGATTTGCAAACCGTGCATCCGATTCCAGTGATCTTTATGTCGATTTCAACCGAAATCAACTCTTCTTTCCAGAGGCACTCTTGGTTTGCCAAGTTGAGGCCTAGTTCAATCTTTTCCTTCCGGAGCACGCATATGCATTGCATATCACATCTCGCATGTCATGTCATGTTTTGCATCATGTTGCTTGCGCATTGCATCGTGGTTGACTGTGGTTTCCTTTGCTTGTGTTCTTGCTTTGGGTAGAGCCGGGAGACAAGTACGTGATCGAGGAACCTGTTGAGTACGCTTACGAGGATCAAGCTTACGTCAACTCGGAGAACTTTGCAGGCAAGATGACCATACCCTCGAAATCACTTCTATCTTTGCTTGCTAGTTGCTTGCTCTATTGCTATGCCGCGATACCTACCACTTGCTATATCATGCCTCCCATTTTTCCATGTCAAGCCTCTAACCCACCTTGTCCTAGAAAACCGTTGTTTGGCCATGTTACCGCTTTGCTCAGCCCCTCTTATAGCGTTGCTAGTTGCAGGTGAATATGGAGTTTGTTCCTTGTTGGAACATGATTATTGTTGGGATATCATTATTATATCTTGTTTACTTTAATGCACCTATATACTCGGTAAAGGGTGGAAGGCTCGGCCATATTCCTGGTGTTTTGTTCCACTCTTGCCGCCCTAGTTTCCTTCATACCGGTGTTATGTTCCTTGATTTTGAGTTCCTTACGCGGTTGGGTTATAATGGGAACCCCTTGACAGTTCGCCTTGAATAAAACTCCTCCAGCAAGGCCCAACCTTGGTTTTACCATTTGCCACCTAAGCCTTTTTCCCTTGGGTTCCGCGGACTCAAGGGTCATCTTTATTTTAAACCCCCGGGCCAGTGCTCCTCTGAGTGTTGGTCCAACCTGTCAGCCGCCGGTGGCCACCAGGGGCAACTCTGGGTTGGCCTACCGGAAGTTTGGACAATCCGGTGTGCCCTGAGAACGAGATATGTGCAGCTCCTATCGGGATTTGTCGGCACATCCAGGTGGCTTTGCTGGTCTTGTTTTGCAATTGTCGAGATGTCTTGTAACCGGGATTCCGAGTCTGATTGGGTCGTCCTGGGAGAAGGAATATCCTTCGTTGACCGTGACAGCTTGTGATGGGCTAAGTTGGGACACCCCTGCAGGGTTTTGAACTTTCGAAAGCCGTGCCCGCGGTTATGGGCAAATGGGAATTTGTTAATATCCGGTTGTAGAAAATCTAACACTTAACTTAATTAAAATGAATCAACAGCATGTTAGCCGCGATGGTCTCTTTTCAGCGGAGTCCGAGAAGAGAACACGGTCTCGTGTTATGCTTGAACGTAAGTAGTTTTAGGATCTCTTCTTGATCTTTATAGTTTCTCGACCGTGCTTTGCTTCTCTTCTTGCTCTCGTTTGCGTAAGTGAGCCTCCTTATATGCTACTGCTTGCTGCAGCTCCACCTCACTACCTTTTCCTACACATAAGCTTAAATAGTCTTGATCGTGAGGGTGTGAGATTGTTGAGTCCCCGTGACTCACAGATTACTTCCAAAAAAATTGATGCAGGTGTCGATGATGCCAGTACAGGGGATGCGACCGAACTCAAGTGGGAGTTCGACGAGGATTCAGGACGTTACTATGTTTCCTTTCCAGACGATCAGTAGTGGAGCCCAGTTGGGGCAATCGGGGATCTATTGCATTAGGGGTTGTCTTTCTTTATTTGGTTCCGTAGTCGGACCTTGATTGTATTCTGGATGATGTAATGCTATAATTATGTATTGTGTGAAGTGGCGATTGTAAGCCAACTCTTTATCCCTTTCTTATTCACTACATGGCATGTGTAAAGATTACCCCTCTTGCGACATGCCTACTATGCGGCTATGCCTCTAAGTCGTGCTCCGACACGTGGGAGATATAGCCGCATCATGGGTGTGACAAGTTGGTAATTAGAGCCTCCCCGACTTAGGAGCCCCCTGCTTGATCGAATCGCTGGTGTTGTTGAGTCTAGAAAAATGTTTTGAGTCTTATAGGATTATATATATCAGAGAGTAGGATTCTTTTTACTCCTCAGTCCCTTCGTCGCTGTGGTGAGGCCTCCTGACGTAGTGTGTTGACTCTTCTCTTCTCAAATTTCACGAAATTGTTTTTTTAGAAACACGCGGGTATCTTGGAATCGTTTCGATGGTTTTGTGACAAGAACATTGTTCTTGGTGCCTCCTGACATTTAGGGGTTGTGGCAGTGTCCCGGGGAGTTGAGCTCCGAGGTGTTGTCGTTACAATTTTATCGTTGCAGTTCTGGAATACCTGAGTTTCGCCGACATCGAAAATCTCCTTTATGCAGTTGTTGGTGAGATAACCTCGACGCCACCCAGTACTGGGGCGGGAGTTTGGGAGTATTACCATAACTCGTATAACAGATGCTTTTCGAAGGTTTAGGTAAATGATTTCCGAGGGTTTCTGTTATGTGTTGAAGGATGGATACAACTGGATGTCGGATTTGCTAGTTTTGGGTGAGATATTATGCTTCCCCTGTATCCCCAACACCTGATTGCATAACCAAAAAATTTCGCGAGTTTCATAGGTGGGAATTCATGTAGCTCTAGTATTTCTTCCACATATATTTGGTTTGTGATTGGCTAATCCTTACCAATTATTTGCTCATATTCGTACCTTGTTGTTTTATTCATCTACCTTTATCTAAGTGGCTTCTCAACTTATGGAAGTGTGATCATTTACTTTGGAATTCATTCGTTCATTCTCGTTCGAATGTTAAGGCTATATGTTGCAATTTCGATCCACTGATTCAGCTTGATTATATGTCTTTCAAGATGCTAACGGATGTCAACCTCTTTAGGATGGCTCCTCCAACGCATCAGAATTCGGAACCTCCGCCACCACCTCCACCTCCGGAGGCATGGCAAGCTGTCATGGCCGCCACGAACGCCAACACGTAGATGCTTATGCAACTCTTGCAAGAGCGCAATCAAGGAAATCAAGGCCATGGCAACAATCAAGCTCAGTTTGCTACCCTCAACCAGTTCTTCGCAAACTAGCCGAAGTCTTTCAGTAACTGTGTCGAGGCCACAGGCACTGACGATTGGCTCGTGGATATCTGCAAACATTTTGAGTGTAGCAATGTCAGGCCTGAGGACTTTGTCAAGTTTGCTTCATTCCAACTCAAAGACCAAGCTGCTGAGTGGTATCAACAATACAAAGATTCCAGAGGAGGTCGTGTGATTACCTGGGATGATTTCCGCCGAGACTTCAAAGCTCACCACATTCCTCAAAGTGTTGTTGAGAGCAAATGTGAGGAGTTCCGCAATTTGAAGCAATGCAGATTGTCTGTTTACCAATACAACATCCTGTTCCAGAGGCTCGCTCGTTTCGCCGAACAAGACGTCCCTGATGAGAAGAGCATGATTTATCAATTCAGTGGTGGCCTCAGAGAAGATCTGCAACTAGCTGTTGTGCTTTTTCAGCCGACCAAGTATGATGATTTCTACAACATGGCACTAAAGCAAGAGGCCGCTCAGCTCAAGTGCGATGCATCTAAGAAGAGAGTCAGGGATGCAACTCCTTGTTCTTCTTCAACTCAAGTGGCAGCTAAGCAGCAAAAGTTCTGGTTGCCTCCTCCTCCTCCATTCCGTCAGTCTTATCAGCAGAAGAGTAAAGGTGGCAATGGATCTTCCCACCCACCCAACCTAGGCTATCAGAACAAAGCTTCTTCTCATGCTCCAAGGTCGAGTGCTCCTTATCACTGTCCGCTCTCATAGGTTACGTGCAACAAGTGTCAGCAGAAAGGGCACTATGCGAACAAAGGCTTCAACCAGAGGCGCCTTCCGCCTCCTCCTCCTGTGAGATCTGCTAGCAATTCAGTGGTCAAGCATAATCCCAAATCTGCAAAGGTTAACATGATGAATGCAACTCAGGCGAGGACTCTTCAGAAGTGATCATGGGTAATCTTCCTGTTAATGATATTCCTGCAAAAGTTCTTTTTGACACTGGTGCATCACTTAGTTTCATCTCAAGACCATTTGCATCTAAGCATGAGTGGGTTTTCCAAGATTTGCCTAGTCCGTTATAAGTTGTCTCACCGGGTAAATGCTTGTATGCAAGCTACATGGTTCCGGATGTTTCTATCAAGATGGGAGACTATAAGTTTCTGTCTTCTCCAATTGTTCTTAGTAACTCAGATATTGATCTAATTCTCGGCATGGACTGGCTTCTAAGCACAAGGCTCAGCTTGCTTGTGCTGCCAGGCAGATTCAATTGACACACTCGTCTGAGGATGTGATCATCTATGCCACTCGTGATGATACCATTCGACTGTTTTCTCTCAATGAGAAGGGAGAGTTGATTGCCATCTCTCAGATTCCAGTCGTTTGTGAATATCAAGATGTCTTTCCAGAAGAGCTTCCAGGAATGCCTCTGATACGTCTCCAACGTCTATAATTTTTGATTGCTCCATGCTATATTATCTTCTGTTTTGGACATTATTGGGCTTTATTATCCACTTTTATATTATTTTTGGGACTAACCTATTGACCCAGAGTCCATTGCCAGTTTCTGTTTTTTTCCTTGTTTTAGAGTATCGCAGAAATGGAAAATCAAACGGAGTCCAATTGACCTGAAACTTCACGGAACTTATTTTTGGAAGGAAAGCAACCCGGGAGACTTGGAGTCCACGTAAGGGAAGCAACGAGGAAGCCACGAGGCATGGGGGCGCCCTCCACCCTCATGGCTCCCCTGACGTAGTTCTTCCGCCTATATATCTCGATATACCCTAAAATGATCGAGGAACACAATAGATCGGGAGTTCCGCCGCCAGAAGCCTCCGTAGCCACCGAAAGCCAATCTAGACCCGTTTCGGCACCCTGCAGGAGGGGGATTCCCTCTCCGGTGGCCATCTTCATCATGCCGGTGCTCTCCATGACGAGGAGGGAGTAGTCCACCCTCGGGGCTGAGGGTATGTACCAGTAGCTATGTGTTTGATCTCTCTCTCTCTCTCTTTCTCTCTCTATCTCTGTCTCTCTCTCTCTCTCTCGTGTTCTTGATTTGGCATGATCTTGATGTATCACGAGCTTTGCTATTATATTTGGATCCTATGATGTTTCTTCCCCCCTCTACTCTCTTGTAATGGATTGAGTTTCCCCTTTGAAGTTATCTTATCGGACCGAGTCTTTAAAGATTTGAGAACACATGACGTATGTCTTGCCGTGCGTATCTGTGGTGATAATGGGATATCACGTGATTCACTTGATGTATGTTTTGGTGATCAACTTGCGAGTTCCGCCCATGAACCTATGCATAGGGGTTGGCACACGTTTTCGTCGTGATTCTCCGGTAGAAACTTTGGGGCACTGTTTGAGGTTTTATGTGTTGGTTGAATAGATGAATCTGAGATTGTGTGATGCATATCGTATAATCATACCCACAGATACTTGAGGTGACATTGGAGTATCTAGGTGACATTAGGGTTTTGGTTGATTTGTGTCTTAAGGTGTTATTCTAGTACGAACTCTACGGCTATTTGTGACACTTGTAGGAATAGCCCAACGGATTGATTGGAAAGAATAACTTTGAGGTGGTTTCGTACCCTACCATAATCTCTTCGTTTGTTCTCCGCTATTAGTGACTTTGGAGTGAATCTTTGTTGCATGTTGAGGGATAGTTATGTGATCCAATTATGTTATTATTGTTGAGAGGACTTACACTAGTGAAAGTATGAATCCTAGGCCTGATTTCAATACATTGCAATACCGTTTACGCTCACTTTTATCATTCGTTACCTTGCTGTTTTTATATTTTCAGATTACAAAAACTATTATCTACTATCCATATACCACTTGTATCATCATCTCTTCGCCGAACTAGTGCACCTATACAATTTACCGTTGTATTGGGTGTGTTGGGGACACAAGAGACTCTTTGTTATTTGGTTGCAGGGTTGCTTGAGAGAGACCATCTTCATCCTACGCCTCCTCTGGATTGATAAACCTTAGGTCATCCACTTGAGGGAAATTTTCTACTGTCCTACAAACCTCTGCACTTGGAGGCCCAACAACGTCTACAAGAAGAAGGTTGTGTAGTAGACATAAAGCTCTTTTCTGGCGCCATTGCCGGGGAGGTGAGTGCTTGAAGGTATATCTTTAGATCTTGCAATCGAGTCTTTTAGTTTCTTGTTTTATCACTAGTTTAGTCTATAAAATAAAACTATAAAAAAATGGAATTGAGTCTACCTCATATGCTTCATCTTTTTAATATCTTTCGTGAGTACGATGGGAAGGAAAAGTGTGCCAAAGTGTTAGAAGAAGAATGCATTAAAATGTTTGGCACTAAATCTTTGAATGATGACCATGATTGCAATGTTGTTAGTATGAATTCCTTGAATATCCATGATGCTAATGATATGCAAAGCCACAAGCTTGGGGGTGCTACGTTTGATGAAGATGATATTTTTAGTCCCCCAAGTTTTGATGTGCAAATTTATTATGATGAGAGCATGCCCGCTATCTATGATGATTATTGTGATGACTTCTATGCTATAAAGAACAATGATATCCATGAAACTTGTCATCATGATTTTAGTTTTCAATTGGATTATTCCTGACATGATAATTATTTTGTTGAGTTTGCTCCCACTATTATTCATGAGAAGAATTTTGCTTATGTGGAGAGTAATAAAATTTATATGCTTGTAGATCATGAAAAGAATGCTTTAGGTGCTGGTTATATTGTTGAATTCATTCATGATGCTACTGAAAATTATTATGAGGGAGGATGATATGCTTGTAGGAATTGCAATAATATCAAGTTTCCTCTCTATGCGCTTAAAGTTTTGAAGCTATGCTTGTTTTGCCTTCCTATGCTAGTTGATTATTGTTCACATAAGTTGTTTGCTCACAAAATCCCTATGGATAGGAAGTAGGTTAGACTTAAATGTGCTAGTCATATTCTTAATGATGCTCTCTTTATGTTACAATTTTTATCTTTTAAGTGAGCATCATTGAAATCATCATGCCTAGCTAGGGGCGTTAAACGATAGCGCTTGTTGGGAGGCAACCCAATTTTATTTTTGTTCCTTGCTTTTTGTTCCTGTTTAGTAATAAATAATTCATCTAGACTCTTCTTAGATGTGGTTTTATGTGTTTAATTAGTGTTTGTTCTAAGTAGAACCTTTGGGAAGACTTGGGGAAAGTCTTGTTGATCACGCTGTAAAAAACAGAAACTTTAGCGCTCACGAGAATTGCTGCCATTTTTTATTGGAGAGTGATATTTAGATAATTATTTTTGAAGATGATTAATAGACAAATTACTCAGGTCCACCAATTTATTTGAGAATTGTATGAGTTCCATAAGTATACGTTTGATCCAGATTACTACAGACTGTTCTGTTTTTGACAGATTCTATTTTTCGTGTGTTGTTTGCTTATTGTAATGAATCTATGGCTAGTAAAAGAGTTTATAAACCATAGAGAAACTGGAATACAGTAGGTTTAACACCAATATAAATAAAGAATGAGTTCATTATAGTAAATTGAAGTGGTATTTTTTTCTTTCGCTAACGGAGCTTACGAGTTTTCTGTTAAGTTTTGTGTTGTGAAGTTTTCAAGTTTTGGGTAAAAATTCGATGGGCTATGGAATAAGGAGTGGCAAGAGCCTAAGCTTGGGGATTCCCAAGGCACCCCAAGGTAATATTCAAGGACAACCAAGAGCCTAAGCTTGGGGATGCCCCGGAAGGCATCCCCTCTTTCGTGTTCGTTCATCGGTAACTTTACTTGGAGCTATATTTTTATTCGCCACATGATATGTGTTTTGCTTGGAGCGTTATTTTATTTTCTTTTGTTTTGCTTGCTGTTTGAATAAAATACCAAGATCTGAAATTATTAAATGTTAGAGAGTCTTCACATAGTTGCATAATTATTCAACTACTCATTGATCTTCACTTATATCTTTCGGAGTAGTTTGTTGTTTGCTCTAGTACTTCACTTATATCTTTTAGAGCATGGTGGTAGTTTTATTTAGAAGAAATAGATGGAATCTCCTGCTTCACTTATATTATTTTGAGAGTCTTTAGAACAGTATGGTAGTTTGCTTTGGTTATTAAACTAGTCCTAATATGATGGGCATCCAAGAGGGATATAATAAAAACATTCATATAAGTGCATTGAATACTAAGAGAAGTTTGATGCTTGATGATTGTTTTTGAGATATGGAGGTAATAATATCAAAGTCGTGCTAGTGGAGTAGTTGTGAATTTTAGAAATGCTTGTGTTGAAGTTTGCAAGTCCTGTAGCATGCACGTATGGTAAACGTTATGTAACAAATTTGAAACATGGGGTGTTCTTTGATTGTCTTCCTTATGAGTGGCGGTCGGGGATGAGCGATGGTCTTTTCCTACCAATCTATCCCCCTAGGAGCATGCGCGTAGTGCCAAGGTTTTTGATGACTTGTAGATTTTTGCAATAAGTATGTGAGTTCTTTATGACTAATGTTGAGTCCATGGATTATACACACTCTTACCCTTCCATCATTGCTAGCCTCTTCGGTATCGTGCATTGCCCTTTCTCACATTGAGAGTTGGTGCAAACTTCGCCGGTGCATCCAAATCCCGTGATATGATACGCTCTTTCACACATAAACCTCCTTATATCTTCCTCAAAACAGCCACCATACCTACCTATTATGGCATTTCCATAGCCATTCCGAGATATATTGCCATGACACTTTCCACATTCCGTTTATCATGACATGTTCATCATTGTCATATTGCTTAGCATGATCATGCAGTTGACATAGTATTTGTGGCAAAGCCACTGTTCATAATTATTTCATACATGTCACTCTTGGTTCATTGCATATCCCAGTACACCGCCGGAGGCATTCATATAGAGTCATACTTTGTTCTAGTATCGAGTTGTAACCATTGAGTTGTAAATAAATAGAAGTGTGATGATCATCATTTTATAGAGCATTGTCCCAAGTGAGGAATAAAAAAACGAAAAAAATAAAGGCCATAAAAATAGAGAAGGCCCAACAAAAAGGAAAGAGAAAGGCCACAAAAAAAGAGAAGGCCCAAAAAAATGAGAGAAAAAGAGAGAAGGGACAATGCTGCTATCCTTTCCCACACTTGTGCTTCAAAGTAGCACCATAATCCTCATGATAGAGAGTCTCTTGTTTTGTCACTTTCATATACTAGTGGGAAATTTTCATTATAGAACTTGGCTTGTATATTCCAACAATGGGCCTCCTCAAGTGCCCTAGGTCTTCGTGAGCAAGCAAGTTGGATGCACACCCACTTAGTTTCTTTTGTTGAGCTTTCATACATTTATAGCTCTAGTGCATCCGTTGCATGGCAATCACTACTCCTTGCATTAACATCAATCGATGGGCATCTCCATAGCTCATTGATTAGCCTCGTTGATGTGAGACTTTCTCGTTTTTGTCTTCTCGACATAACCCCCATCATCATATTCCATTCCACCCATAGTGCTATGTCCATGGCTCGCGCTCATGTATTGCGTGAAGGTTTATGAGTTTGAGATTACTAAAGTATGAAACAATTGCTTGGCTTGTCATCGGGGTTGTGCATGATGGGAGCATTCTTGTGTGACGAAAATGGAGCATGACCAAACTATATGATTTTGTAGGGATAAACTTTCTTTGGCCATGTTATTTTGAGAAGTCATGATTGATTAGTTAGTATGCTTGAAGTATTATTGTTTTCATGTCAATATTAAACTTTTGTCTTGAATCTTATGGATCTGAATATTCATGCCACAATTAAGAAGAATTACATTGAAATTGTGCCAAGTAGCACTCCGCATCAAAAAAATCTGTTTTTATCATTTACCTACTCGAGGACGAGCAGGAATTAAGCTTGGGGATGCTGATACGTCTCCAACGTATCTATAATTTTTGATTGCTCCATGCTATATTATCTTATGTTTTGGACATTTTTGGGACTAACCTATTGACCCAGAGCCCAGTGCCAGTTTCTGTTTTTCCTTGTTTTAGAGTATCGCAGAAAAGGAAAATCAAACGGAGTACAATTGACCTGAAACTTCACGGAACTTATTTTTGGAAGGAAAGCAACCCGGGAGACTTGGAGTCCACATAAGGGAAGCAACGAGGAAGCCATGAGGCATGGGGGCGCGCCCACCCCGCGCTGGGCACGCCCTCCACCCTCGTGGGCCCCTCGTGGCTCCCCTGACGTACTTCTTCCGCCTATATATCTCCATATACCCTAAAACAATTGGGGAACACAATAGATCGGGAGTTCTGCCGCCAGAGGCCTCCGTAGCCATCGAAAGCCAATCTATACCCGTTCCGGCACCCTGCTGGAGGGGGAATCCCTCTCCGGTGGCCATCTTCATCATCCCGGTGCTCTCCATGACGAGGAGGGAGTAGTCCACCCTCGGGGCTGAGGGTATGTACCAGTAGTTATGTGTTTGATCTCTCTCTCTCTCTCTCTCTCTCTCTCTCTCTCTCTCTCTCTCTCATGTTCTTGATTTGGCATGATCTTGGTGTATCGTGAGCTTTGCTATTATATTTGGATCCTATGATGTTTCTTCCCCCCTCTACTCTATTGTAATGGATTGAGTTTCCCCTTTGAAGTTATCTTATCGGATGGAGTCTTTAAAGATTTGAGAACACTTGATGTATGTCTTGCTGTGCGTATCTGTGGTGACAATGGGATATCACTTGATTCACTTGATGTATGTTTTGGTGATCAACTTGCGGGTTCCGCCCATGAACCTATGCATATGGGTTGGCACACGTTTTCGTCATGATTCTCTGGTAGAAACTTGGCGGCACTCTTTGAGGTTCTATGTGTTGGTTGAATAGATTAATCTGGGATTGTGTGATGCATATCATATAATCATACCCACGGATACTTGAGGTGACATTAGAGTGTCTAGGTGACATTAGGGTTTTGGTTGATTTGTGTCTTAAGGTGTTATTCTAGTACGAACTCTAGGGCTGTTTATGACACTTATAGGAATAGCCCAACGGATTGATTGGAAAGAATAACTTTGAGGTGGTTTCGTACCCTACCATAATATCTTCGTTTGTTCTCCTCTATTAGTGACTTTGGAGTGACTCTTTGTTGCATGTTGAGGGATAGTTATGTGATCCAATTATGTTATTATTGTTGAGAGGATTTACACTAGTGAAAGTATGAACCCCTAGGCCTTGTTTCAATACATTGCAATACCGTTTACACTCACTTTTATCATTCGTTACCTTGTTGTTTTTATATTTTCAGATTACAAAAACTATTATCTACTATCCATATAGCACTTGTATCACCATCTCTTCGCCGAACTAGTGCACCTATATAATTTACCATTGTATTGGGTGTGTTGGGGACACAAGAGACTCTTTGTTATTTGGTTGCAGGGTTGCTTGAGAGAGGCCATCTTCATCCTACGCCTCCTACGGATTGATAAACCTTAGGTCATCCACTTGAGGGAAATTTGCTACTGTCCTACAAACCTTTGCACTTGGAGGCCCAACAACGTCTACAAGAAGAAGGTTGTGTAGTGGACATCAGCCTCCTCACCGGCCAGTTGAATTCGTCATTGATCTTGAGCCTAGCACGGAACCTGTTTGTAAACGTCCTTACAAGCTTGGACCAGAAGAGTTGAAGGAGCTGAAGAAACAACTCGATGTACAAGAGCGTATGGGTCTGATCCGACCGAGTTATTCTCCATGGGGTTGTGGTGTTCTTTTTGTCAAGAAGAAGGATGGCACAGACTGACTCTGCGACGACTACCGCCCATTGAACAAGAAGACCATAAAGAACAAGTACCCACTTCCCAACATCAATGAGCTATTCGAACAACTCAAGGGTGCTCAAGTATTCTCCAAGCTTGACCTCCGTATGGGTTATCATCAGATTCGCATTCGTGAACAAGATATCCCCAAGACAACATTCAGAACAAGCTATGGTTCGTATGAATATAATGTCATGTCTTTCGGCCGTGTCAATGCTCCTCCAACATTCTCTCACATGATGAACTTCATCTTCAACCCTTACACAAATGACTTCGTCTTGGTATGTCTCGATGATATTTTGGTCTTTTCCAAGAACAAATAGGATCATGCCAAGCATTTGAGATTGGTGCTGGACAAACTCAGAGAACATCAATTCTATGCGAAGTTTTCAAAGTGCGAGTTTTGGCTCGATGAGGTTCTCTACCTTGGCCATATCATCTCCACCAAGGGCATAGCTGTTAATCCTGAGAAGGTGTCTACAATTGTGAATTGGGAACCGCCTCAGAATGTGAAGCAGCTCCGCAGCTTTCTTGGGCTTGCAAGCTATTATCGAAGATTCGTTGAGAATTTCTCTAAGATCGCGAAGCCCCTTTCCAACCTCCTCCAGAAGCATGTGAAGTATGTCTAGACGCCTGAATGTAACGTCGCTTTCAACACGCTCAAAGAGAAGTTAGTCATAGCTCCAGTTCTGACTCCTCCTGATGAATCCAAACCATTCGAAGTTTTCTGTGATGCTTCCCTTCAAGGTCTTGGTGCTTTGTTAATGCAAGAGAAGAAAGTTGTGGCCTATACCTCTCGCCAGTTGAAGCCCAACGAAAACAACTACCCCACTCATGATCTCGAGCTGGCGGCAGTTGTCCACGTTGATAACCCACAAGTATAGGGGATCGGAACAGTTTTCGAGGGTAAAGTATTCAACCCAAATTTATTGATTTGACACAAGGGGAGCCAAAGAATATTCTCAAGTATTAGCAGTTGAGTTGTGAATTCAACCACACCTAGAAACTTAGTATCTGTAGCAACGTATTTAGTAGCAAAGTAATATGATAGTAGTGGTAACGGTAGCAAAAGGTAACAGTAGTAAAAGTAATGTTTTTGGTATTTTCTAGTGATGATAGCAACAACAACGGAAAAGTAAATAAGCGGAGAACAATATATAGAAAGCTCGTAGGCAATGGATCGGTGATGGAGAATTATGCCAGATGCGGTTCATCATGTAACAGTCATAACCTAGGGTGACATAGAACTAGCTCCAGTTCATCAATGTAATGTAGGCATGTATTCCGAATATAGTCATACATGCTTATGGAAAAGAACTTGCATTACATCTTTTGTCCTACCCTCCCGTGGCAGCGGGGTCCTTACAGAAACTAAGTGATATTAAGGCATCCTTTTAATAGAGTACCGGGACAAAGCATTAACACATAGTGAATACATGAACTCCTCAAACTAGGGTCATCACCGGTAAGTATCCGGATTATTGTCACTTCGGGGTTAACGGATCATATCACATAATAGGTGACTATAGACTTGCGAGATAGGATCAAGAACTCTCATATATTGATGAAAACATAATAGGTTCAGATCTGAAATCATGGCACTCAGGCCCTAGTGACAAGCATTAAGCATAGCAAAGTCATAGCAACATCAATCTTAGAACATAGTGGATACTAGGGATCAAACCCTAACAAAACTAACTCGATTACATGATAAATCTCATCCAACCCATCATCGTCCAGCAAGCCTAGCTACGATGGAATTACTCACGCACGGCAGTGAGCATCATGAAATTGGTGATGGAGGATGGTTGATAATGACGATGGCGACGGATTCCCCTCTCCGGAGCCCCGAACGGACTCCAGATCAGCCCTCCCGAGAGGTTTTAGGACTTGGTGGCGGCTCCGTATTGTAAACGCGATGAATTCTTCTCTCTGATTTTTTCTCTCCCCGAAACACAATATATAGAGTTGGAGTTGGAGTCGGAGGAGCACCAGAGGGCCCACGAGGTAGGGGGCACGCCCTAGGGGGGTAGGCGCGCCCCCAACCTCGTGGACAGGTGGTGGGCCCCCTGGCCTTCATCTTTTGCCGGTATTTTTTATATTTTCCACAAAGTTTCTCTGTGAAGTTTCAGGTAATTCTGAGAACGTTTGTTTCTGCACATAAATAACACCATGGTAATTCTGCTGAAACAGCGTCAGTCTGGGTTAGTTCCATTCAAATCATGCAAGTTAGAGTCCAAAACAAGGGCAAAAGTGTTTGGAAAAGTAGATACGATGGAGACATATCAACTCCCCCAAGCTTAAACCTTTGCTTGTCCTCAAGCAATTCATTTGATAAACTGAAAGTGATAAAGAAAAACTTTTACAAACTCTATTTGCTCTTGTTGTTGTAAATATGTAAAGCCAGCATTCAAGTTTTCAGCAAAAATTATAACTAGCCACATTCACAATAATGCTTAGGTCTCAAGTTTACTCATATCAATAGCATAATCAAATAGCGAGCAATAATAATAAATCTCGGATGACAACACTTTCTCAAAACAATCATAATATGATATAATAAGGTGGTATCTCGCTAGCCCTTTCTGAGACCTCAAAACATAAATGCAGAGCACCTTTAAAGACCAATGACTGACTAGACATTGTAATTCATGGTAAAAGAGATCCAGTCAAGTCATACCCAATGTAAACTAACAGTAATGAATGCAAACGACAGCGGTGCTCTCCAACTGGTGCTTTTTAATAAGAGGATGATGGCTCAGCATAAAAGTAAATAGATAGGCCCATCGAAGAGGGAAGAAGGGATTTGTAGAGGTGCCAGAGCTCGGTTTTGAAATAGAGGTGAATACTATTTTGAGCGGTATACTTTCATTGTCAACATAACAACCAAGAGATGGCGATGTCTTCCATGCTACACACATTATAAGCGGTTCCCAAATAGAATGGTAAAGTTTATACTCCCCCTTCCACCAACAAGCATCAATCCATGGCTTGCTCGAAACAACGAGTGCCTCCAACTAACAAGAGTTTTGTTTGCAATTATTTTGATTTAGTTTGCATAAAGCATGAGACTGGGCATCCCGGTGACCAGCCATTTATCTCATGAGTGAGGAGCGGAGTCCACTCCTCTTGAGAATAACCCGCCTAACATGGAAGATACGGACAGCCCTAGTTGATACATGAGCTATTTGAGCATACAAAACAGGATATTTATTTGAAGGTTTAGAGTTTGGCACATACAAATTTACTTGGAACGGCAGGTAGATACCGTATATGGATAGGTATGGTGGACTCATATGGAATAACTTTGGGGTTTATGGAGTTTGGATGCACAAGCAGTATTCCCGCTTAGTACAGGTGAAGGCTAGCAAAAGACTAGGAAGCGACCAGCTAGAGAGCGACAACAGTCATGAACATGCATTAAAATTAATCAACACCGAATGCAAGCATGAGTAAGATATAATCCACCATGAACATAAATATCGTGAAGGATATGTTGATTTTTTTTCAACTGCATGCGTGAACATGCGCCAAGTCAAGTCACTTAAATCATTCAGAGGAGGATACCACCCTATCATACCACACCACAACCATTTTAATAGCATGTTGGCATGCAAGGTAAACCATTATAAGCTCCTAGCTAATCAAGCATGGCACAAGAAACTGTGATCTCTACTTGTCATTGCAAACATGTTTATCCATAATAAGCTGAATCAAGAACGATGAACTAATCATATTTACAAAAACAAAAGAGGTCGAGTCCGTACCAGCTTTTCTCATCTCAATAAGTTCATCATATAATCATCATTATTGCCTTTCACTTGTACAACCGAACGATGTGAATAATAATAATAGTTCGCGTGCATTGGACTAAGCTGGAATCTGCAAGCATTCAATAAACAGGAGAAGACAAGGCAATATGGGCTCTTTTGTCAGATCAAAATTAATATATATAAGAGCCACTTCAACAATTTAATCATGGTCTTCTCCTATCGACCCCCAAAGAAAAGAAAAGAAATAAAACTATTTACACGGGAGAGCTCCCAACAAACAAAAGAAGAACAAGAAATCTTTTTGGGTTTTCTTTTTAATTACTACTACAAGCATGGAAATTAAACTAATTAAATGCTACAACTATTTTTTTTGGTTTTTCTTAAGGTTTATCGAACACACAAGAAGAAGGCATAAAAAGGAAATTAAACTAGCATGGATGATACAATGAAAAAGTATGAGCACCGACTTCTAGCAATGAGTGTGTGAACATAAATGTAATGTCGGTGGGAAATACGTACTCCCCCAAGCTTAGGCTTTTGGCCTTAGTTGGTTCATGGCAACGGCTGGCCTGGCGGATATCCATAATAATAGTTGGGGTCGTACTGAGAAGAAGAAGAAGAAGACTCAGATTGCCACTGGCTGGCAATCATCTCTGGATCCCACTGGTAATTAGACTGTCATGAAGGATCAACTTGTGGTTCCGGCTCTGGCTCCATGGCCGGTCCAGGGTTCTGGTAGGCGTGAATAGCCTCTAACGGAACAAGGTACTGGCGTGCAGATAAATCAAACAAAGAAGGAGCAGGCAGGGTAATAGTCTCAGGATGATGTTTATCAAAGAACAATTTGTATTTAAGCTCTCCTTCCCTATTCTTAACAATAAAATCATCTGCCACCATACTTTTATAATCTAAATAAACACGAGGCAGCACTTTTTCTTCCTTCTCATAATGCCTAATAGGTATGTTAAAATGTGCAGCTAGGCGTGAAGCATAGATGCCTCCAAAGATGGGGCCCTTGGTACGGTTCAGACTTAACCGTTTAGCAATAATGCCACGCATACTAACAGAGTTAACACCGTACAAACCGTGGAGCAAAATAATAATATCAGGGATACTAAGGTTTCCATAGTTCCCGCGACCAATTAAATAATGACTAGCAAATAATGCAAAATAGCGTAAAACAAGGAAATGTATGCTAGTGATTCGTGCATCGGAAACCTTCCTTGTTTCCCCTATAGTGATAGTATCAATAAACACGTCCACATCCTCGCGATGTGGTTCTTCTGTCTTGCCCTCGAAAGGGACCAAACAAACCCGACAAAAATCATAAAGTGACATCTCCTTATGCTCATCATATAAATAAAACTCCACCGTAGGTGGTGAGCTCCTAGAATGGAAATAAAAGTTTTGCACAAAGATATTTGTGAGTAAGAGATACTGATCACATTGGTCGTGGAGGAAAGTGGTGAGGCCTGCATTCTTAGCCAATGCATAAAAATCTTCATAAATCCTGGCTGCTCTCAAGAAATCATCGGAAGGCCATTCACATGAACGAACCTCCGCGGTGCGAGGGAGATTATACTTAGGCTTCGGTGCCTTTTCCTTCGATCTTCGGCTCGATGAGCCCCTCAAAAGTCTCTTCATCATTTTCTGAAAAATTCTGAAATTTTAAGTAACTTCAAAATAAAAGTAAACCGAACTCAATAATATTGATAGCAACTACTCCTACAAGTGCCTAGGGCCTATATCATGCATCAAAACTACTTTTGACCATATAAATTTGACATGCAAGCTCAAGAAGAGGGTCACCTAAGCAGCAAAAATTTGTAATGAATAAAGCACTAGAACAAAAACTAATTGGACCAATGGAGGAGTCACATACCAAGGAACAATATCCCCAAGCAGTTTTGTGAGAGGTGCTTTGAGCAAGGAGATCGAAAATGGCAGCAAAACGAGCTTGGGCTCGGGTTTGAGCTGGATATTCGTGTTTGGGGAGGAAGAAGGAGTGTGTGGGTGAAAGGATAAGTGGAGGAGGGCCACCGTGGGCCCACAAGGCAGGGGGCGCGCCCTCCACCCTCGTGGCAGGTGGATGACCCCCCTGCTGTGTTCTCAGTGCCAAATATTCTAGAAAAAAAACATATTTAAATTTCAGGGCATTTGGAGATATTTTATTTTCAGGGTATTTTTATATTGCAGGGATAATCAGATAACAGACAGAAAAATACTATTTTTATTTTATTTAATATAAATAACAGAAAGTAAAAGGAGGGTACAGAAGGTTGTGCCTTCTAGTTTCATCCATCTCATGATCATCAAAAGGAATCCACTAACAAGGTTGATCAAATCTTGTTAACGAACTCATTCCGAATAACATGGAACCGGAGAAATTTCGAATAACACTATGTTACCTCAACGGGGATATGCACATCCCCAATAATAAGAATATCATATTTCTTCTTGACAGTAGGAAGAGGAAATTCAAAACCTCCAAATATAATCGATGGAATTTTTCCAATAGAATTGATACTGTGAACTTGAGGTTGTTTCCTCAGAAAGTGTACCGTATGCTCATTACCATTAACATGAAAAGTGACATTGCCTTTAGTGCAATCAATAACATCCCCTGCAATATTCAAAAAGGGTCTTCCAAGAATAATAGACATACTATCGTCCTTGGGAATATCGAGAATAACAAAGTCCGTTAAAATAGTAACGTTTGCAACCACAACAGGCACATCCTCACAAATACCGACAGGTGTAGCAGTTGATTTATCAGCCATTTGCAAAGATATTTCAGTAGCTGTCAACTTATTCAAATCAAGTCTACGATATAAAGAGAGATGCATAACACTAACACCGGCTCCAAGATCACATAAAGCAGTTTTAAAGTAGTTTCTTTTAATAGAGCATGGTATAGTTGGTACACCAGGATCTCCAAGTTTCTTTGGTATTCCACCCTTAAAAGTATAATTAGCAAGCATGGTGGAAATTTTAGCTTCCGGTATCTTTCTTTTATTTGTAATAGCATCTTTCATATACTTAGCATAAGGATTCATTTTGAGCATATCAGTTAATCGCATACGCAAAAAGATAGGTCTAATCATTTCAGCAAAGCGCTCAAAATCCTCATCATCCTTTTTCTTGGATGGTTTGGGAGGAAAAGGCATGGGTTTCTGAACCCATGGTTCTCTTTCTTTACCATGTTTCCTAGCAATAAAGTCTTTCTTACCATAACATTGATTCTTTGATTGTGGGTTATCAAGATCAACAGTAGGTTCAATTTCTATATCATTATCATTACTAGGTTGAGCATCATCATGAACGTTGTCATTAATCTTATCACTAGTTTCAGGTTCATTATCAGATTGAGTTTCAGCATCAGAAATAGAAATATCATTTGGATTCTCAGGTGTTTCAGTAATAGGTTCACTAGAAGCATGCAAGGTCCTATCATTTTTCTTTTTCTTCCTTTTAGAAGGACTAGGTGCATCTATATTATTTCTCTGAGAACCTTGCTCAATTCTCTTAGGGTGGCCTTCAGGATACAAAGGTTCCTGAGTCATTTTACCACCCGTAGTCATAACTCTAACGGCATTATCATTATCTTTTGTAGCGACCAGACCTCAAACGGTCCAATCTCTGTGCTCCGGTGTCATCCCTGGATCAGTAATGTTGACACCACACAGTACTTGAAGGATTTATAATAGAGTAGAAATCACACACTTATTACATCGAGTCTCAAAAGAGAACTTATTACAATAAATATGGCTTAAAGCCATCTAATAATGATAACAGCGGAAGGCTTGGAAGATAAGTGAGTCCATCAACTCCAACGGCATCACTGAGTATAGAACCACGACCTAAAAGCACCTTACTCGCCGTCTGAAAAGTCTGCAACATGAACGTTGCAGCCCGAAACGGGTCAGCACATGGAATATGCTAGCAATGTAACACATAGAGAGCAATGAAAGAATAAGACTATACTACATGCATATTTGGCTGGTGGAAAGCTCTATGGTTACAGTTTTGCGTAAAGCCAATTTTTCCCTACTGCAAAGGAATAAATTTTATTTAACTATCATGGTGGTTGTTAAACATTGAGAGCATAGACACACTCTCAATCCCAATTAAGCATCATCATTAAAAATCCAACAAATTAATTAGAGTAACATGATGAGATTCACATGATAATCCAAGTACTAGATACTCAAGATGTCCATAACCGGGGACACGGCTAACCATGATTAGTTTATACACTCTGCAGAGGTTTGCGCACTTTTCCCCACAAGACTCGATCTCCTCCGTTGGGATTCTCACACTACATGGTGTTTGAGAAATGGATGACCGAGACATAGTCTTTCAGAAGCGCTAGCACCTTACGATCGGGTAGACCACTACACCTACTTTCCCCTACATCTGCTAGTCTACCACTGTAAGAGTTCACACGACTTAATCAACTATGCTAGAGCCCATAGTAGCTTGTGGCTGCACACGGAAGTTTCTAGCATGAATAATCTCATGATCCCTTTAAGCCTGGGTGGCGGTCCAAAAGAAAACAGGCAATCGCTGGAATACCTAGGTGCCTCAATCCACCCAGATGTGTGTTTAAGTTGCCACCTTAGATAAACCATTAATTTAACAAACTAACATCTGTCATGGATTTCACTCACACAATCCACGTCTACTAGCATAGCATGGCATAATAAGCAAACGTAGAAGTAACTCCCAAGGGTTTGATAACCACAGGTAATAGGTACTACCTCATCTACTTCCCAAACCCACAATTTAATTAGATCCTAAACATGCAATGTGTGCGGGTTGATCTAATGCAACAAAAACTGGGTAGTATGAGGTATGATCAAAGTGTTACTTGCCTTGCTGATGATCCGCAAAACCTAGAGATTCGAAGTAGCAAGCGGCGCACTCCGGGTACTCTATCGCAAACAAACAAGCATACAATAATTACTCAACTAATGCACAGGTAAAACTCAAATAAAAGATCTAACCAGAAAGTTCAACTTAAGAACTCCGGTTGGCAAAAAGAATCAAATCGAACGAAGCAACGAAAGACAAACGGCAAAAGAAACAAGCTTCGTTTACTATTCTTGATCTAGGTCAAATTTTATAGAGGCAAAAACTTGTTTGAGTTGGTTAAGCGAAAAGAGGGTTTCGAGACGAAACTCCAAGTGCTTGAATCACCTGATTCCGATAAACGAGCGAAAAGTTATACTAGAACGAAATTCGGATCAGAAATCGCGATCAGAAAAATCGCGGATTTAATCCGAGAAAAAAGAAAAACGACGAACAGATTAACGAACGAACGTTCGTTATCTGGATCTAAACAAAGAACGCGTTCGTTAAAACGAATGAATGAGCGAACGCTCGCTAATTAACTAAACCGAGAAAGAAAAAACCGATCTATCTAAAAAACGAATCTAAAAAACCGAAAAAACCCGGTGAAAACCAACGATTTCCAAAAAAAACGGCGGGCGGCTCGACCTCGTCGGCGGTGAACTCCGGCGGCGGCTTGGGTTTGGGGCAGGGCACGATTATGGGCTGGGGGCGGCCCGGGGCGGCGCTATATAAAAGCCCCCGGCCAGGCGGAGTCCTGGCTGGACACGGCCCAAGGTCGGTTCAGACTTTTTTTTTAAAAAAAATTATGCTTAGAAAAAAAACAAAAGTAATACTAAACGGACTCCAAAAATCCTGAAATAAACTTACCCCGGCTTCTAAAATCAAGCCGCACATGATGAACATTTATTTGGGGCTTAAATGCAATTTTGAAAAACGCGCATTTTTCCTAAATTCAAATAAAATAGCAAATAAATCCAAATAAAATCTTATTTGATTTTATTATCAAATCCTCAATATTTCCTTATTTTGGGAAAGTCATTTTATTCCCTCTCTCATATTTTGATAATAGAAATAATTGAAGATAAAATAAATCAAATCAAATGATCCGATTTCCAAAATTTGAGAAAACTCAAATATGAAAATAACGAAATCCCCAACTCTCTCCGAGGGTCCTTGGGTTGCGTAGAATTTCTAGGATCAACCAAAATGCAAATAAAATATGATATGCAATGATGATCTATTTGTATAACATTCCAAATTGAAAATTTGGGATGTTACATCTTTACTATTCACTTCATTGAGAAAATCATTTTGAGCTTTAAGTACTTGTTCTACTTGAGTGATAACCATAGAAGCATGTTTACTAATAAGTTTAAGTTCATCTTTGACATTAGCCATATAATCACCCAAGTGTTCAAGCATATTTGAATTGTATTTCAATAGTCTACCAAAATAAGCATTAAAATCTTCTTGCTTAGCCATAAATTTATCCAACTCATCTAAGCATGGGCTAGCAAACTTAGTAAATGGGATTTCAGCTTTATCATATCTATAGAGAGAATTTACCTTTACTACCTGTGTCGGGTTATCATGACCATGAGTTTCTTCAATAGGTAAGGGATTAAGATCATATGTTTCTTCAACAGGCGGTAAATTAAGACCATGTATTTCTTCAATATGAGGTAAATTCTTAACATCTTCAGCTTTAATACCTTTCTCTTTCATAGATTTCTTTGCCTCTTGCATATCTTCAGGACTAAGAAATAGAATACCCCTCTTCTTTGGAGTTGGTTTAGGAATAGGCTCGGGAATTGGCTCCGGAGGTGTCCAATTATTTTCATTTGTCAACATATTATTCAATAGAATTTCAGCTTCATCCGGTGTTCTTTCCCTGAAAACAGAACCAGCAAAACTATCGAGGTAATCTCTAGAGGCATCAGTTAGTCCATTATAAAAGATATCAAGTATTTCATTTTTTTCTTAAGAGGATGATGAGGCAAAGCATTAAGTAATTGGAGAAGCCTCCCCCAAGCTTGTGGGAGACTCTCTTCTTTAATTTGCACAAAATTATATATATCCCTTAAAGCAGCTTGTTTCTTATCAGCAGGGAAATATTTAGCACGGAAGTAATAAATCATATCCTGGGGACTACGCACAGAACCATGATCAAGAGAATTAAACCATATCTTAGCATCACCCTTTAATGAGAACGAAAATATTTTAAGAATATATAAGTAGCGAGTTCTCTCATCTTTAGTGAATAAGGTGGCAATATCATTTAATTTAGTAAGATGTGCCACAAAAGTTTTAGATTCATAGCCATGAAAAGGATCAGATTCAACCAAAGTAATTATATCAGGATCAACAGAGAATTCATAATCCTTATCGGTAACACAAATAGGTGAAGTAGCAAAAGCAGGGTCAGGTTTCATTCTAGCATTTAGAGATTGCTTATTCCATTTAGCTAATAACCTCTTAAGTTCGTTTCTATCTTTGCAAGCTAAAGAAGCTTCTTGATCAAAAACATAACCCTTAGGAATAACAAGTGATTCTTCATCATCACTTTCATCAGTATTATCAGATTCAATATTTTCAATCTCTCTAGCCCTAGCAAGTTCTTCATCAAGAAATTCACCAGGTGGCACAGTAGTATCAAGCATAGAAGTAGTTTCATCATAAGTATCATGCATAGCAGAAGTAGCATCATCAATAACATGCGACATATCAGAACGAATAGCAGAAGCAGTTTTAGGCGTCGCAAGCTTACTCAAAACAGAAGGTGAATCAAGTGCAGAGCTAGATGGCACTTCCTTACCTCCCCTCGTAGTTGAGGGATAGATCTTGGTTTTTGGATCTATCAAGTTCTTCATAATGATAAGCAGATATATATATCCCAAGTGACTCAAAGAATAGAGTTATGCTCCCCGGCAACGGTGCCAGAAAATAGTCTTGATAACCCACAAATATAGGGGATCGCAACAGTTTTCGAGGGTAAAGTATTAAACCCAAATTTATTGATTCGACACAAGGGGAGCCAAAGAATATTCTCAAGTATTAGCAGCTGAGTTGTCAATTCAACCACACCTGGAAACTTAGTATCTGCAGCAAAGTATTTAGTAGCAAAGTAATATGATAGTAGTGGTAACGGTAGAAAAAGGTAACAATAGTAAAAGTAATGTTTTTGGTATTTTGTAGTGATGATAGCAATAACAACAGAAAAGTAAATAAGCGGAGAACAATATATAGAAAGCTCATAGGCAATGGATCGGTGATGGAGAATTATGCCGGATGCGGTTCATCATGTAACAGTCATAACCTAGGGTGACACAGAACTAGCTCCAGTTCATCAATGTAATGTAGGCATGTATTCAAATATAGTCATACGTGCTTATGGAAAAGAACTTGCATGACATCTTTTGTCCTACCCTCCCGTGGCAGCAGGGTTCTTACGGAAACTAAGGGATATTAAGGCCTCCTTTTAATAGAGTATCGGAACAAAGCATTAACACATAGTGAATACATGAACTCCTCAAACTACGGTCATCACCGGTAAGTATCCCGATTATTGTCACTTCGGGGTGAATGGATCATAACACATAATAGGTGACTATAGACTTGCAAGATAGGATCAAGAACTCTCATATATTGATGAAAACATAATAGGTTCAGATATGAAATCATGGCACTCAGGCCCTAGTGACAAGCATTAAGCATAGCAAAGTCATAGCAACATCAATCTCAGAACATAGTGGATACTAGGGATCAAACCCTAACAAAACTAACTCGATTACATGATAAATCTCATCCAACCCATCAGCGTCCAGCAAGCCTAGCTACGATGGAATTACTCACGCACGGCGGTGAGCATCATGAAATTGGTGATGGAGGATGGTTGATAATGACGATGGCGACAGATTCCCCTTTCCAAAGCCCCGAACGGACTCCAGATCAGCCCTCCCAGGAGGTTTTAGGGCTTGGCGGCGGCTCCGTATCTTAAAACGCGATGAATTCTTCTCTCTGATTTTTTTCTCGGTGAAACACAATATATAGAGTTGGAGTCGGAGTCGGAGGAGCACCAGGGGGCCCCGAGGTAGGGGCGCGCCCCCCACCCTTGTGGACAGGTGGTGGGCCCCCTGGCCTTCATCTTTTGTAGGTATTTTTTATATTTTCCACAAAGTTGCTCTGTGAAGTTTCAGGTCATTCCGAGAACGTTTGTTTCTGCACATAAATAACACTATGGTAATTCTGCTAAAAACAGCGTCAGTCCGGGTTAGTTCCATTCACATCATGCAAGTTAGAGTCCAAAACAAGGGCAAAAGTGTTTGGAAAAGTAGATACGACGGAGACGTATCACATGCTCTTTTAACATGGAGACATCTCTTGTTGGGAAGGAAAGTGGACATCTTCACGGATCATAAGAGTCTCAAGTACATCTTCACTCAGCCCAACCTCAACCTCAGGCAGACTCGTTGGGTCGAAATGATTCAAGAGTATAATCCGAGTATTGAATATACTCTAGGCAAGGCCAATGTCATTTTGACTGGAGACTGCAGGGCTTACACCCCACAGCATTTTATTAAAATGAAGAACAACAAGTACATATAAAGGTTCCTAAAGAAAAGGAACAAAACAGAAGAAGGTAAAAGAAAATTATGTACAATCTAAACTACGAGAGAAGGAAAATCTAACTATACATGTCACCTCTCAAGGAGGAAGGAAATCAATCCATTTAAGCAGTGCCTCCCTGTGTTTTGACTTGATTCTGTGAGCCAAAAGGGAAATGTCATGGACAAAACCATTTCTCCACTGTCTGAAGGTAGGTCTGATATACCTGAACGCTTTATCATTTCTGACTTTCCAAATATTCCACCAAGTGAGAAACACCACTTCAGAAAAGAAAGGCTTATTGAAATCCTTCCTAGCATGGCATGCAATCTGAACCATATCCTGATTGTTGGGCCATGAAATCTGCAGGTAATTCCAAACTCTCATGCTGAAGTTACACTGAAAAAACAGATGATTCCTGTCTTCAAGAGCTCCTATAGGACAAAGCACACATTCAGGCCCATCATTGATCTTCCACTTCCTGCGCTGAATCATATCCTTGGTGTTTACTCTATCCATAATGACAAGCCAGGCAAACATTTTGATTGTCATAGTACAGCATGACTTCCATATCCAACATAGCAAGGGGTTAGTTGGAATTGGCTCATGGACCAGATCATAATATTTCTTGGCTGTGTATCCAGACTTCTTTCCATGTTTCCAATACCAGCAATCCTTAGCATTATCATCCAAGGAGATATCAGACAATATTCCAGAAAGTTGGTTTAACTCCCTGTAGGCCATTTCAGATAATGGCAGAGAGAACATGCTATGAAACTCACCAGAGGCCATTACTTCCAGAACAGAATAATTTTTTTGTATGCAAAATGAGAACAGCCTGGGGAATCTATCCTGTAGTGGAATGCAAGAATTATCCACTTCCTAGGAATCTGACCAGAATAGCAAGGAGTCACATTTTCCCACGCATACTGAAGACACAGCCCTGAATGTATCCATTAGCTTACATATGTCCCTCCACCAAAAAGAGCCACACATAGCAGTGTCATGTGGGACTCTCTGATAATAATAACTGTCCCAGATCAAATGAACCCATGGAACATCAACTTTGTTATAGAATTTATTGAGGAACTTCATTAACAAAGCTTCATTCTGCAGCCCCAGGTTCAGGATGCCAAGCCCACCCTTTAATTTAGGTCTACATACCAGAGGCCAGGCTGCTAAAGAGTTCCCCTTTTCCTGGCCATATTTTCTCCAAAGACACTGTCTTTGTATTCTTTCCAGTTGTTTCAAAATCCCTTGTGGAATAGATAAGCTACAGAGGAAGAATATTGGCAATGAGGAAATAACAGAATTGACCAACTGCAGTCTGCTACCTTGTGGTAGAAACCAAGAGCTAGCAGTCAACCTTCTTTCCATGCAGTCCACAAGTGGCAAAAGGTCCACAATTTTGGGCCTAGTGGTTCCCACTGGCAACCCCAGGTATGTGAAAGGCATCGCCCCCAGTTGACATCCAAATTGAGCGGCAAGAACATTGGCATAATTGGTATCCACATTAATTGGGTACATTGAAGATTTGTGGTAATTAATCTTCAAACCAGTTGCCAGAGAAAAGGAGTCTAGAGAAGCTTTTAGCATCTCTAACTGAGCAGACTCAGCAGCCACAAACAATAATGTATCATCAGCATATTGAACCACTGGGTAGTCAGGATCATGAGTTACTAGGGGTAAGGAAAGGAGTCCCTTGCTGAGTTGATCATTAATCATAGTCTGCAGAAGGTCAGCAGCAAGCACAAAGAGCAAAGGTGAGATAGGATCACCCTGCTTTACCCCACATTTACACTTGAAATGACTACCTGGAACCCCATTAAGCAGGATTGATGAGGTTGCAGAGGACAAAAATTGTTGTATCCAAGAAATCCATCTATTATCAAATCCCTTTGCCACCATTATTTTTATAATTGCCTCATGCTGTATGGAATCAAATGCCTTTTCAAAATCCAACTTAAGCAACATGATTGCCCTTTTTGATTGATTGCACTGATGAATGTACTCAAAAGTCCATGCAATACAATCCTGAATGGATCTAGATTTGATAAAACCATACTGATTCTTGTGAACACATTTAGTTATTTCTTCTTGAAATCTGTTTGCAGCAAGTTTAGTAAGGAACTTCAACCCCACACTTGTCAATGTTATTGGCCTAAAGTCACTGGCAGTCTCAGGTGACAGCTTTTTGGGGATCAGAGTGATATATGCCTCACTGAGATTCTCTAGTTTAACAGTTCCTGCATGAAACTCATTAACCAGGGAGATAAAGTCACCAGAAATGATTGGCAAACATTTTTTCATAAAAACTCCATTAAAACCATCAGGCCCTGGAGCCTTGTCAATTGGCAACTCCTTGATAACCTGCTCAATCTCCTTGACCTCAAAAGGCTTGGTGAGAACATCCAGTCCCTGTACCCTAGGGATTAAAGAAAGAATGTCATTTCCCATGTAAATTGGTTTGACACTACCCATTCTTCCTTTGAAAATCTCCAGAAATTCCTTGGCAATAGTGTTATGATCAGAAGACACTGATCCATCTGACAACTGCAGAGTGGCAATAGAATTTTTCCTATATCTTTCAGTTGCCATTGCCTGGAAGAATTTTGAGTTTTCCTCACCCACCTTAATATATCTAATAGTGCATCTCTTCTTCCAATATAAGAATTGTAGATGTAGCAGGTGATCATGATGTGATTACACCAATTTTCTGAAATTGGATTCAGGCAAAAATAAAGGCCTGCAGTCTTCCAAATCATCCAGCCACAAAATCACCCAGTTACATTTCTCAATAAGACCTTTAATATGAGATAAACCCTTCTGCCATTTCTTGAGAGCAAATCTCAAAGATTTCAGTTTATCCATAATAACTACTGATATGTGGGATTTCTGAGACTGCCTTTGCCAGACTTGTTGAACACACTCCATAAAACCAGGTTGATGGATCCAATAATTTTCAAATCTGAAAATATGAGCTTTCGGGATTCTGGTGCTTATGGAAACCACACAAGGGACATGATCTGATGCAGTTTTGGCTAGAGGGTTGACCTGCGTGTTTGGATATTGATCAATCCAACTGGCAGAGGTGAAAAACCAGTCCAACTGTTCAAGAAGTGGGAAATCCTGCATATTAGACCAGGTGAATCTTCTTCCTTTTAAAGGTAGCTCCAGCAGTCCCAAATGCCCAATGATCTCATTAAAAAGAAAAATATCATTGATATCACCCCCAGGAAGATTTCTATTATCCAGAGATCTTATGAAATTGAAATCTCCAAGCAGAAGCCAGCTTTTCTCAGGTTCCACATTTAAATTATAAAGCCAGCTTACAAATTCATCTCTTAAGGTACCTTGACAGGGTCCAGAAACATTAACCAGGTACCAAAAATCACCATTATGCATGGACTTAAAACTAATGACAATCCCATAAGGTTTTACTTCCACTAAATCCCCTGAGAACACATCAGAGCGCCACACGACTAGAATGCCACCGGAAGCTCCCCTAAAAGGGGATTCAATAAACTGGTCAAAACCCGCAGGAAAAATGCTTTTAATTAAAGCACGTGGGCACTCTAATAACTTTGTTTCTTGCAGACAAACAACTGCACAATGACTCTCAAGAACTTTCTGCCAGACCGCACGTTGTCTTGCGTCAGAATTCAGTCCGCGTACATTCCAACAAAGTACATTCCAGCTACGCATGGGCATTCGATTCATATGATAACACAGGATAGCATATTAAAAACAGTGGGACACCTAGTGCCGCACAACCCATAACACACAATAGCAAAAGAGCCAAATCATAACCAGAGTGCCAAGTTTCAGGGATAACATAACAGTCAGCAAATTTGATAGGCTCGCTACACCTAGGAAACACATTAAACTTTAACATTAAATGTTGTTGGAGGGGGTATCATCCTTGGGATCAGCCATAAGCTTCTCCCTGGAAAGCAGGTTTGGGTCCATCTCCAGCTCAGCTCCAATTGCCTGCAGCACAACGATCGGCGTCTGCGTGTGGACCTCCTCAGTCTTGTCATGACGAACATCGTCAGAGTTTTCCACTCCAGCAGCATGTATGGGCTGGGCCTTCTCTTCCATGGGCTTGGACCTTGGGCGTCGTTTAGCAGGCTGTAAGGGGAGCTGCTCAAAGACCATCGATTTAAAACCATCAAGTTTTGCCGCGCTCCTCGTACATCTTCTGACTGAGGTATCAACCAAAGGAGCAGAAATCTTGCGCCTGCCTCGCTGGGCTTTCTGTCATGGCGTCGCTTCAGACGCAAAATCCACAGGCAAGGGCCCCTCTTCCTGACCAACAGGATCCACGGGCTCCAAAGACAGCTGATTATTACTGAATCCCACAGGCTCATCAATATCAGTAGGTTCATCGCTTGCAACTGAGCAACTAGGGGCTTCTAGAGAAGCAAACAACGAGCGAGCAACAGGGCGTCGATTGACGGACGCAGAGCTTGACAAACAAGAGACCAGCGAAGACACTCTGTTGGTATCATCAAAAGCAATCGACCACTTGCGCTTGGAGAAAGTTACTGTCCCAACCTGCTTGAAGAAAAGTGACCTTGGAACTTCTTTCACAGAAAATTCAGACATTAAATTCTCAAAAGACCGCTTCCAAAGCAGTTCAGGTGGAAGAGAGGGTCCAGCCACCACCCTAGCCATCCCAATGATGATCTAGTGATGTTGAATCACCGGAGGTTGATAGGGGACAATAGCCAAAGGGTTATGTTCCACAAAAGCAGGTTGTTCCTGAACTTCAGCAACCAAATCAACTATCTGCTGTTGTTGAGGCCCTTCATCATGCAGAAGCTGTTCCACAGATTCTGATTGTTCCGGTTGATCAATGATAATTGAGACTTGATCTTGTTCTGGGATTTCTGGCGGATGTGGGGGATTGATATTGTCATCGTCGCCCCACTGAGCATTACCCCAATCAGCATCCACTGGATTCTCTGGGGGAGGAGCAGGTGCAAGAGGCGCTTCGTTCCAGCCAATCATCGGATAAGGCGGCAGAACAAACGGGATGTTGTCAGGAATGAGATGACCAGGCATTGGATGAGGGTTACCATCCAGAGGCATCGGGTCTTCATCATTAGGCATCTGATCAGCAAAATGTGCCCCAAGAACATAACATGCAGCAGTCCAGGAAACTTGGGCACCACCCCACTCAGCATAGTCCCCAAAAACCACATCTCGTGGTACTAACGGTGTATCAGGAAAGCTGGCTTCAACAACAGCACGTACCAGGTACGGGTCTTCACTATCCCAGGAGTGAAATTTTCCAAAAGTACCTACTGCCTGAGAAATATATTCAGTCGTACGATAATCCAAGGGAATCCCAACAAACATTAACCAACCCCTATGAAAACCAGTATTCCCTTTGAAGTTGTCACCCTCATCATGCTTCATAAATCTAACAAAACATCATCACCCAGAGCAAACGGCGGGTGCTGAATCAGGGTGTATCTGACAGTGGGATCTCGAACTTGGAGCAAGCCAACCCCATGAAACCAAGGCTGAGCAGAACGAACAAGAATACCTCTGTTCTGAAGAAACTCCACCACTTCCTCTCTGACCGGCCCTAGAGGTCCATCCGGCGCTGGCATGACTTCAGCAACCATGAAATCTTCATGGCGACGGGGAGGGCGGGCCGCCGGCATGAAGAAAGTGCGAGGTAAACGCCGGTCACCACCATCAATGATGTGATGTCCCGGAGGCACTAGGCGATGTGGATCAAGCTCGAAGTTCGCCATGGGTGGCAACGGTGACGAACTTAGGGTTTCTTTGGAACGGCCGGAGGTATCCTTGGCAGAAGGAATAGGGGAATGGAGCAATGCGGGGGGAGACAATATGGCAGGACTAGATATCCCAATAACTCCGGCTCCCTTCCCCTGAACAGCTGATGTTTCCGAAATCCTCGTGTTTCGTTGCAGAGTGCTCTGCCTCCAAACCAATCCATGTGAGCGCGCAAAATCATTACAGTCACGTCTAAAATGACCCACCCTGGAGCAAGCCGAACAGACCGCTCGCGTTCCACAAGTGACTGCCATGTGGCCCTTCTGACCGCAATCAGTACATGTTAGAACTTGGTCCACCATGTCATCGACCATAGCTTCAAAGAGTCGCGCTGCCTCTTGTGAAGAAGGAATTTGCATAGGTTCACTAGACGGGCTGAGGTGCGCAGGCGAATCCAAACCAACATCAGCAGATCCAGTAGAGGGGGTATCCTGTATTGGCCCAGTAAGTGAATCATCATGGGCCACCAAGCCCACACCCTGCGGGTTCCCAAACTGAGCGGGCCCAGGGGCAAAATCCTTGTTTTGAATTAACGAAGTTCCCGCTTCCTGAAATTGCGCTGCGAGATTACCGGACCTCACGATTTTCGGATCCACTGAAACCGGTTCGTCCACCACCGGAAGCGCATCCGGCCGCCGGAGTAACTCCAGTGAACTATTAACCGTACCAAAAACTATGGGTGGCTGCGTCACCGTCCAATGCAAACCAGGAGCAGGAGGTTGCCGAATGACAACTCGCTCGTGAGTAGGAAGATCATAACCCCCATCAACTATAGTATCAATGCAAGCCTGAGATGCAGGGTATCTATAGCCCTTGCAAGCCGAATACTTTTCAAAAGTGGCAAATGACAGTTTCTTATTTGCAGAAGATCTAGATTTGAAAGCAGACTTAACAGGGGGTTTATGCATAGCCAATAAACCAAGCGAAGATCTACGCTTAGTGGGGCTAATCAAAATCCATTCAACATCACATTCTTTACGCCAGATCTTAAGTTCTCTGACCCAATTTGGTCCTCCATTCCCCCATAGATGAAAATAGCACTTGAACAGATCGCAAGCAAAAGAGCGAAGATCCATAATAATAAAGCCAACTTGCATGCATGAAACTTGGAAAGAAAAAACTTTGTCCTTGACATGGCTAACCCGAAGATCAATTGCAGAACCACCAAGCGCAGCTTCCAGCGCCGCTGCCACTGAATCCTCAGATAAACGGAAGGCATGCCTACTGAAGGACACAATCAATTTGAAAGATCTCCCTCTTCCCAGTGGATGAATTGTGCGACCAGTAGATCTGAAGACTTCCTCCGAGAAAACCCTACCCTTGGAGAAATCCAAGCCAAGGGTAGATCCACCAGTAGAACCCATTGGAGATGGGTATTGCCTTGATCTAGAGAAGACGCCAAAGAGAATGATCGGAACCGATCAGCCGATCAGTGGAGAGAAAGGGAGATCGCCGGAGAAGAGACTAGCGCTGAGGTGGGAGGTGGGAGTGCCATCTTGATATTAAACCATAAGGCCAATGTCATTGCAGACGCTTTGAGCAGGAAGGCTTACTGCAACAGTTTGATTCTCAAGCCTTTCCAAACGGACCTTTGTGAAGCTTTCCACAAACTTAATCTCCAAGTTGTTCCTCAAGGATTTCTTTCTAACCTCCAAGTCTCTCCAATTTTGGAAGATCAAATTCGTGAGGCACAACTTCTTGATGCCATGGTGAAGAAGGTGAAGATTGGGATTGCCAAGAGCCAACCCAAGTACAAGTGCTATCGCCTTGATGACAAAGATACTCTTTTCTTCGAGGATCGAATTGTTGTTCCTAAAGGTGACCTTCGTAAAGTCATTATGAACGAGGCTCACAATTCCCTTCTATCTATTCATCCTGGAAGTACAAATATGTACCATGACCTCAAGCAGTCGTATTGGTGGACTCGAATGAAGCGATAAATTGCTCGGTTCGTGAATGAATGTGATGTCTGCAGAAGAGTGAAGGCAGAACACCAACGGCCAGCTAGTCTCCTCCAACCTCTTGCCATTCCAGAATGGAAGTTTGACCATATTGAGATGGACTTTGTGACTGGGTTTCCCAAGTCCAAACGTGGAAATGATGCTATCTTTGTTGTCATCGACAAGCTTACTAAAGTGGCTCATTTTCTTCCTATCAAAGAATCTATCACAACAGCTCAGTTGGCAGAGCTATATACCTCCAGGATTTTCTCCTTGCACGGCATTCTGCAGTTGATATCTTCATATCGTGGAAGCATCTTTACTTCTAAGTTCTTGGATTCCTTTCAGAAGGCCATGGGCACCAACATTCGCTTCAGCACATCCTTTCATCCTCAAACCAGTGGACAAGTCGAGCGAGTAAATCAAATTCTTGAAGATATGCTCAGGGCTTGTGTCATTTCTTTCATTATGAAGTGGGAAGCTTTTCTTCCATATGCCGAGTTCTCCTACAACAACAGCTTCCAAGCGAGTTTAGGCAAGGCCCCATTCGAGATTCTCTATGGCAGAAAGTGTCGTACTCCTCTTAACTGGTCAGAGACTGGTGAACGCCAACTTCTTGGCAATGACTTGATCACAGAGGCTGAAGAAATGTGCAAAGTCATTCGTGAAAATCTCAAAGCCGCGCAATCGCGCCAGAAGAGTTTCTATGATAGCAAGCATCGTGACTTGGCTTTCGGGATCGGAGACCATGTCTACCTCCACGTATCTCCAATGAAAGGTAATCGTTGCTTCGGTATCAAAGGAAAGCTTTCCCCTAGATATGTGGGTCCTTTCAAGATCATTGGCAAAAGAGGCGACCTCGCCTATCAACTTGAGCTTCCATCCAACTTTGCAAATGTGCACGACGTGTTTCACGTGTCACAGCTTCGCAAGTGTTTCAAGACGCCTAAGCGCACCATCAACTTCGAAGAGATTGATCTCCAAGAAGACATGTATTATCATGAGCATCCCATTGCTATTCTTGAAGAAACTGGGTGCAAGACTCGCAACAAGTCTATCAAATTCCTGAAAGTGAAGTGGTCACACCATTCCGACCGAGAAGCCACCTGGGAACGCGAGGACCACCTTCGTTCTGAATATTCGGAGTTCTTTCAGTCCTAGATCTCGGGATGAGATCCTTTCGTAGTGGTGGAGTGTTGTAACGCCCCGGATGTAATTTACCATATTTGTACTCCGACTCTTGCCATTTTCAGCTCTAAGTTATGATATTCCCTTGTTGTTGGGTTTTGTCTTCATTTTGCATTTTGTCCATGTCATGCATTGCATATCATGTCATCATGTGCATATCATTTGCATACGTGTTCGTCTCATGCATCCGAGCATTTTCCCCGTTGTCCGTTTTGCGATCCGACACTCCTATGTCCTCCGGTGCCCCCTTTTGCCTCTTTTCATGTGCGGGTGTTAAACATTCTCAGAATGGACCGAGATTTGCCAAGTGGACTTGGTACACCGCCGGTAGACCGCCTGTCAAGTTTCGTGCCATTTGGATTTCGTTTGATACTCCAACGGTTAACCGGGGAACCATAAAGGCCTCGTGTGTGTTGTAGCCCAACACCCCTTCAAAGTGGCCCAATAACCCATCCAAAACCCCTCCATCCTCTCGGTCATTCGATCACGATCGCGTGCCCGAAAACCGCACTACATTTGGACTCTCATAGCTCCCTCTACCTATAAATAGACCTCCCCCTCCGAAATTCGCGGTAAAAACCCTAGACCTAGTCCCTCTCCGCCGCTGGACACGCCCGGGCACAGCCAGACGCGTCCGCCACCGCCGCCCGTCCAATCCGCTGCTGCCACGTGTCCCGCGCCTCCGCCTCCGCCGTCGGCCCGCCACGGCCCGCAGCGGGCCCCCGAGGCCCGGTCGCCTCCACCGCCGCCCGCTCGGCGCCCGCGCCCGCGACGGCCATCCCGCAGCCTCCGCCACCAAGCTCGCCCGCGTGCCGTCCCAGCCGCCAACTCCAGTCGCCGCGCCTCTCCGGTCGCCGCCCCGTGCGTCGTCCCACCGCCTCCGCCGCCCAGATCCGCCGCGGGAGCCGCACCTGCCCCGGATCCGGCCAGATTCGGCGGCCCTGACCCCAGCTCCGCCCTCTTTGGCCATCTCCTCCTCGCTCTGGCCGCCGCACAGTCCAACTCCGGCGATCCCGGATCTGCCTCGATCCACGTGCTACAGTAAACCCTAGGTTGACCTCTCTTTTTCCTCTAAGTTCCTTTTCGGCTATATTTTCTAGCCCTGTTCTACATGCCATATCTCCTCATCCGTAGCTCCATTTTGTGTGTGACATATATCAAATTGTTCATCTGGTTGTGCTCTTCATTTTGTTCCATTGTGCCATGCTTGTTTGAGTCAATCTTGATGCCCAAATTTTTGATGCAAGAGTGCTATAAAATGTTAGTTCCTGTTACTTAGCAGATCTTGAGCATTTGTCTTTTTTGCCATGATTATTGTGTGCTGCATATGGTCATGAGCTCTACATGTGTTTTGGGATATGCCATGCCATCTTTACATGGGTGTATGCCATGTATTTTTTTGATCAATGTGGTGACTAGAACAAGCAGGCAAAGTAGCTCTCGTGATATTGCTGATTTCAGGGACTTAGAATTTCACTAAGTCATTTCCCTGCTGTTATTTTTATGCCATGTATTCATCTTACTACAGAGTAATCCATGCTTCTTTTGAGTATGTTCAGTAAGGATGATTTGGGCATATGGTTTTCCTCTATCCATCCATTCCCCTGTGTGCATTTATGGAGTACCCTAGCATGACTCAATCTTGCTCTACTTTTGCTATAAAATGTTCCTGGCAGATTGTTTACATGTTAATCAATTTTGCCAAGGTTGTTGTAGTTGATCCATGCATGCTATGAACTTGTTCTTGCTTGGCTTGGCTTCATGAACATGTATTCTTGCTGGTACTATGCTTAGTTTATCATGCAATGCCTTATGGTGAGTGAATCGAGCTCGAAAAGAGGCTTTCATAATTCTGTTTTTGCCATATCCAGTTTTCTGCTAAGTCTCAATCTGTTAACGAAACATGCTATGTTTACATGGGTGCCATCATGCTTTCTGTGCCCTTTTGGCTTATGGTCAGTAAGGGACTTTTGTTATATGCTTTGAGTAGATTCATTCCATGCCTTTGGTTTCTATGTTAAGTTCCTGTAGCATGTTGTTATTTTGCTCTAAATGTTGCTTCCTGATGTTAATTCCTGACATGTTAGTATTTTCACTAAGTCGGTGATGCTGATATCTTTTGCACTTTTGCCATGCTTGTTTGAACCTGTTATTGTATGATTTAGCCATAGCTCAGTGTTCATATTTTGTCAAGCATCTTGAGTAGATCACTGCCATGTGCTTTGTTGCTATGTTGGAGTGTAGTATCTTAGCTTCTTGTTGCATTCTAGATGGCATCGTGCTGTTAATCGCAGAATTGTGCCATTATTGTTTTGCTTGCCATTTGCAGACTGTGCATCCGATTCCGGTGATATTTATATCAATTTCGACCAAAATAAACTATTCTTTCAAGCAGCACTCTTGGTTTGCCAAGTTGTGGCCTGGTTCAATCTTTTCCTTCCAGAGCACGCATATGCATTGCATATCACATCCCGCATGTCATGTCATGTTTTGCATCATGTTGCTTGTGCATTGCACTGTGGTTGATTGTGGTTTCCTTTGCTTGTGTTCTTGATTTGGGTAGAGCCGGGAGACGAGTACATGATCGAGGAACCCGTTGAGTACGCTTACGAGGATCAAGCTTACGTTAACTCGAAGAACTTTGCAGGCAAGATGACCATACCCTCGAAATCACTTCTATCTTTGCTTTCTAGTTGCTCGCTCTATTGCTATGTCATGATACCTACCACTTGCTATATCATGCCTCCCATTTTTCCATGTCAAGCCTCTAACTCACCTTGTCCTAGCAAACCGTTGTTTGGCTATGTTACCGCTTTGCTCAGCCCCTCTTATAGCGTTGCTAGTTGCAGGTGAAGATGGAGTTTGTTCCTTGTTGGAAAATGATTATTGTTGAGATATCATTATTATATCTTGTTTACTTTAATGCACCTATATACTTGGTAAAGGGTGGAAGGCTCGGCCTTGTGCCTGGTGTTTTCTTCCACTCTTGCCACCCTAGTTTCCGTCATACCGGTGTTATGTTCCTTGATTTTGCGTTCCTTACGCGGTTGGGTTATAATGGGAAAACCTTGACAGTTCGTCTTGAATAAAACTCCACCAGCAAGGCCCAACCTTGGTTTTACCATTTGCCACCTAAGCCTTTTTCTCTTGGGTTCTGCGGACTCAAGGGTCATCTTTATTTAAAACCCCCGGGCCAGTGCTCCTCTGAGTGTTGGTCCAACCTGTCAGCCGCCGGTGGCCACCAGGGGCAACTCTGGGTTGGCCTACCGGAAGTTTGGACAATCCGATGTGCCCTGAGAACGAGATATGTGCAGCTCCTATCAGGATTTGTCGGCACATCCGGGTGGCTTTGCTGGTCTTGTTTTACCATTATTGAGATGTCTTGTAACCGGGATTCCGAGTCTGATCGGGTCATCCAGGGAGAAGGAATATCTTTCGTTGACCGTGAGAGCTTGTGATGGGCTAAGTTGGGACACCCCTGCAGGGTTTTGAACTTTCGAAAGTCGTGCCCGTGATTATGGGCAGATGGGAATTTGTTAATATCTGGTTGTAGAAAACCTGACACTTAACTTAATTAAAATGAATCAATAGCGTGTGTAGCCATGATGGTCTCTTTTCGGCGGAGTCCGGGAAGAGAACACGGTCTCGTGTTATGCTTGAACGTAAGTAGTTTTTGGATCACTTCTTGATCTTTATTATTTCTCGATCGTGCTTTGCTTCTCTTCTCGCTCTTGTTTGCGTAAGTTAGCCTCCTTATGTGCTAGTGCTTGCTGCAGCTCCACCTCACTACCTTTTCCTACCCATAAGCTTAAATAGTCTTGATCGCGATGGTGTGAGATTGCTGAGTCCCCTTGACTCACAGATTACTTCCAAAAAACCAGATGCAGGTGCCGATGATGCCAGTACAGGGGATGCGACCGAACTCAAGTGGAAGTTCGACGAGGATTCAGGATGTTACTATGTTTCCTTTCCAGACGATCAGTAGTGGAGCCCAGTTGGGGTGATCAGGGATCTATTGTATTAGGGTTGTCTTTCTTTATTTGGTTCCGTAGTCGGACCTTGATTGTATTCTGGATGATGTAATGCTATAATTATGTATTATGTGAAGTGGCAATTGTAAGCCAACTCTTTATCCCTTTCTTATTCAGTACATGGGATGTGTAAAGATTACCCCTCTTGCGACATGCCTACTATGCAGCTATGCCTCTAAGTCGTGCTCCGACACGTGGGAGATATAGCCGCATCATGGGTGTTACATCAACACTCGGCTGGATCGGAGTTCGAGGGACGTCATCGGGGTGAACGTGTGATGAACTCGGAGGTGTCATGTGTTCGGTACTTGATCGGTCGGATCGTGAAGACATATGACTACATCAACCGCATTGTGCTAACGCTTCCGCTTTCGGTCTACGAGGGTACGTGGACAAGACTCTCCCCTCTCGTTGCAATGCATCACCATGATCTTGCGTGTGCGTAGGGAAAATTTTGAAATTACTACGTTCCCCAACAGTGGCATCTGAGCCAGGTTTTATGCGTTGATGTTATATGCACGAGTAGAACACAAGTGGCATCCGAGCCAGGTTTTATGCATTGATGTTATATGCACGAGTACAAAAGTGGCATCCGAGTCATACTGCTTACCAGCATGTCATACTTTGGTTCGGCGGTATTGTTGGATGAAGCGGCCCGGACCGACATTACGCGTATGCTTACGCGAGACTAGTTCTACCGACGTGCTTTGCACACAGGTGGCTAGCGGGTGTCAGTTTCTCCAACTTTAGTTGAACCGAGTGTGGCTACGCCCGGTCCTTGAGAAGGTTAAAATAGCACTAACTTGACGAACTATCGTTGTGGTTTTGATGCGTAGGTAAGAACGGTTTTTGTTCAGCCTGTAGCAGCCATGTAAAACTTGCAACAACAAAGTAGAGGATGTCTAACTTGTTTTTGCAGGGCATGTTGTGATGTGATATGGTCAAGACATGATGCTATATTTTATTGTATGAGATGATCATGTTTTGTAACCGAGTTATCGGCAACTGGCAGGAGCCATATGGTTGTCACTTTATTGTATGCAATGCAATCGCCCTGTAATTGCTTTACTTTATAACTATGCGGTAGCGATAGTCGTAGAACCAATAGTTGGCAAGACGACAATGATGCTACGATGGAGATCAAGGTGTCGCGTCGGTGATGATGGTGATCATGACGGTGTTTCGGAGATGGAGATCACAAGCACAAGATGACGATGGCCATATCATATCACTTATATTGATTGCATGTGATGTTTATGTTTTATGCATCTTATTTTTGTTTGATTGACGATAGCATTATAAGATGATCTCTCACTAAATTTCAAGACAAAAAGTGTTCTTCCTGAGTATGCACCGTTGCCAAAGTTCGTCGTGCCCAGACACCACGTGATGATCGGGTGTGATAAGCTCTACGTCCATCTACAATGGGTGCAAGCGAGCTTTTGCACACGCAAAATACTCAGGTTAAACTTGACGAGCCTAGCATATGCAGATATGGCCTCGGAACACTGAGACCGAAAGGTCGAGCGTGAATCATAAAGTAGATATGATCAACATAATGATGTTCACCATTGAAAGCTACTCCATTTCACGTGATGATCGGTTATGGTTTAGTTGATATGGATCACGTGATCACTTAGAAGATTAGAGGGATCTCTATCTAGGTGGGAGTTCGTAAGTAATATGATTAATTGAACTTAAATTTATCATGAACTTAGTACCTGATAGTATCTTGCTTGTCTATGTTGATTGTAGATAGATGGCGCGTGTTGTTGTTCCGTTGAATTTTAATGCGTTCCTTGAGAAAGCAAAGTTGAAAGATGATGGTAGCAATTACACGGACTGGATCCGTAACTTGAGGATTATCCTCATTATTGCACAGAAGAATTACGTCCAGGAAGCACCGCTGGGTGCCAGGACTGCTGCAGATGCTGCTGACAATGTTAAGAATGTTTGGCAGAGCAAAACTGATGACTACTCGATAGTTTAGTGTGCCATGCTTTACGTCTTAGAACCAGGACTTCAACGACATTTTGAACATCATGGAGCATATGAGATGTTCCAAGAGTTGAAGTTAATATTTCAAGCAAATGCCCGGATTGAGAGATATGAAGTCTCCAATAAGTTCTATAGCTGCAAGATGGAGGAGAATAGTTCTGTCAGTGAGCATATACTCAAAATGTCTGGGTATCATAATCACTTAACTCAACTGGGAGTTAATCTTCCTGTTGATAGTGTCATTGGCACAGTTCTTCAATCACTGCCACCAAGCTACAAAAGCTTCGTGATGAACTATAATATGCAAGGGATGAATAAGACTATTCCCGAGCTCTTCGCGATGCTAAAGGCTGCGGAGGTAGAAATCAAGAAGGAGCATCAAGTGTTGATGGTCAATAAGACCGCCAGTTTCAAGAAAAAGGGTAAAGGGAAGAAGAAGGGGAACTTCAAGAAGAACGGCAAGCAAGTTGCTACTTAGGAGAAGAAACCCAAGTCTGGACCTAAGCCTGAGACTGAGTGCTTCTACTGCAAACAGACTGGTTACTGGAAGCGGAACTGCCCCAAGTATTTGGCGGATAAGAAGGATGGCAAGGTGAACAAAGGTATATGTGATATACATGTTATTGATGTGTACCTCACCAGAGCTCGCAGTAGCACCTGGGTATTTGATACAGGTTCTGTTGCTAATATTTGCAACTCAAAACAGGGACTATGGATTAAGCGAACACTGGCCAAGGATGAGGTGACAATGCGCATGGGAAACGGTTTCCCAAGTCGGTGTGATCGCCGTCGGCACGCTACCTCTACATCTACCTTCGGGATTAGTATTAGACCTAAATAATTATTATTTGGTGCCAGCATTGAGCATGAACATTATATCTGGATCTTGTTTAGTGCGAGACGGTTATTCATTTAAATCAGAGAATAATGGTTGTGCTATTTATATGAGTAATATCTTTTATGGTTATGCACCCCTTAAGAGTGGTCTATTTCTAATGAATCCCGATATTAGTGATATACATATTCATAACGTTGAAGCCAAAAGATGCAGAGTTGATAATGATAGTGCAACTTATTTGTGACACTCCCGTTTGGGTCATATTGGTATAAAGCGCATGAAGAAACTCCATACTGATGGACTTTTGGAATCACTTGATTATGAATCACTTGGTACTTGCGAACCGTGCCTTATGGGCAAGATGACAAAAACGCCGTTCTCCGGAACTATGGAGCGAGCAATAGATTTGTTGGAAATCATACATACTGATGTATGTGGTCCGATGAATATTGAGGCTCGCGGCGGGTATCGTTATTTTCTCACCTTCACAGATGATTTAAGCAGATATGGGTATATCTACTTAATGAAACATAAGTCTGAAACATTTGAAAAGTTCAAAGAATTTTAGAGTGAAGTGGAAAATCATCGTAACAAGAAAATAAAGTTTCTATGATCTGATTGTGGAGGAGAATATTTGAGTTACAAGTTTGGTCTACATTTGAAACAATGCAGAATAGTTTCACAACTCACGCCTTCCCTCTATGGTGACTAGTCCTACTTATAGAGGCCCTGGTCCTCTTCCTAAAATGTGAGCGGGAAGGGCGCCAACAATTGGCCATTTTGAAGGGGAACATCTAGTACAAGTTATCCTGACCAAAGGTGGTCTTCGGCTGCCAAAAGCACTGGTGATGACGCCGTATTGGGCTCCACGATGACCTCCGTCATGCCGCTCTGCTGGTCTTGGTCTCATTGCACCGGAATGGTAACCTTTGCCCGATGCCTTGGCCTGTGCTTGCTCCCTTTGCACCGAAGGGGAAACAAGGACACTACGCAGGCCGGCGCCCGTCTAATCTCGATCATCATGGCTTGCGTCACGGGCTCCTTGCGAGGCACCCCTGCCTTGATCTCTCCGCCTCCTCGCGAGCCTGCCTGATGAGGCTGATCATGAGGAAGCCTCCTGTCGTCCGCCCCGCAAAGCTTGGCCCCTTGCGAGGGTCTTGAGCTTGAGCTGATGAGGCTGGGCCACACTGGGCCCCCACTCGAGCCACGCCGCAGGCCACAGGCAGGCAAGTCTGGGGACCCCCATTCCCAGAACACCGACAGTAGCCCCCGGGCCCGAGGCGCGCCCGGGCTTGGCTTAGCAGAGAAGCTAAGGGGCAAGTGCGAAGCGCCGCGGGCCCCAATAGCCTGCGGCCTTGGGCGCAGTGTGGCGATTGATTGGACGTAGGCGTCTGCGCTTCCCCACGACGCCTCGGCAACCGCTCAACTTGTCAAGTCCCTGCATGCAGAGAAATGGGTCATGATTACCTGCGATCGTGGTGGCCGGCGGTTGGCCTTCTCTGGCTCTAAGTACGAGGCCACGTGAGCCTCGTTAGCTTATCCCTTCCTGCTACTCCTTTCCTTCTCCTTCCTCGTCCTTGCTTCTCCTTACGCCAATGGCACCAATCCGCCGGTTTTCTGCAGAAGAGAAAGGAAAGGCCCCCGAGAAGGTCCTGACCCTCTTCCGCCAAAGAAACAGCTAGTCCCCTGCCGCCGAGATGAGGGTGCTTGGCAGGAGGCGCCAAGGCCCTGGTACAAGCGGCCGCCGCCTGGGTTTCCACTGCCCTTGTACGCCCGAATCAAGGGCCTTGGGGAATAGGGCGCCGAGCGACACTAATGGTGCCGCCGCTGACGCTGGTGAGTCACGGAGGTGCGCGTAGTTCCTCCTGGAGTCCATGCCGAGGGCTCCTCCTGTGAGCTCGTGCTTCACGCCGCCATGCCCCGAGCTCTTGGATCCGCCTTCCTCCCTACTTCGCCTTTGAGATGTCGTCGAGTGGGTCTTTGGAGCTCTGGCTGCAGCACGCCGACTGTAGCACCCTCGCGACCGGAGCGGAGGTCGCGGTCGTCGCTCCGGGCAAGGTCTATATGACCTGGGGCTGGGGTGAGATCGCCCGGGTCTGCCGCATGGAGGGTGCCCTCGCAATTCATCTTGAATACGACGGCGCCTCCCTGATGTTCTTCAAGGTCTTCGATGATGAAGGACGCCGGTTGGAATGCTGCCCCAAGGAAAGCGGTAGGGGCATCGGACTGGCGAGGACCTGGCCTGCCCATCGGCCCTCCAGCAGCTCTTCAGGCGGTAGCGGAGGAGCTGGGGGATCCAGCGGCTCCCCTGAGCTTCTCGTGACTCCGGAGATGAGCGACGACAGCTACGAGGCTCTGAGCTCGCGCCGTGCTGGAGTAGGGCAACTGCATCGGGCCGCCGACACCACTGATCTGGGTGGGGTTGGCGCCGGCGCCGGGCAGTCCACTGTTGATGATGGCGTCGCTTGCGGAGGCGCGGGCAATTAGCATTCCTTAGGATTAGCACCTCTTGTTCCCTGCAAGGAATCGAAGCAACACCCCGCGGGGGTATGTAAGGCGCCGGCCATGTCTTTTGCGAACATTATATCCCTAATATGAATCGATGCGAGATGCTTGTCCTGTCTCGGCTCGGCTCCCCCTTTCTATCCTCGCGAGGACTTAGCGCTCTACGCTGGCAGGTGCCAGTCCCCAGGTAGGCTTCAGCCGTCGCTGGTATGCCAGGTCGCGATGTCGTGGTCAAGGCCAGGAGGTGAGCGGCCTGAGGTCCGGTAAGAGCCCCCGAGTCGCGATGCTCGGGAGGTCCCCTTTAGCGCTCGAGCAGCCCTCGCTGGGCGAGAAAGGAAGGCAACATCATCGTGATAGAGCTGCACTAGGCGAGGGTTCGGTGCTGCGTTGGTCCAACTCCTGTAAGGGCATGACTTGACTTTTGAGTTTGGGGTAGTCCTTCGACGGGGCGCCCGGCCTGAGCAGCGGTAGCTGAGGTGCTGCTGGGTTAGGTCCTCGCGAGATTCTTTCCACTTCCCCACATTTTCCTTAATGCTCTACGTCCTCAGGTCCTGGCCCTCGAGCGAGCTCAGCCGCCACTGGCATGATAGGTCGCGATGCAGTGGGTCAAGGCCAGGGGGTGAGGGCTAGAGAGCCAATAGGAGCCCCTGAGTCGTGATGCTCAGGCGCCCCCCTTTTAACATGCAAGCGGTCCATGCCGGAGAGAGGGAGAGATAGCCCGCGACGTCCGCAATGTTGCTCCTGGAGTGGGTCCTGCATACCAATCACAAGGAGAGACAAGATCTGTCGCTACGGTTGCCAGCCAACCATTGGTCGCTCCGAGGGAGTGATTGGGGCACTGAGGGTCTGGTGAGGTGGCGCCTTGCGGGGCTGCCGCGGCCAAAGCTCGACCACTCAGATTTATCGGTGTTGCAGGGGCGGACCCATACGCAGATGTCGTGCCAGAGCGAGCGGCTCCATGGGTAGGTGTCAATCGAGCAGGCGATTAGGTCAGGTATGTTAAGTACGAAGGAGCAGATTCATTTCAAGTAGATGCGAGAAAAGCAAACGCCGCTGGGCCAGTCCCGAGCAGTTTGGGGATGATGTAGCCCGAGGGGCGCCCCCAACAAGGTAAGTAAAGTGCGTAAGTAAAACGGATACGTGTCGCAGGGATGGACCCACGTGACCTGGGAACGACGCGGCCCTGTGGGCTGTCCCAGCTAAAAATGGAACTTGAAAGATGTCACCTGATGTCGTTGAAGATGAAGCGATGCCGCAGAAGTGGGTGACGTGCGGTGAAGACGTCGACCCTCACGAGCCCCCAGGCCCAGGAGCCTCGGGAGGCTCTGGGGGCATGGGTAGGTCTTCGAGGGCCATCTCCACCTCCGCCAGGACCGCACAATGCCTGACTCTTGAGTCTCCAGAATGCTCCTCGGCAGGCGCCGATGAGCGGCGACCGCGTTCGGCAGGCCGAAAGGCATGCGAACGTAGCTGTGAGGTGGACCCTCGCAACGCCCCACGCGCGAAGGCCAGAGGCGCTCCTGAGACGCGGCTCGGTTGAGCCCTGGCACGTCGATGCAGACGCGGAGCCCACCATCCTCGGCTGGATGTGGGGCCACGACGGGCAAGCGGTGGCTGCCGCGCATGACTCTCGACTCCTGTAGCTCCTGGGTGTTTCCTATGATGAACTCCTGAGGGTTTGGTCTTCCTTGCCTCGTATCTTCCTGAGGGAAACGTGCCTGGAAGCACCCCTCCAAGTGGTGCCCGAGTGCCTCCCTCGTGACCTTGGCAAAGTCGGTGGCTCTCCAAGAAAGAGCCCCTGAGCCCTGCCTAAGGAGGGCGCCGGGCGCACTTTCCTATGTGACAGAGGGTGGCGCTCCCTGAACGGGCGCGAATCCTGACGCAACGTCTCCGGAGGTGCCTGCCTCCTTATGGCTTGGGCCAGGCGAAGCCTTCTTCTTCTTAAGGGTCGCCTCGGGAAGTCTTCTGCTTCTGTGATCTGGGTCTTCGATTGTTGCGGCTTGGAACGCACGCTCAAGTGAACACACCGCGTCCCTTTCCTCACAGGGTACGGTGATGACTCCACTGCTTCCTCGCATCTTGAGGACATTGTAGCCATGGTGAGTCACTGCCATGAACTTGGCTAGGGCTGGGTACCCGAGGATGGCGTTGTATGGCAGGCGAATGTGGGCGACGTCGAAGTCAATGAGCTCGGTGCGGTAGTTGATGCGCTGCCCGAAGGTGACTGGCAGGCAAACTTTCCCTATCGGAATGGTGGAACCATCAGTGACTCCTGAGAAAGGCCTGGTCGGCTGGAGCTGATCATACGGCACTTGGAGATTGTCGAACGCCTCGACGGACAGGATGTTGAGTCCTGCTCCGCCATCCACGAGGGTCCTAGTGACCTGCACATTGCTGATGACTGGGGAGCAAAGCATCGGGAGAACTCCGGCTGTTGCCACGCACTTGAGCTGATCCATTGAGCTGAACGTGATGGCGCACGCAGACCACCTGAGAGGGCGCGTGGCCTCAAGCTTGGGGAGGACTGCATTCACCTCGCGAGTAAACTGCTTGAAGATGCGCTATGATGCTGGGGCCTGGGCGCCACCCAAGATGCAAGCGATTGCGCGCGGGTCCTGGAAGCCCCCAGCCCCCTCGTCTTGATGTTGGTCTTCGTTCCTTCTTGTTGGTGGCGGTAGAGGAGGGAGGCCTACGTTGCCATGCGGGCGATCCTCACAAGGCTGATCCCTCCGGCCTCCCTCGCGAGGCTGGTCCTGCCAGCGATCCTCGCGAGGTTGGTCACGCCACCCTTGGCGAGGGCCACAGTCTTCCCATCGTCCTCCACCTCTTCCTCCTCCTCGGCCACAGCCCCTGTTTTTGCGCTCGGGGCGTCGGCCGATACGCCCATCTAGCACGGCCCTAAGCTCTTGGCATTCATTGGTGTTGTGGGTGGGGAGGTCGTGGTACACGCAGTATCGGCTGCCCTTGGATGACTCAGGCTGATCCCTGCCTCGCTTGGTGTCTGGTTCCGCTGCGAGCACGGTAGCTCCCTTACGCTTCACGTCCTTGGCCTTGGGTTTTTTCTCTTCTGGGTCAGCAGCCGGGAGCTCGAGGAGGGAGAGGCGTCCTTCCTCAGCCCTGGCGCACTTGGTCACCAAGTTGAGCAGCTCCAAGGATGTGCATAGGTCTTCATGGATTGACAGCTCGTCCTTCATCTTGATGTCGCACACGCAGTCGGAGAAGGCTGAGATAATGGCTCCCTCAGTCACCCTGAGGATCCTGAGGCGAGCGTTGTTGAAGCGCTGGATGTATTTCCGTAGGGTTTTCCCTGGCTGTCGCTTGATGCGGCGCAGGTCGCTTATGGCCGGGGCCCGGTCGCGAGTGCCCTGGAAGTTGGCGATGAAGCGAGTGCGCATCTCGTCCCAGGAGGAGATCGTGCTAGGAGCCAGGTTCAGGAGCTAGGTGCGGGCGCCGTCCTTGAGCGCCATGGGAAACCAGTTCGCCATGACCTTTTCGTCTCCGTTGGCAGCTTCGATGCCCAGCTCATAGAGCTGCAGGAATTCTGCGGGGTCCGCCGTGCCATCATAGCGAGGGGGCAGATCAGGCTTGAACTTGCCTGGCCATGTGACGCCGCGTAGCTCGAGGGTGAAGGCGCGGCAGCCTGCTGTGGCTACCGGCGCCCTTTGCTGGTGCTGGGCCTACTCCTGGTGATTACCATGCGCCGCCGCTGGGAGCAGCGCGGGGTCTCGGCGTGGAGACGCAGGGATGCGATCTTGGCGCGTCGGTGCTGGGAGCGCGCGAGCACCTTCTTGGGGACGAGGGATCTCTTGGTATCTCCCTTCTTGCCACGCAGGCACCGGACATGGAGGGTCTCGCCCTGGGGCTGCGCGCCTTGGAGCCAGGGCACCTTCTTGGGGAGAAGGTGGCGGAGGCGCCTCCTGATCCTCTCCCCCTGCGCGGAATGGAGGGCGAGGCAGCGAGAGGGATGGCAAAGGAGAGCCCCCTGCGGCGCTGACAAGCTCGGTGATGCGGGCAAGCCAGTCCTCGTAGAGGTCGTTGACGGGGCGGTATTGCAGGAGCTCTCTTGCCAGGAGCAGCGCGACGTGCGCGTCCGTGGGGGCACGACGGGCGTGGGCCGACGAACCGGCTGGAGTCAGTGACGGGGTTGCGGTGCGGCCCTCCCGCCGCACTGAAGGATGCTGGGACAAGGCATGATGATCGTTCCCCGCCGGGCCGGTGGTGGCATTAGCGGCAGGCGATGGGGAACGACGAGGGCGTCCGCCGGCGGGCGCCGTCTGGGCGACGCGGGTGGCGAGAGCAGCCCGGCGCTCGGCGCGAGCCCGACAAGCGTCAGCCATGGACACGACGGAAGATCACACGCGAACAGCGGAAGAAAGATTCCGGCGCACCCCTACCTGGCGCGACAAATGTCGGATTTTGGGTTCCAGCAGACCCTTAAGGTTCGAACTCTAGGGTGCGCACGGAGATCTTTCCCCTACCGACACGTGCTTCTATGGCTCGCAAGAAATCTATGCTAGAAATAAGAACACACAAGGGATACGAGGTTTATACTGGTTTGGGCCACCGATGTGGTGTAATACCCTACTCCACTGTGTGGTGTAGTGGATTGCCTCAGGGGCTGATGATGAACAACACAGGGGGAAGAATGGCCTCGCGAGAGGTGTTCTTGAGCTGGTGTGGTATGTTCTACTTGGTTCGGGATCCCCCTTCCCTCTATGGTGGCTAGTCCTACTTATAGAGGCCCTGGTCCTCTTCCCAAAATGTGAGCGGGAAGGGCGCCAACAATTGGCCATTTTGAAGGGGAACATCTAGTACAAGTTATCCTGACCAAAGGTGGTCTTCGGCTACCAAAAGCACTAGTGATGACGCCGTCTTGGGCTCCACGATGACCTCTGTCCTGCCGCTCTGCTGGTCTTGGTCTCGTTGCACCGGAATGGTAACCTTTGCCTGATGCCTTGGCCTGTGCTTGCTCCCTTTGCACCGAAGGGGAAACAAGGACACTGCGCAGGCCGGTGCCTGCCTGGCGCCCGCCTAATCTCGATCGTCATGGCTTGCATCACGGGCTCCTCGTGAGGCACCCCTGCCTTGATCTCTCTGCCTCCTCGCGAGCCTGCCTGATGAGGCTACTCCTGAGGAAGCCTCCTGTCATCCGCCCCGCATGGCTTGGCCCCTTGCGAGGGTCTTGACCTTGAGCTGATGAGGCTGGGCCGCACTGGGCCCCCACTCGAGCCACGCCGCAGGCCGCATGCAGGCAAGTCTGGGGACCCCCGTTCCCAGAACGCCGACACCATGTATGAGAACAAAGTGTGGACTTTGGTTGGCTTGCCCAATGATCGGCAAGCCATCGAGAATAAATGTATCTTCAAGAAGAAGACAGACGCTAACGGTAATGTTACTGTCTACAAAGCTCGACTTGTTGCGAAAGGTTTTCGACAAGTTCAAGGAGTTGACTACGATGAGACCTTCTCACCCGTAGCGATGCTTAAGTCCGTCCGAATCATGTTAGCAATTGCCGCATTTTATGATTATGAAATTTGGCAAATGGATGTAAATACTCCATTCCTGAATGGATTTCTAGAAGAGGAGTTGTATATGATGCAATCTGAAGGTTTTATCGATCCAAAGGGAACTAACAAAGTGTGCAAGCTCCAGCGATCCATTTATAGACTGGTGCAAGCCTCTTGGAGTTGGAAAAACGCTTTGATAGTGTGATCAAAGCATTTGGTTTTATACAGACTTTTGGAGAAGCCTGTATATACAAGAAAGTGAGTGGGGGCTCTGTAGCATTTCTGATATTATATGTGGATGACATATTGTTGATTGGAAATGATATAGAATTTCTGGATAGCATAAAGGGATACTTGAATAAGATTTTTTCAATGAAAGACCTCGGTGAAGCTGCTTATATATTGGGCACTAAGATCTATAGAGATAGATCAAGATGCTTAATTGGACTTTCACAAAGCACATACCTTGACAAAGTTTTGAAGAAGTTCAAAATGGATCAAGCAAAGGGTTCTTGCCTGTGTTACAAGGTGTGAAGTTGAGTAAGACCCAATGCCTGACCACTGCAGAAGATAGAGAGAATATGAAAGATGTTCCCTATGCTTCAGCCATAGGCTCTATCATGTATGCAATGCTGTGTACCAGACCTGATGTGTGCCTTGCTATAAGTCTAGTAGGGAGGTACCAAAATAATCGAGGAGTGCATCACTGGACATCGGTCAAGAACATCCTGAAATACCTGAAAAGGACTAAGGATATGTTTCTCGTTTATGGAGGTGACAATGAGCTCATCGTAAATGGTTACGTTAACGCAAGCTTTGACACTGATCCGGACGATTCTAAATCGCAAATCGGATATGTGTTTACATTGAGTGGTGGAGCTATCAATTGGTGCAGTTCTAAAAAAAGCGTCGTGGCGGGATCTACGTATGAAGCGGAGTACACAGCTACTTCGGAAGCAGAAAATGAAGGAGTTTTGATGAAGGAGTTCATATCCGATCTAGTTGTCATACCTAGTGCATCGGGTCCAATGAAAATCTTTTGTGACAATACTGGTGCAATTGCCTTGGCAAAGGAATCCAAATTTCACAAGAGAACCAAGCACATCAAGAGATGCTTCAATCCCATCCGGGATCTAGTTCAGGTGGGAGACATAGAAATTTGCAAGATACATACGGATCTGAATGTTGCAGACCCGTTGACTAAGCCTCTTCCTCGGGCAAAACATGATTAGCACCAAGACTCCATGCATGTTAGAATCATTATTGTGTAATCAGGATTATTGACTCTAGTGCAAGTGGGATACTGAAGGAAATATGCCCTAGAGGCAATAATAAAGTTATTATTTATTTCCTTATATCATGATAAATTTTTATTATTCATGCTAGAATTGTATTAACCGGAAACATAATACATGTGTGAATACATAAACAAACAGAGAGTCACTAGTATGCCTCTACTTGACTAGCTCATTGATCAAAGATGGTTATGTTTCCTAACCATAGACATGAGTTGTCATTTGATTAATGGGATCACATCATTAGGAGAATGATGTGATTGACTTGACCCATTTCGTTAGCTTAGCACTTGATCGTTTAGTTTGTTGCTATTGCTTTCTTCATGACTTATACATGTTCCTATGACTATGGGATTATGCAACTCCCATTTACCGGAGGAGCACTTTGTGTGCTACCAAACGCCACAACGTAACTAGGTGATTATAAAGGTGCTCTACAGGTGTCTCTGAAGGTACTTGTTGGGTTGGCGTATTTCGAGATTAGGATTTGTCACTCTGATTGTCGAAGAGGTATCTCTGGGCCCACTCGGTAATGCACATCACTTAAGCCTTGCAAGCATTGCAACTAATGAGTTAGTTCCGCGATGATGTATTACGGAACGAGTAAAGAGACTTGCCGGTGACGAGATTGAACTACGTATTGAGATACCGACAATCAAATCTCGGGCAAGTAACATACCGATGACAAAGGGAACAACGTATGTCGTTATGAGGTCTAACCGATAAAGATCTTCGTAGAATATGTGGGAGCCAATATGAGCATCCAGGTTCCGCTATTGGTTATTGACCTGAGACATGTCTCGGTCATGTCTACATAGTTCTCGAACCCGTAGGGCCGCACGCTTAAAGTTTCATGACAGTTATATGAGTTTTGATGTACCGGAGGTTATTCGGAGTCCCGGATATGATCACGGACATGACGAGGAGTCTCGAAATGGTCGATACATGAAGATTAATATATTGGAAGCCTATATTTGGATATCGGAAGTGTTCCGGGTGAAATCGGGATTTTACCGGAGTACCGGAGTGTTACCGGAACTCCCCCGGGGGATTAATGGGCCATAGTGGGCCTTAGTGGAGAAGAGGAGAGGCGGCCAAGGCAGGGCCACGCGCCCCTCCCTCCTAGTTAGAATAGGGCGCGCCTCCTCCCTGGCCGGCCACCTCTCCCTCCCTTGCTCCTTTATATACAGGGGCAAGGGGCACCCTACACACACAACAATTGATTTGATCTTTTAGGCGTGTGCGGTGCCCCCTTCCACCATAGTCCACCTCGATAATACTGTAGTGGTGCTTAGGCGAATCCCTGTGTAACACCCCGGATGTAACTTTCCCAATTTGTACTCCAACTCTTGCCGTTTCTGGCGTTAAGTTATTTTATTTTCTCGGGTTCGGGTCTTTGTCTCCGTGTGTTGTTATCGTTGTCATGCATCTCATATCATGTCATCATGTGCATTGCATTTGCATACGTGTTCGTCTCATGCATTCGAGCATTTTCCCCGTTGTCCGTTTTGCATTTCGGCGCTTCGTTCTCCTCCGGTGGTCATTTCTAGCTTTCTTTTGTGTGTGGGGATTAAACATTTCCGGATTGGACCGAGACTTGCCAAGCGGCCTTGGTTTACTACCGGTAGACCCCCTGTCAAGTTTCGTATCATTTGGACTTCGTTTGATACTCCAACGGTTAACCGAGGGACCGAAAAGGCCTCGTTTGTGTTGCAGCCCAACACCCTTCCAATTTGGCCCAAACCCCACCTAAGCCTTCTCCATCATCTAGAGCGTTCGATCACGATCGCGTGGCCGAAAACCGCACCTCATTTGGACTCTCCTAGCTCCTCCTATGCCTATTTATAGACCCCTCTCGAGATTCGCGGATCCCCCTCCCCGAAACCCTAGTCGTCTTCCACCTCTCGCCGCCGGACACGTCGATTCGGGCCGGACGTGCCGACCTGTTCCGCCGCCGCCACGTGGCTCACGCCCATTCGCCCGCGCGCTGCCACGCGCGCTCCAGCCCGCAGGGCCCAGACGGGGCCCTCCCCGGCCCGCGCCTCCCTCCTCCTTCCGCCGCCCGAACCGCCACCCGCCGCCGTCGCCGACTTCGCCGGCCGCCGCGCTGCCGCACCGGCCCGGCCACCAACCACGCCGCCCCGACGCGCCCGTCCGCCCCGCGGCGCCGCTCGCCGCCCCGGCCGCCGCGACCGCGGCCACCTCGCCGTCCGGCGAGCTCCGGCTTCCCCAACTCCGGCCGGCGACCTCCTCCGGCGTCGTCCCCGCCGACGGCTACAGTTCCCCGACCGCGCCTTGGATGCCGTGCAAAACCCTAGATCTGAGAGAGGTTGATTTTTTTCACTAAGTCCCCGGATTTTCCTAGCCCAAGTGCCCTTGTTCATAGCATCGTATCTCCGCATCCGTAGCTCCGTTTTGGGTATATAGCATATCAAAATGTTCATCTCAGAGAGTACATCATTTCATTCCATTGCATAATTTCCATTTGAGTTTATCTTGATGCCCGGAATGTTGTTAGAAGAGGGCTACTTGAGATAATTGTCAGATCTGCTACTCCATTTAGCTTTTTGTCATTTTTCCCATAATTAATGTGTGCATGATATGCCCTGATGTTCTACATATGTTTTGTTAAGGGTTTTGTCATCTTTCCAGAGGTGCAACCCATGTATTTTTGTGATGTGTGTGGTGTCTAGTGCAAGCTTGCAAAGTGGTGCACTTGGTAATTCTGATTTCAGGAACTTAGCATTTCCACTAAGTCCTTGAGCTGTTTATCTCATATGGCCATATGTTCATGTTGTTTCCTAGTGATCCGTGCCTCTTTTGATGATGATCAGTAAGGATGTTTTGTTAATCTTGTAGTGCTGTATCCATCCATGTCTTTGTTTGCAATTATGGAGCACCCTAGCTTGAGTCAATCGAGCTCTACTTTTGCTACTTTGTGAATCTGGGCAGATTGTCAACTTGTTTGCAATTTTGCCGATGATGTTGTAGTTGATCCGTGCAAGCTATGCTATTGTTCTTGCCATGTATAGCTTGAATTTTGTGTGTTCTTGATGGATGTATGCTTAGCTTGTCATGACTTGCACCGTAGTGAGTGCATCGAGCTCGTAAACATGCCTACTTGATATCTGTTTTCAGCATGCTCCAGTTTTCAGTAAGTCTGAAAACTGATTATGTTTTTGCTATGTTCACATGCTTGCAATTGTATTTTCTGATCCCTTTTGGCTCAAGGTCACTAAGGGACTTTTGTTAAGCTCTTTGAGTAGCTCCATTTCATGCTTTACTTTGCCATGTTTAGGTCCTATAGCATGTAGTTTTGTTGCTCCGAAGTGTGCTACCTCATCTGAAATTCCAGAAAAGTGTTAATTTCACTAAGTCTGAGATCTGTTTGCCATATGCATTTTTGCCATGCTTGTTTGAACTTATTAATAGATGATTTGGCCGTAGCTCAGTGCTAGAATTTTGTTAAGCATCTTGAATTCATCCCTTCCATGTATTTTGTTGTCATGTTTGGGTGCTGTAGCATGTTTATCTCATTGCATTTAGATGGCTACTTGCTGTAAATCGTAGACCGGTGCCATTTTTGAATCGCTTGCCATTTCCAAACCGTAACTCCGATTCCGGCGTTCTTTATATCGTTTTCAAGCGATTTCATCTCATCTTTCCAGTCGCACACTTGGATTCCCAAGTTGAGGCAATGTTCTTGCATTTACTTGACACATCTTGCATATGCATCCCGCATAGCATATCTTCTTTGCATCATCTTATCTGATCCTTGCACGTGGTTGATTGTGTCCTTGTTGCTTGTTTGTGACAAACACGTATCATCACGGAAGTGTAATTTTTTTGTAGTGTTAGGCGCTGGCTCTTCCCTCCGTACCGACTTGGTCTGACGGGGTTGATCCGTCGCCCGATTTCCTGACAAATTCGGGTTTAATTGGGGGTTCACCCAGGCATCTGGAGTACTTGGTCCTACTCAGGGAGTGCCAAACAAGCGCCTTCGGTCATACGTCAATGGTATATGACTCGGATTCCTTCTCTAGAACACTGCATTGGATGCATTTTGGTCCAGATTTAAGCGCCAAGGCTCTGCCCTCACACGCTCTGCCTCGATGTCAATTTGAACCTTTAGCGCAGCTGTCTGGATGTTCTCGGCTACAATATCCTCTTGGGCCTTGGTTATCTCCTCACGAAAGTTTGCAATCTCCGCGTTGCGCTCTGCCTGATTTGCCGTCATGACCTTTGTTGCCAACAAAGCTGTCAAGGTGCCCATAAGATCCAAAAGTACCTGAGTTGGTGGCCTTGCTCAACCGAAACCCTCAACCCTTGCGGCAGTCGGTTTACAGGTCATTGCAGGCGCTATTGAAGAATTGAGAGTCGGCCCTATGCCAGCCATGAAGATAACAGCTCTGTACGGCAACTCATAGGGGTCCGGAATACTGTGGCCATCGGAATAGCCCCCAAGCCCGCCATCTTATAGTTGATAGATTGACTCCGTCTCTCCAGTTGAGGACTCATCACCTGAGTAGATGAGAGTCTCTCCCCCAGATGCAGAATTTTCCGCAAGTTCCATTCCTTGTGTGAAGGCCATGAAAGCATGCATCCGCCCGGCTTGGACCCAGGTAGGTTGCATGCGCTGAGCCGACTCGACAATGTCGGTGCTGAGGTCCGGCTCAGGCTCTGACCCCTTGATCTTGCCGATGAAGACGTGGATTCTGCTCAAGGGGACCCGGTACCCGTACTCGATTGAGTCGGCCTCGGGGCCCCAGCTAGCATCGTCGATGTAGAGCTTGCACAGTACTACGGTATGGTTAGTACTCCAACTACCTACATGCAAATTCTATTATTTTCATAAGTATATGGCATGTGGTATTTGTTGGGGATACACATAATAGGTAGGCCCACGAATGGTCGAAATATCATAAAGCATGGGGTCCACACAACATGTGGGTCCAGATAAATTTTATACAGGCATACTATCCACTCGGACAAGCAGCATACTATCCACTCGACCAAGCAGCATACCATCCACTCGGATGACAGTTCACCACTCGACCGTACGACTCACTCGGATATACGAAGATCAGCAGACAGCAAAGCATTCGGCATCATTCTCATAGTGAGGGCTTGGTAGTGGGCTGGTATTATTGCATTCATACCCCACTTTGTAATATAGGAGGTGAGGGGGTGGCGCACTCTATTTAAGTCACCCCCACCACTAGACAAGGGGGCTCTCTTCTTCCATCTCTCTCTTTTTCACCATTAGTCTCAAGACTACGGGGATCCGTTCTCCTCTCATTGTAATCTCCGGATACATACTAAGATAAAACAAAGCCTCTCCGGATCACGAGACGTAGGGTTGTTATCTCCACCGTGAGAGGCCTGAACTCGCTAAAACTACCGTGTCACCCATATGCATCTCGATAGATCATAGTCCTTTATCCTACCCCCCTCTTATTGTCGGAATCGTTACCATGACAGTTGGCGCCCACCGTGGGACATGGCGTCTATCGAACCATGATGCAAATGGTTTTTATTTCTTCAATCTTCGTTCGTCGATCAACAATCATCAATGGAGGGTTTGATCCAGAATGGTCCAGACATCACTCCATCCACAGGAGAGACATGACACTCTTCATACAGAGGGATCAGGAAGTCCCATTCCATACTATCTTGTTCTTTACAATCTACCATTGATCTAACGATTGTTTGTTTTTCTTCTGTATGCACATGAGCTCATACAAAAGAATGCCTCCCTTTGTGCCGATTGGTGGCTTGGATCCCGGACGATGAAGCGCCGCTGTCCGCATGTCGTCATCTCCGGCCTCATCTACGGACGCCGTTGCCGAGCGCCCACACACGCACAGCCACTAACAATGTGCCTGGCTCTTCGGCCTGCGGAGCACGATGGCCGGCGGTCGATCCGGCTGCTCGGGCGACGAGGCCCGGCTGCCGGCACTCGGCCCAGCTCCGCGGGCATTGAAGTGCGACTCCGACGGCACACGGCTCCGGCTCATCGAGCAGTGAAACGCGATCACAAAGTTCGCACCGGCCTCGCCCTTGGCTGTGCCGGCCCGCGACTCTCGCGCCTGGGCTGCAGCCAGCTGCTTATCCTCCTCATCACCACCTCCCTGACTGCTGTCAAATTCCGGCCTGACCGGCAGTTTCCGTCGCGGCGGAGCTCTCCTCCGGGCTGCCTCTACGACTTTCCTTCTAACCTTAATTCCTTTCCATTTATTCTTGTTTAACTGCCGCTAATTAAAGCCTCCTGCATGCAGGGGTTAAATGGTCGTGGGAAAGGGAAACTTCCCTTACATGCACAGACGGTAACGCATCTTGGCTAATTACCGCTAACTAACCACTCCTGCATGCACGTACATGTCCTGGACGTGGGCAACTCCATCAAGGCATAGGAACGTGTTCTTCATCTTCCTTGTGGCCCCAACTGGCGACCCGGCAGCCTCCCGACGCGGTGTCCGCGCGCGCCGGCTCACAGGCCTGACCAGGCTGTTGCTGCCGCATCAGCACAGCACGGCATTCCTACCTCCGACATCAACACTCGGTCGTGGGCTGGCAGCGCGCTTGGCCGTGGTTTGGACGACGCGGTGTCCCTCAAACTAGCCTACGACCCGGCTCCCTCGAGCAACGAAGCATAGCAGCCGGCAGCGCTGCTCCATCCACCGGGGTCGACTGCAAGGCACTACCCACTCGGTGACTTCTCCCTCCGGCGTCGACTGCCCGACGCAGCGCGGGCACACGGTGGCTCTTTTCTCCACCCAACTGCTCGACCGCGGCCTCCGCGGCGGAGTGCCAGCGCTAGCCACGCACTCGCAGGCGGCGGCTCGTCCAGTCGGCAGCGTGATGGTTCCCTCTGCGGTGAAGCGCAGACCGGACGCGACACGAGCGCGGGCGTCGATCCGTGTCCCCAGATACGGCGGCCTCCGCAGCGGAGACGTGCCGTGGATTCCGGCGTTAGGACACACTTCCCTCACCGGCGAGGGTTACTCGGCAGATCGAGAGGTTCTTTTGTTCAGCAACTGATTCAGTCGGATGGCGGCTTCTACATTCAATCGGACAGTCCACATTTTATTCAGACCAACTTCAGCATGGGACGCTCGATTACAGTATATAGAAACATCTACTTCACTCGGACGCCCTGAGCGTCGCCACTCCACTGGAGGCCTCTACTTCATTTGAACGTCCTGCGCGTCGCTACTCTGCGGGATGCGTCTACTTCACTCGGACGTTCCGAGCTTCACCACTTTGATGGACGCGTCTACTTCACTCTGCCACCCCGCCGTCGCCTCTCTGTTGGTCACCTCATTACCACTCGGCCGCCCCGCGCATCGCCATCGGTTGGTCACCTCATCGCCATTCGGCCGCCCCGGATGTCGCCATCGGTTGGTCACCTCATCACCACTCGGCCGCCCCGCGCGTCGCCATCGGTTGGTCACCTCATCACCACTCGGGCGCCCCGCGCGTCGCCATCGGTTGATCACCTCATCACCACTCAGCCGCCCCGCGCGTC
>NC_041380.1:327667887-327670247 GCF_002162155.2 Triticum dicoccoides | reverse complement strand
TGGTCACCTCATCACCACTCGGCCGCCCCGCGCGTCGCTATCGGTTTGTCATCTCATAATCACTTGGCCACCCCGCGCGTCGCCATTCGGTTGGTCACCTCATCACCACTTGGCCGCCCCGCGCGTCGCCGTCGGTTGGTCACTTCATCACCACTCGGCCGCCCCGCGCGTCGCCATCGGTTGGTCACCTCATCACCACACAGATTTTAACAGTTTTTTCTGAAATAATTGTTGTTGCTTATACTTGTAACCAAAATCCCCCAATGGGTGACTTAGCTACGAATCTGTTTCGCCTAAGTTTAAGAAATCCTACCGAGTGATGAGTCAGGCTCTCACTCGGGGGCTTAGCTGCGAATCTGTTTCGCCTAAGTTCGAAAAATCCTACCGAGTGGAGAGCAAACCTCCCACTCGGGGGCTTAGCTGCAGTCCAGTACTCGCCTAAGTTTGAAAAAATCCTACCAAGTGGAGAGCAAACCTCCCACTCGGGGGCTTAGCTGCAGTCCAATACTCGCCTAAGTTTGAAAAAAAATCTCACCGAGTGGAGAGCAAACCTCCCACTGGGGGGCTTAGCTGCAATCCAGTACTCGCCAAAGTGTTTGAAATCCTACCGAGTGGAGAGCAAGCCTCCCACTCGAAGGCTTAGCTGTAGTCCAAGGACTCGCCTAAGTAGCCAAAATCCGACTGAGACAAGAGCAAACCTCTAACTCAAGGAGCTGCATCACAAGTATAATGTGTGCTCCATCCCTATCCGCAAGGACACCGAGACGAAGGTCGACTGTCACCATCGCCTCGTCACCACTCGGCCACTTGCGCGCCTTCAGACAGCTAAGTCATTTTACATTCTGTTATTTCCGTCTTCCCGAGTGTCCCGTAATTCACACATCACGTTCACTTGGAGGCCACGCCACCGAGTGTACCTCTACGCTCGGCTGCTTATTTTCACATACTTGCTTAGTACTAGTTATGTGACTCCCGAGTCCAACTTCCATTTTTTCGCATACATCATACATGAAAACCATGTGTCGTTCTTCATTTCGAGTTTGCATCGGTCCTCCGGGGCTGCAACTCAGTCGAAACACTACACTTCCGTTTTATTTGAACCATTATTCCAATGAGTTCAATCGAATCCGTCGCTTCGACAAGTTCGAACGGATCATTCGCTCTTTCAAACTCTTGCTGGTTAACCAGCAAGCCCCTTGCACTCCGAGCGGGTGTCTATGGGTGTTATTCACACAAATCATTTCAGCACACATCAAATTTCCTCGAGACATTATTTCGTTGGCTTGTGCCATTTTTTACACAAGTTACACGATCACTCGACGGCCCTATGCGCCAACTTCATCGCTGCTTGGACTTGGTCACCATACCGGTCCTAGCGCACCACAACACCGACCTTGTCGCTCTGTTGACTTCAAACACATCCGGTCAACCCCTTTGTGGAATCCTCTTCATCGTATCAATAATATAGACCTCGTCAGGCATGAGACAGATATGTCCCTTTTATAATCAAACTTCACACTTCACTCCTTTGCAAGTTTGCCTCTTTCGAGCATCACTCGAAAGCTTCTCCTCATCTTTACCCGAGTCCGACTCGATGAATTGCAAATCATCCATTCAAAACTATATTTCTCGTATTCTGACATGTCCATTGTCGAAGCCTGTAGTACGCTCGGGGGCTACGCCGCACTCGGGGACTGCATCTCATTTGGAATGACACTCTCATGAGTGGTCGAGTACTTCATCACCAGTCAGATCCTTCACTTCAACAAGCGCATTCAATCCGCCACTTTGACAAGTTTTATAATCACCCAGGACGCTCTGCGCACCATCTTCATTCCTACTCAAACTCAGTTGTCACACCAGTCTTGTTGCGTCGCAACCACACTACATCAACCTCATCACTACATTAGCTTCGAAAGCATCTGGCTAACTCCTTCGAAGACAATTTCAGCCACTTGGCTAGACACGCAATCTTTCACTCGGCTGCCCCGCGCGTCGTCACCTGGCCACGCCGCGCGTCGTCACTCGGCCACCCCGCGCATCACCACTTGGCTGGATACGCATTCCTTCACTCGGCCACCTCGAACATCCTCACTCGGCCATCCCGCACATCACCACTCGGTTGTGCACGTCTTCACCACTTGGCCGCTCCGCGCGTCGCCTCTCGGTTGTGCATGCCTTCACCACACGGCCGCCCCGCGCGTCACCACTTGGATGGACACGTAGTCCTTCACTCAGCCACCTCGAGCATCCTCACTCGGTCGTCCCGCACGTCGCCAGTCGATTGTGCACGTCTTCACCACTCGACCGCTCCGCGCGTCGCCTCTTGGTTGTGCATGCCTTCACCACACGGCCGCCCC
>NC_041380.1:327642038-327667741 GCF_002162155.2 Triticum dicoccoides | reverse complement strand
GCCACCTCGTGCATCCTCACTCGGCCGCCCCGTGCGTCGCCAGTCGGTTGTGCACATCTTCACCACTCGGCCACTCTGTGTGTCATCACTCGGTTGGTCACCTCATCACCACTCGGCCGCCCCGCGCATCGCCATCGGTTGGTCACCTCATCACCACTCGCCCGCCCCGCGCGTCGCCATTGGTTGGTCACCTCATCACCACTCGGCCGCCCCGCGTGTCGTCACTCGGTTGTGCACATCGTCGCCCCTCGGCCACCTCGCGCGTCACCATCAGTTGGACATGTCTTTACCTCTACACCCCCAGCATGGGAACGACTAAGTTACTCATATGATCAAACCTCATATCACACTCTGTAGCAAGCTTACCTCTTTCGAGCATCACTCGGGGGCTACGCTCAGCCATTGGCCATGCTACCCTTAGGGGTTACGCCCATTCGATCAACCACTTGATCACATCAGGAGTATCTTTCTGACCATACATGCTCGTTCAGCCGAAAATTTATAAGGGTAGGTACCGTTCACTCGGACGATCGCCCAAGTCATTTCTTGAAGTCATCTTCAGGACTGCAAAAGGGTGAAACAATGGTCCTCTACGGATACACTTGGCCCTTATCCTAGGCTCCAAGGCGTCAGTTTCACAATCTTGGACTCAGAGATGGCATGCGCTGGTGTTCCCCCGGGATGATGAGTGGCATCTCTCCGGAGAGTCAGCCCACACACTAGCCTCGCCACTCGGGTTTCATGGCATGTCGATGTCAGACCACTAGTCTATCTCCTCCAGGAGACATACGAATGCCACCAAGTTTTTCCTTGCAGTCAACATACCCAGATCAGTTGGGAAGCACGTCCACTCAGACAAATACCCCTTCCACGCAAAATCTAACGGTCAATATAAGAAGTACTACTGGAACGACCACTTCCTGGAGTGTCCAGCTTTTTTGTACAGTCGGCAGTTTCAAAGCCGAGTTCATTCACCGTGCCGAGAGCACGAAGATTCACCTGCTTGACCAAGTTCCAGGCAGAATTTATTCCATGCCGAGTGCACGAAGATCAGTCCGACTGACTCAGCTCCAGGCTGAGCTTATTTACCATGTCAAGCGTCTGAAGATGCATCTGATTCACTCAATTTCATCCTAAAAGATATTTACCGTGTCGACTGCATGGAGGTTTACCAGGAGACTTAAACCCTCTGCCCGACTCATCTAGTCCGACAGAGGCTCGGGGACTACACCCAGTGGGTGCACTCAGCGTGCCCCCACTGGAAAAGAACTCAGAAAGAAACATTTTTGCTCGGTCAAGACCAGCTCCAGATCACTCAAGTATTACTCGACTTCCGAGTCGAGGAGAAACAAGCTAGTCCAATACCAGATTCTCAAGTACTACTCGACCTCTGAGTCGGAGAGGAACAAGTTCGATCGGCACCGGCCAAGAAGATTTTTACTTTTCTCAGACCCCCGCCGACTGCCCGCAGTCGACGGCGGTCTCGGGGACTACACCCAGTGGGTGCCCTCAGCATGCCCCCACTGGAGTAATCTCCACTCAGTACGACCTGACCAGTCCGAGTGATGAACAACAAACAAACAAGTTCTAAAGGCTCCCATCGGCTACCAAAAAAATTGCTATAAGGTGAGTTTAACGCTCCTTTGTGGACCTGTCTTGAGCCTTCTTCTAGGACTCAAAGCGTGACACTCATAAGTTTGGATCAAGAACCGACTCGTATTGACGTTCCTCCGGGATAAGAATGGCATCTCTCCGAGAGAACAGTCCATGCATCAATCTTGTTGCCCGGATTTAATGACACATCCATACTCTGATCACAAGTTAACCTCTTCCGAGAGATGATCGAATGTCACCAAGTTGCTCCTCGCGGGCACTTACCCCAGATCAGTCGGGAAGCATAGTACCAGAATCCATTGAGATTTTGTTCAAACCTTGGTTGTCTGAAAGCACGATGACAAGTACCGAGTATTTCCGTAATCACTCAGACCAAATTGTGTCTTTCAAAAACTCGTTCTGCAAAATCGCAATCGATCCGGGGGCTAATGTTGGGGATACACATAATAGGTAGGCCCACGAATGGTCAAAATATCATAAAGCATGGGGTCCACACAATATGTGGGTCCAGATAAATTTTATACAGGCATACTATCCACTCGAACAAGCAGCATACTATCCACTCGACCAAGCAGCATACCATCCACTCGGATGACAGTTCACCACTTGACCGTACGGCTCACTCGGATATACTAAGACCAGTAGACAGCAAAGCAGTCGGCATCATTCTCATAGTAAGGGCTTGGTAGTGGGCTGGTATTATGGCATTCATGCCCCACTTTGTAACATAGGAGGTGAGGGGGTGGCGCACTCTATATAAGCCACCCCCACCACTAGACGAGGGGGCTCTCTTCTTCCATCTCTCTCTTTTTCACCATTAGTCTCAAGACTACGGGGATCCGTTCTCCTCTCATTGTAATCTCCGGATACATACTAAGATAAAACAAAGCCTCTCTGGAGCACGAGACGTTGGGTTTTTATCTCCACCGTGAGAGGCCTGAACTCGCTAAAACTACCATGTCACCCATATGCATCTCGATAGATCATGCTCCTTTATCCTACCCCTCTCTTATTGTTGGAATCGTTACCACGACAGTTGGTGCCCACCGTGCCGAGAGCATGAAGATTCACCTGCTTAACCAAGTTCCAGGCTGAATTTATTCCGTGCTGAGTGCACGAAGATCAGTCCGACTGACTCAGCTCCAGGCTGAGCTTATTTACCATGTCAAGCGTCTGAAGATGCATCCGATTCACTCAATTTCATCCTAAAAGATATTTACAGTGTTGACTGCATGGAGGTTTACCAGGAGACTTAAACCCTCTGCCCGACTCATCTAGTCTGACAAAGGCTCGGGGACTACACCCAGTGGGTGCACTCAGCGTGCCCCCACTGGAAAAGGACTCAGAAAGAAACATTTTTGCTCGGTCAAGACCAGCTCCAGATCACTCAAGTATTACTCGACTTCCGAGTCAAGGAGAAACAAGCTAGACCAATACCAGATTCTCAAGTACTACTCGACCTCTGAGTCGGAGAGGAACAAGTTCGATCGGCACCGGCCAAGAAGATTTTTACTTTTCTCAGACCCCCGCCGACTGCCCGCAGTCGACGGCGGTCTCGGGGACTACACCCAGTGGGTGCACTCAGCGTGCCCCCACTGGAGTAATCTCCACTCAGTACGACCTGACCAGTCCGAGTGATGAACAACAAACAAACAAGTTCTAAAGGCTCACATCGGCTACCAAAAAAATTGCTATAAGGTGAGTTTAACGCTCCTCTGTGGACCTGTCTTGAGCCTTCTTCTAGGACTCAAAGCGTGAAACTCATAAGTTTGGATCAAGAACCAACTCGTATTGACGTTCCTCCCGGATAAGAATGGCATCTCTCCAAGAGAACAGTCCATGCATCAATCTTGTTACCCGGATTTAATGACACATCCATACTCTGATCACAAGTTAACCTCTTCCGAGAGATGATCGAATGTCACCAAGTTGCTCCTCGCGGGCACTTACCCCAGATCAGTCGGGAAGCACAGTACCAGAATCCATTGAGATTTTGTTCAAACCTTGGTTGTTTGAAAGCACGATGATAAGTACCGAGTATTTCTGTAATCACTCAGACCAAATTGTGTCTTTCACAAACTCGTTCTGCAAAATCGCAATCGATTCGGGGGCTAATGTTGGGGTTACACATAATAGGTAGGCCCACGAATGGTCGAAATATCATAAAGCATGGGGTCCACACACATGTGGGTCCAGATAAATTTTATACAGGCATACTATCCACTCGGACAAGCAGCATACTATCCACTCGACCAAGCAGCATACCATCCACTCGGATGACAGTTCACCACTCGACCGCACGACTCACTCGGATATATGTAGACCAGCAGACAGCAAAGCAGTCGGCATCATTCTCATAGTGAGGGCTTGGTAGTGGGCTGGTATTATGGCATTCATGCCCCACTTTGTAACATAGGAGGTGAGGGGGTGGCGCACTCTATATAAGCCACCCCCCACCACTAGACGAGGGGGCTCTCTTCTTCCATCTCTCTCTTTTTCACCATTAGTCTCAAGACTACGGGGATCCGTTCTCCTCTCATTGTAATCTTCGGATACATACTAAGATAAAACAAAGCCTCTCTGGAGCATGAGACGTAGGGTTGTTATCTCCACTGTGAGAGGCCCGAACTCGCTAAAACTACCGTGTCGCCCATATGCATCTCGATAGATCATGCTCCTTTATCCTACCCCTCTCTTATTGTCGGAATCGTCACCACGACAGTATTAACGTTTATCGTGTCCTATTTGATGTATTAGTGTAATGAAGAAAACCGGGAACCAACAGTTGTTTGATTTTTTAAGAAACCGACAGTAGGAAGAAGGATGGGCTAATGAGTGTGGCTGCACAAGATGCACTCATAAGTATTCTATAATTTTTGGAATTCACATGTAATGTGCCACACAAATATTATGTTTCTAACACCGTACTAACAATGCTTTCAATCATATTGCAGATGGAAATGGAGGCAAAGCAAACTGCAATTCCGGTAGAGGGTTAAGAGACAAAGACATATGTGGAGGTTCTCAAGGACAAGAGCATAGCATGTATCTTGTAAGCATGAGAGAGTCATGTCCCTCCGGGCAGAGGACAACCTCTCATGAATGCATGAGAGAGTTTTAACAGAGGCTTGCCTCAGGAGCAAGGTATGAGATCTGGAGCTGATAAATATCAAGAAGATCTGAATGCAGGAATGGTATCGTAGCAACGGAAAATTGAAGAGCTGAAAATAAGCGGCAAGAAGAAATTGAAGCTCCTAAGAAGTAACAAGCAGAGAGAACTACTGCTCCCTAAAAGAAGCAACAAGACCTGGATGGAATGCTAAGTTACATGATAATATAATACCATAGTGGTACCCAAAATAGCATGTCGTAGACCTGATGGTGTTCTTCTTCCTCATGAAACTTTGATTGTTTCTTATTACTATGCCATGTCTCATACTCTTTCTGTTCCTTATTATATTGTGTGTGATACTTCCTCAAATGGTTGATCATCATGTGTGATACAGTTGTGTTAAGCATGTCTATTTGAGTGTTAATGTAAGTTAGTTTAGTCTCATTTTTGAAATTTTAGTAAATTTAAAACTAAATTCGGCTGAAAGTTGCAACAATGAACAAACTACGCCACGCGTGAACTATGGCGGTAATTGTGATGGAAATGTGTGTCGTCTCCAGCTTTTGGACCCACATGTTAGCAGCCACGTCAGCATCCAGTGGGTCCAAATGTCAGGACCTTTGATCGGTCGAACCTAATTATTACTAACGGCTCCCGTCAGTGATAAAACCTCGGCTGGACCTAGTTGCAAGTTGCCATGTCAGCTTCTTCTAGGCCTGTTTTTGACCAATCAAACATGGTGGAACGGTTGTTAGTGACGGATTTATCGTCACGGAAAACTATAATGGGGGACGGTGCTGCCATCTAAGGTGAAAGTTCTGGCCATCACGGAAGATAGCCTTCGGTGATGAAATTGGGTTTGTCACCGAAAATACTATCATCCATGACGGACAAGATGGTACCATCAAGACTGTATTTTTTGTGATAGTGCTTGGGTGACGACCGGGGTGATGGTCGAAAACCATCACTAACTCATTTTTGGTGACCAAAATCAGTTTTACGTGACATAAATGGACCATCATAAAAAATACCTCTGTTTTGTAATGCAACCATGGCGCCCGAGCTCGCCCCCTGCGTCCCAGTCTCCATGCGCTTCCTTAAGACCCTCCACCGCTGGATCTAGTGCTCCCTATGTTGATTTCATCGCGAGATGCCGCCATCGTCGTATTGCCGACTAACTCCGGTCAGATCCAACCGTCGGAATCATGTTCTCTTGTTGCGTCCAACATCACGCTCGATGGATCGAGATGAGCCATGTGCGTTCGATCGCCCTGTGGGCCACCCCCTCCTCTAGGCCCACAGCCAACCCAGCCGCATCCCACCATGCAGCCCAGCGCTATGCCAGCTGGCTTGACTCACTCCACCACCGACATGGGCTGAGCCCATGAGGGACCTCCGGCCCAACCTCTTCCTCCTCTTCCATCTGTCGCTCCATGCGCTTCCAAGATGAGTACAAGAAAATTCCACGACACTTCTAGCTTCTACTTCATGACAAGGTTAACACAAGAAACCTGCTGCAGAAAAGTTCCTTCCACCTCCCTGATTACAGTTGTGGCTTGTGCCAAGAGCAGACGTGAAACCGAATTGCATTTATTTTTGGACTGCCCTTTTTTCCACAATTGTTGGTTGAAACTTAACCAAACAAAAATAAGAGCCATCTTTTTGTTACATCAAGGTTGGAAAAAGCACTAGGCATATGCGACGTGGTTGGTCATCGCCTAGCGCCTAGGCAATGCTTAAGAACCCTAAGCGTGTTCTAGACAGTCATACAATGTTGGGTGGTTTATTTTGAGTGTTGTATGTGCATAATAAGTTTTTTGTAACATGTAAATGGGTAAACTATTATCTACTGCCATTGGAATACGACCCATTTGTCGGTCAATATAATATGGTGTGATTTCTTGCTGGAATGAACATTTCCTTTGCACAGTCTAGACTACTACATATGTCCTAGTCGAGGTGTTTGATTGTTGCCTAGCACCCAAGCGTGCCTAAGCGGCTTCTAGGCATCGTTTTTCCCATCAGAGACATCAAGTGGAGCTGGCTAAAGAGGCATTGAAAGACCTTTTGACATGATAGTCATCATTATAGCACATGCTGGAACATTTGGAAGCAATTATATAAGTGAGAAAACCTTTCATAATAAAGATCGTAGTGCCAACAGTTGTAGCAGAAATCTCAAAGAGGGTCTCATTCTGAGTTGCTCACAGAATAAAAAGCAAGTACCTTCAAAGCTTCCCATCTTGGATACAACTTATATTCTAACCCCCTTCCTTCTATACAATCTTATTCTTTGCTTTTTAATATAGACACAGGGTAGGATCATTTCCTGCTGTTTCTCGGTCGAAAAACATTTAGATCAAACTGCTCATGCAAATATTCAAAATATATTGGCCATGGTTCATTGACTTTAGTTAAGTGGAACGAAGTAGCAAGTACAGTGAAAGAGGTGATTCTGGCTAGCATGGTCGGACGGGGTGGTGGTCTGGCCATGCATGCACGCATGCAGAGAGAAGATGGGGAGGTAGATCTATGCACTGCACAGCCCTGCAAGCTCCATGCATCTGCCCTCCTGTTGCTACTCAGTGCATGGTGAGGTCAAATCACCAAAAGTGAATGCCACTTACCTTTTTCTTTTTTCTCATACCATCCTCCTCCTCCTCTCTCTCCAGGACACCTTTTTTTAATGATCTTGTATATCTGTCGAGCGACCACTGCATTATTTTTGGACACATTACACTTCAGTACTGAGGAGTTCGCGACATAAGCTACTGCTACTCACATAGCCGTAGAGGCGACGAGTGTGGGAGAGAGCCAAGAGGCAAGAGTAGGCTACATATACATATGGCTGCGTCTACTCATCGCTGCTGCACGTAGCTACCTAGCGAGCTGCAGGTGCCTATGTAACGCAGGGCCCGGGCCGGGAGACCAGACGGGGGATCATGCACGCATGCATGGACCAGGTCGCCAGGACAGGCTAAAACGGCTTAGCTAGGTACAAAATTTGCTTGTTTACTAAGCTATTTATTCCTTCCTCTGTTAAGTAGAGCTAGCCTGAAAACATTTGTACATGCTTGGCGGACTATATTTGTATGTCTATTAATGTACTTCACCCGGGTGATGCAATTGGTGATGAGTGGGAGGACGGCCATTAATATCAATGGCGAGGTTGGACCCTACTTCCACACGGAGCAAGGCGTCCGACAAGGGGACCCCTTCTCCCCCTTCTTATTCAACCTCGTGGTTGATGCCTTGGCCGCTATCCTGGATAAGGCCAAGGGGGGTGGCCACATTAAGGGCGTCTGCCCCCACCTCCTTGTGGCGGGTGGCATTACCCATCTTCAGTACGCCGATGATACAATTTTTATGGTCGAAGGATCTAACGAGGACATCGGTCACCTCAAATTCCTACTTCTATGCTTCCAGGAGATGTCCGGGTTAACTATTAACTTCACCAAGAGTGAGGTTATGGTCATGGGCTACTTGGAAGAGGAGATGACTAGCATAGTGAACCGGCTTAACTGCCAGTTAGGGACCTTTCCAACTACCTACCTTGGCATGCCCATCAGTGACAACCGCATCCTGGAAAAAGACCTACGCCCATCAGTGGCCAAAGTCCAACACCGGGTGGAACCGTGGCAGGGACGTTGGCTGTCCAAAGCGGCTCGGGTTGTCCTGATCAACTCTTCAATGATTAGTCTGTTGATGTATTTGATGGGATTCTATAGCCTAAATGAATCCCTTCACCATGAGGTGGTCAAGTACTAGTCCCGGTTCTTTTGGGCGGGGAAAGGTGATAAACAGAAATACCACATGGTCAAATGGTCGGAGCTTTGCAAACCCAAGGACCAGGGAGGTCTTGGGATTATCTCATCCAAAAGGATGAACATTGCTCTTCTAGCAAAATGGCTTTGGAGGATTGCCTCCGGAGAGGGTGGCCTGTGGCTAGACATTATTAGCACAAAGTACCTGCGGGGCCAGCCCCTAGCGTTCGCTCAAAGATCCGGTGGATCGCAATTCTGGCAAACGGTTGTCAAGCTGATGCAGTTCTTCGGCTTGGCTCTTCGATTGAAGTGGGCCTGGGCACCGCCACCCTTTTCTGGCTAGACCGATGGTGCGGCTCCCAGCCCTTCGCCTCTCGTTTCCAGGCACTGTTCAATATCTGTGCCGACAAAAACTTGATAGTGGCAGCCGCCCTGTCAAACCTCGAGTGTATCGCCCTTAGGCAGACCTTCAGACCAGGTGAACGGGACCTTTGGGAGGATCTAGTAGCCTGCGTTGCTCTCCACACTCCGTCCAAGATGAGGACGTGGTGTCTTGGCACCTCGAGTCCAATGGGCGGTTCTCCACGAAATCACTTTACCAAGCGATTATGCCAACCCCGGGTCCGATAGAATTGGACCTCCTTTGGGAGATCAAGCTACCTCTGAAGATTAGGATCTTCCTATGGCAGTTGGTGGGCGGTCGCGTCCCCTCCGGTACAGAGGTACTGAAGCGGAATGGGCCCTCCGATGGGATGTGCCCTTTGTGTGCAGTCCCGGAGGACCCCAACCATATATTCTTCTTATGTCCGGCTGCTAGGTTTCTTTGGAGTTGTCCGCGGGAGGTTGTAGGTGGCGGATGGTGCCATACCAACCTGCCCGACGTGTTTAGCGAGGTGCTCGGTTCCAACTACTCCGCGAGGAGACCGGTCCTCTGGGTGATCATTGGCGCCCTCCTCTGAACGCTATGGAACATCGGCAATAAGCTTGTGATAGAGCATTCTATTTCTCTTTGTGCGACTGATGTAGTGTTCAAACTATGTGGTTTTCTACAGCTATGTCGGCCGCTTAGTCGGCGCCACGACCAGGACGCCATCGACGAAGCCATCGCCGCGCTTCGGTCCGTCGCCGCCCGCATGACAGCGCCTCCGCCCCCAGAGCCGGATTAGTGCAGCAGTTCCTGGACTTCTTCTTTGGGGATTATTGTGCTGCTCCCCCAGCTAGACTTATTGCTGTTGTGTTGCACTGTGTGTGCGTTTGCGTGTGCGTTGAACCTTGTTGCTACCTGTGTGCTTTGGTCCAGGCTTTATAATATAAAGCAGGGGGAAACTCTATTTCGTCATGTCTACTAATGTACTAATGCCCCTAGTAATACCACCTAGGTAATTCTTTGTATACTATTCGTATTTGTTTCGTAAATTCTAAGAAGAGGAAAAGACAAACTTATCTTCAACTTGAAGTCATAGCCAATGTTCATATTAACTGTTTTGTCGAGAGTTTGATGCCTCAACTACTTCTTCCGTTTCATAATATAAGACGTTTTTGCCAGCTTGCAAAAACATCTTATATTATAGGATGGAGGGAAGTATTTGACGAAAGCCTATATGTTTGGTCCACCCTTAACTCTCATACCATATGTTCTCAAATGTTTGCCTTCATCTCCAAGAACAAAAACGAAGTTGCTAATTTCTGCGGTCTTGATATAAACATGTAGTACTATCTTTCTAAGAAAAATGAAGACATAAAAACGTACGCGCAGTACTGTACGTACATGTGCGTGACCGAATTCAGTACTAGGAAAACAAGGCAACTAGAGAATTAGGTCAGGCCGATCCATGTCATCATCATATGGTTGCCCTTGCCGCGGAAAGTTCATTTTTGAGGGGTTGGATCATTTGTTGATGGAACCTGATAGGGGAAAAGAGAGAGGCGTGCGTGTGTACGTTACATTCACGTACGCTGCTAAGTTGCTGGCCGGTAGGTAGTAGGCAGTAGCTAAGGACCCTTTTGGCTCGATATCGTATTATCTTTACTGCTGCGCCACAGTGGATTTTGTTGGACGCGTACGTACGTACGTCGAGCAGCGGGCGTGCCCCCGGCGCTAGTATCATAACAGCCTCAAAACAAATTTATCTATGTGTCAAGTACCCCCTCCGTTCAGAATTAGTTGTCATCAAAATGAATAAAAATAGATGTATTCTACAACTAAAATACATCTAGATACATCTATTTCAATGACAAATATTTCCGAACGAAGGGAGTATTTAATAACAAAAAAAAATTTGTGATAACATAATATGTTATATAACGTGACATAATGTACCCCGAGGGAAAAAAAGTTTACATGCTTGCAATTTTTTTTATAAAAGAAGGGTAAGCCTCCGGCCTCAGCATCAATCGATGCATACGGTCATTTTTATTAATTAGTCAATAAAGATATAGCAAGAACATACATCAACCCACCTGAAACCACCACTCACACCTACAACTTGATAATGTGGAGTGCTCTCACTCTTCATATCCATAACCGGTGTCGTTGCCGATCCATCTACATAACATATCGAAACCAACATCCGATGCAGCAAACCTAAAGCATAAACCCCATGCACACCTTTTAGAAGCCGCCGTCATCATCGAACTGTTGACCCATCTTCAGGAAAGAGATCCGCATCATCCTTGCCAGTTCGGATATCCGTCAACGCCACCACCCCCCCCCCCTACGCGCAAACTGCTGAACACGTCGCGGTTGCCGCCAATACACGCAACACCATGCCGCCAAGTACCACCGACCGACACTGGTTGAAATCTCCGGAAGATCTGTCGTGCGAAGTACCTGCCGAACAGGCATGACAAAGTGTAGCACCTGTCGGTCGGGCATGACAAAACATCTCCACCAAAGCTCCGTGCGCTGCTCCACCTCCTGCCTCTGTCCTCTAGCGCCGCTCCACAAACGATACTCCTGTTGGGGAACGTAGTAATTTCAAAAAATTTCCTACGCACACGCAAGATCATGGTGATGCATAGCAACGAGAGGGGAGAGTGTTGTCCATGTACCCTCATAGACCGAAAGCGGAACCGTTAGCACAACACGGTTGATGTAGTCGTACGTCTTCACGATCCGACCGATCAAGTACCGAACGCACGGCACCTCCGAGTTCAGCACACGTTCAGCCCGATGACGTCCCTCGAACTCCGATCCAGCCAAGTGTTGAGGGAGAGTTTCGTCAGCACGATGGCGTGGATATGATGTTGATGTTCTACCGACGCAGTGCTTCGCCTAAGCACCGCTACAGTATTATCGAGGTGGACTATGGTGGAGGGGGGCACCGCACACGGCTAAAAGATCAAACAAATCAATTGTTGTGTCTTTGGGGTGCCCCTACCCCCGTATATAAAGGAGTGGAGGAGGGGGAGGGCCGGCCCTCTCTATGGCGCGCCCTAGGAGGAGTCCTACTCCCACCGGGAGTAGGATTCCCCCCCCCCCTTCCAAGTAGTAGGAGTAGGAGTCAAGGAAAGGGGAGAGAGAAGAGAAGGAAGGAGGGGGCGCAACCCCTCCCCCTAGTCCAATTCGGACTAGTCCTTGGGGGGCGCCCAACCTCTCCTCTCTCTTTCCCCTAAAGCCCAATAAGGCCCATATACTCCCCGGCGAATTCCCAACTCTTCGGTACTCCGAAAAATACCCGAATCACTCGGAACCTTTCCGATGTCCGAATATAGTCGTCCAATATATTGATCTTCACGTCTCGACCATTTCGAGACTCCTCGTCATGTCCCCGATCTCATCCGGGACTTCAAACTCCTTCGGTACATCAAAACACATAAACTCGTAATATAATTGTCATCGAAACATTAAGCGTGCGGACCCTACGGGTTCGAGAACTATGTAGACATGACCGAGACATGTCTCCGGTCAATAACCAATAGCGGAACCTGGATGCTCATATTGGCTCCCACATATTCTACGAAGATCTTTATCGGTCAAACCGCATAACAACATACGTTGTTCACTTTGTCATCGGTATGTTACTTGCCCGAGATTCGATCGTCGGTATTTCAATACCTAGTTCAATCTCGTTACCGGCAAGTCTCTTTACTCGTTCTGTAATACATCATCCCGCAACTAACTCATTAGTTGCAAGGCTTGCAAGGCTTAAGTGATGTGCATTACCGAGAGGGCCCAGAGATACCTCTCCGACAATCGGAGTGACAAATCCTAATCTCAAAATACGCCAACCCAACAAGTATACCTTCGGAGACACCTGTAGAGCACCTTTATAATCACCCAGTTACGTTGTGACGTTTGGTAGCATGGTGCACTAAACTATCAAGTAGTCATCATAACGTCTGCATCTGCTCCTGCAATAGGTCTGTCACCTAGCGGTGCATCAAGGACATAATTCTTTTGTGCAGCAATGAGAATAAACCTCAAATCACGGACCAAGTCCGCATCATTGCTACTATCATCTTTCAACTTAGTTTTCTCTAGGAACATATATAAAACATAGGGAAGCAACAATGCGAGCTATTGATCTACAACATAGATATGCTAATACTACCAGGACTAAGTTCATGATAAATTAAAGTTCAATTAATCATATTAAATAAGAACTCCCACTTAGATAGACATCCCTCTAATCATCTAAGTGATCACGTGATCCAAATCAACTAAACCATAACCGATCATCACGTGAAATGGAGTAGTTTTGAATGGTGAACATCACTATGTTGATCATATCTACTATATGATTCACGCTCGACCTTTCGGTCTCAGTGTTCCGAGGCCATATCTGCATATGCTAGGCTCGTCAAGTTTAACCTGAGTATTCTGCGTGTGCAAAACTGGCTTGCACCCGTGGTAGATGGACGTAGAGCTTATCACACCCGATCATCACGTGGTATCTGGGCACGACGAACTTTGGCAACGGTGCATACTCAGGGAGAACACTTTTATCTTGAAATTTAGTGAGAGATCATCTTATAATGCTACCGTCAATCAAAGCAAGATAAGATGCATAAAAGATAAACATCACATGCAATCAATATAAGTGATATGATATGGCCATCATCATCTTGTGCTTGTGATCTCCATCTCCAAAGCACCTCCATGATCACCATCGTCACCGGCGCGACACCTTGATCTCCATCGTAGCATCGTTGTCTTCTCGCCAATCTTATGATTCTACGACTATCGCTACCGCTTAGTGATAAAGTAAAGCATTACATGGTGATTGAATTGCATACAATAAAGCGACAACCATATGGCTCCTGCCAGTTGCCGATAACTTGGCTATAAAACATGATCATCTCATTCAATAAAATATAGCATCACGTCTTGATCATATCACATCACAACATGCCCTGCAAAAACAAGTTAGACGTCCTCTACTTTGGTGTTGCAAGTTTTACGTGGCTGCTACGGGCTGAGCAAGAACCGTTCTTACCTACGCATCAAAACCACAACGATAGTTTGTCAAGTTGGTGCTGTTTTAACCTTCGCAAGGACCGGGCGTAGCCACACTCGGTTCAACTAAAGTTGGAGAAACTGACACCCGCCAGCCACCTGTGTGCGAAGCACGTCGGTAGAACCAGTCTCGCATAAGCGTACGCGTAATGTCGGTCCGGGCCACTTCATCCAACAATACCGCCGAACCAAAGTATGACATGCTGGTAAGAAGTATGACTTATATCGCCCACAACTCACTTGTGTTCTACTCGTGCATATGACATCTATGCATAAAACCTGGCTCTGATGCCACTGTTGGGGAACGTAGTAATTTAAAAAAAATTCCTACGCACACGCAAGATCATGGTGATGCATAGCAACGAGAGGGGAGAGTGTTGTCCACGTACCCTCGTAGACCGAAAGCGGAACCGTTAGCACAACGCGGTTGATGTAGTCGTATGTCTTCACGATCCGACCGATCAAGTATCAAACGCACGACACCTCCGAGTTCAGCACACGTTCAGCCCGATGACGTCCCTCGAACTCCGATCCAGCCGAGTGTTGAGGGAGAGTTTCGTCAGTACAACGGCATGGATATGATGTTGATGTTCTATCGACGCATGGCTTCGCCTAAGCACCGCTACAGTATTATCGAGGTGGACTATGGTGGAGGGGGGCACCGCACATGGCTAAAAGATCAAACAAATCAATTGTTGTGTCTTTGGGGTGCCCCCTGCCCCCGTATATAAAGGAGTGGAGGAGGGGGAGGGCCGGCCCTCTCTATGGCACGCCCTAGGAGGAGTCCTACTCCCACCGGGAGTAGGATTCCCCCCCCCCTTCCAAGTAGTAGGAGTAGGAGTCATGGAAAGGGGAGAGAGAAGAGAAGGAAGGAGGGGCCGCAGCCCCTTCCCCTAGTCCAATTCGGACTAGGCCTTGGGGGGCGCCCAACCTCTCCTCTCTCTTTCCCCTAAAGCCCAATAAGGCCCATATACTCCCCGGCGAATTCCCGTAACTCTTCGGTACTTCGAAAAATATCCGAATCACTCGGAACCTTTCCGATGTCCGAATATAGTCGTCCAATATATCGATCTTCATGTCTCGACCATTTCGAGACTCCTCGTCATGTCCCCGATCTCATCCGGGACTTCAAACTCCTTCGGTACATCAAAACACATAAACTCATAATATAACTGTCATCGAAACGTTCAGTGTGCGGACCCTATGGGTTCGAGAACTATGTAGACATGACCGAGACATGTCTCCGGTCAATAACCAATAGCGGAACCTGGATGCTCATATTGGCTCCCACATATTCTACGAAGATTTTTATCGGTCAAACCGCATAACAACATACGTTGTTCCCTTTGTCATCAGTATGTTACTTGCCCGAGATTCGATCGTCGGTATCTCAATACCTAGTTCAATCTCGTTACCGGCAAGTCTCTTTACTCGTTCCGTAATACATCATCCCGCAACTAACTCATTAGTTGCAATGCTTGCAAGGCTTAAGTGATGTGCATTACCGAGAGGGCCCAGAGACATCTCTCCGACAACCGGAGTGACAAATCCTAATCTCAAAATACGCCAACCCAACAAGTACCTTCGGAGACACCTGTAGAGCACCTTTATAATCACCCAGTTACGTTGTGACGTTTGGTAGCACACAAAGTGTTCCTTCGGTAAACGGGAGTTGCATAATCTCGTAGTCATAGGAACATGTATAAGTCATGAAGAAAGCAATAGCAACATACTAAACGACCGAGTGCTAAGCTAACAGAATGGGTCAAGTCAATCACATCATTCTCCTAATGATGTGATCCCGTTAATCAAATGAAAACTCATGCCTATGGTTAGGAAACATAACAATCTTTGATCAACGAGCTAGTCAAGTAGATGCATACTAGTGACAATCTGTTTGTCTATGTATTCACACATGTATTATGTTTCCGGTTAATACAATTCTAGCATGAATAATTAACATTTATCATGAAATAAGGAAATAAATAATAACTTTATTATTGCCTCTAGGGCATATTTCCTTCAACTCCCAAGAGAGAAACGGAACTGCAGTGCCGCCATCGTCCGATCTGGAAGACCAGATCCTAAGGTTTCCACCGAAGCAGCACGAGTGGGTCGACAAAACTTAAATGACATCATTCATCAAGGTAACGACGCAGAACGACGACATCATCCGCCGTCGACTCGGTTTTCACCGGCAAATATGTCTCCTTGAGGGAGTCCTGGATTAGGGGGTATCCAGACAGCCGGATTATATCCTTTGGCCGGACTGTCGGACTATGAAGATACAAGATTGAAGACTTCGTCCCGTGTCCGGATGGGACTCTGCTTGGCGTGGAAGGCAAGCTTGGTAGTACGGATATGTAGATCTCCTTCCTTGTAACCGACTCTGTGTAACCCTAGCCCCCTTTGATGTCTATATAAACCGGAGGGTTTAGTCCGTAGGAACAACAACAATCATACCATAGGCTAGCTTCTAGGGTTTAGCCTCTTCGATCTCGTGGTAGATCAACTCTTGTACTACTCATATTATCAAGAACAATCAAGCAGGACGTAGGGTATTACCTCCATCAAGAGGGCCCGAACCTGGGTAAACATCGTGTCCCCTGCCTCCTGTTACCATCCGCCTAGACGCACAGTTCGGGACCCCCTAGCCGAGATCCACTGGTTTTGACACCGACATTGGTGATTTCATTGAGAGTTCATCTGTGTCGTCATCGTTAGGCTGGATGGCTCCTTCGATCGTCGATAGCGATGCAGTCCAGGGTGAGACTTTTCTTCCCTGACAGATCTTTGTATTCGGCGGCCTCGGACTGCGGGCCAACTCGCTTGGCCATCTGGAGCAGATCGAGTGTTACGCCCCTGTCCACCAGGTCAGGTTTGGAAGCTTAAACTACACGGCCGACATCCGCGGGGACTTGATCTTTGACGGATTCGAGCCCCTGCCGAGTGCGTCGCACTGTCACGATGAGCATGATTCAGCTCTACCATCAGACAGTGTTCTGGAGAACGGACCGGCAACCGCTCCGACCCTCAATCTGGAGCCAATTGCGCCATCCATGGACGGGTGGATAGACCTCGCCACGGAGGCCGCATTCTCAGCGGCGATCGAGCCGAGTATCGACCTTACCCTTCATGAGAGCCGTGACACCAAACTGTCGGATTCTTCCCCGGCCACGGACTCCGAACCGCCTGCGCCCGTGCCTAGCGAATCCGACTGGGCGCCGATCATGGAGTTCACCTTCATGGATATCTTTCAGCACTCGCCCTTCGGCGACTACTGAACTCATTAAGGTCTCTCTTCTTGTCACGAGAGTCCTAGCCAAACTATGTCCGGCAGGATTGGGATGCGGATGACAAAGAAATTCGCCGCCCACCCACCAGCCACTTAGTAGCCACTATTGATGATTTGACCGACATGCTCGACTTCGACTCAGAAGACATCGATGGTATGGACGATGATGTAGGAGACGAACAAGAACCACTTCCCACAGGGCACTGGACACCACCTCGTCATATGATATATATATATATATATATATATATATATATATATATATATATATATATATATATATATATATATATATATATATATATATATGGTGGACACACCCAAAGAAGGCAATGGCGACGGGACAGTGGAGGATGACCCCTCCAAGAAGCAACCCAAGCGCCGACGTCAGCGGCGCCGCTCTAAGTCTCGCCAAGGCAAAAGCGGTGATACCAGCACAAGAGATAATAGCACTCCGGACAGTGCCGAAGATGACAACAATCCCCTCCAGCAAGATTTAGAGCAGGAGGATGGAGAAGCCAGCCCTCCCGAGAGAGCGGCAGATGGAGAGGCGGAGGATGATAATTACATGCCTCCCTTCGAAGACGAGGCAAGCCTCGATGATGACGAATTTGTCGTGCCTAATGATCCCGTTGAGCAAGAGCGCTTCAAGCACCATCTTATAGGCACGGCAAATAGCCTTAAGAAAAAGCAACAGCAGCTTCAAGCTGATCAAGATTTGCTAGCTGACAGACGGACTGAAGTCCTTGCGGCCGATGAATATAAACTCGAACGCCCCTCCAAGAGTTACCCAAAGCGCAGGTTGCTACCCCGACTGGAGGAGGAGGCACTAAAACCTACATCTCCAGCGTATGACGCGGCTGATCGGCCACCTCGTGGCCGCGACAGAGAGGCATTTCAGCCAAAAGCTCAACCCGCACACCGACGCCACTCAAATAAAAATGTAAAGGCACGGGGAAATACGCCAGACCTGTGAGACGTATTGGAGGACAAAGCAAAACATGCAAGATCGATCTACGGATCACGAGGGCGCGCCACTACGCGAGACGATAACAGTCATGCCGGATACAGTAAAAGTAAATCCGGCCGGGCCAAACACAGCGGACAAGACTCATTTGAGCTGCGTCGGGATGTATCCCAGTACAGAGGCGCTGCACACCCCCTATGCTTCACAGACGAAGTAATGGATCACCAAATCCCAGAGGGTTTCAAACCCGTAAATATCGAATCATACGACGGTACAACAGATCCTGCGGTATGGATCGAGGACTTCCTCCTGTATATCCACATGGCCCACGGTGACGATCTACATGCCATCAAATACCTCCCGCTCAAACTCAAAGGACCAGCTCGGCATTGGCTCAACAGCCTGCCAGCAGAATTCATTGGCTGTTGGGAAGATCTGGAAGCCGCATTCCTCGACAAATTCCAGGGCACTTATGTGCAACCACTAGATGCCGATGACTTGAGGCACATAATTCAGCAGCCAGAGGAATCGGCCAGGCAATTCTGGACACGGTTCCTGACAAAGAAAAAATAAATCGTCGACTGTCTGGATGCAGAGGACCTAGCAGCTTTTAAGCACAACATCTGCGACGAGTGGCTCGCCCGACACCTTGGCCAGGAAAAGCCGAAATCTATGGCAGCCCTCACCACACTCATGACCCGCTTTTGCGTGGGAGAGGACAGCTGGCTGGCTCGCAGCAATAACATATCAAAGAACCATGGTACTTCAGATACCAAGGATAGCAATGGCAGGTCACGTCGCAACAAATACAAGCGCCGCATCAACAGCCACAATACCGAGGGTACGGCAGTCAACGCCGGATTCAGAGGCTCTAAACCCGGTTAGCGGAAAAAGCCATTCAAAAGAAGCACTCCGGGCCCGTCCAGTTAGGACTGTATACTCGATCGCTCGTGTCAAATACACGGCACCCCCGACAAGCCAGCCAACCACACCAACAGGGAATGTTGGATGTTCAAGCAGGCCGACAAGTTAAATGCCAAAAACAAAGATAAGGTGTTACATAGCGATGACGAGGAGGAGCCCCGGCCTCCGAACACCGGAGGACAGAAGAGATTCCCCCCACAAGTGCGGACGGTGAACATGATATACGCAACCCACATCCCCAAGAGGGAGCGAAAGCGTGCGCTAAGGGACGTATATGCGTTGGAGCCAATCGCCCCAAAGTTCAACCCATGGTCCTCCTGTCCGATCACCTTCGATCGCAGGGACCACCCAACTAGTATACGTCATGGCGGATTCGCCGCACTGGTCCTAGACCCAATCATCAACGGATTTCACCTCACTCGAGTCCTTATGGATGGCGGCAGCAGCCTGAACGTGCTTTATCAGGACACAGTGCGCAAAATGGGTATAGACCCCTCAAGGATCAAACCCACAAAAACGACCTTCAAAGGCGTCATACCAGGTGTAGAGGCCCATTGCACAGGCTCAGTCACACTGGAAGTGGTCTTCAGATCCCCGGATAACTTCCGAAGCGAGGAGTTAATCTTCGATATAGTCCCGTTCCGCAGTGGCTATCATGCACTGCTCGGGCGAACCACATTTGCAAGATTCAATGCGGTACCACATTATGCATACCTCAAGCTCAAGATTCCAGGACCTTAGGGGGTCATCACAGCCAATGAAAACACAGAGTGCTTTCTCCGCACGGAGGAGCACACTGCGGCCCTCGCAGTAGAAGCACAAAGCAGCCTCTTCAGGCAATCCATCAGTTTGGTGATTAAACACCCGGACACCGTCAAGCGCGCCCGGAGTAATCTGCAACAAGACCGCCGGCATGTTCCGAGCTCGCATAGCAATGCGGCCCCCACCCCAGTCCCAGCCAAACGGCGAAATCCATGCCACACGTACATAATTACGCATTGAAAATACCATGGGCATAGGGGGGCACGACTATGGCATGCCCCAAAATGCGGCTCAACCGCACTAGGGGCTTCCTGCTTTGTTATTTTTTTTTCTCTTTCAGGACTTTACTCTCTGGAAATCCCGTCCGGCAGCACGATTGTCGGACACATGATACAACAACCAAGGAGGCAGAAAGCTACGTCGCACCATGGAACTCCCAGGTGGTCTCTGATAACGAGTAAAATACCTGCTTTAAATACCATTCCTCAGCTTTCCCTTGGAGGGGACATGTCAAATAGTCCTACTTTTTGCTTATCGCACTACTTGTATCATTCTGCTTCGATGCACCTTTTTGAGTAAAGAATGCCTAGCACTAGATTATTACCGCATTCTCTATTCTTTTATATATATATATATATATGTTCATTCATGAGATTCAGCACCCGTACACTCTGGTACGGGCTCCAGGGGCTTAAGCATACCCCATAATACGACGTGAGAAGTCCGATCACTTTCGACAGTGCGGCACCCCGAACTTATAGCATTATATGCATCAGCTCCAAATCATGTCTTGGGTCAATAGTTCGGTTTGCCCGGCTCCCATGTTTTGGTACCTTACGTTCCGCTATATAGGCTAAGGTAGCACTTGGAGAACTACTGTGATTGTGCCCCGGTTCATCTGGGCAAGAACCTCAGTAGAGAAAGCTAAAACTGACTGTCATGATAAGGCGAGAGCTGGTCGCTGTTCGAGAGGTCTCGAGTCCCTAAAGACTTATGCCGCTTAGGGCGAGGAGTCGGTTTTGTCCGGCTTAGGTGTGTATAGCGCCCCGAATTCGGTCTTCCGAATACTAGGGTCTTCCACAAAATTTAAAATTGTAGACTTCTATGGCTAAGTGAGAGTGATAAAGCATTATAGTCCGATTGCCTTGTTCGTTGCGTTGAGCACCTCCCTCGAAGGACCCAACAATGGGAAAAAGAGTGCTCAGATTTATCCCGAACACCCCAGCACTCGTGGCATGGGGGCAGAAGCCGACAACTGGCCATCTCTCAGATTTGATAAACAGCCGCACAGAAGGTAATATTTTAAATTCAAACAAGCGTTGCATAGCGCACATGAACAAGTTTTCATAATACAGGATCACACGAGCAAGTTCATTCAAAAATTACATCCTTCGCACAGTCGTCCGCCACAAGACGGGCACCCTTCATGACACCCTCATAATACATCTCAGGGTGGCGATGCTCCTTGCCTTGCGGCGGCCCCTCCTTCACCAGCTTCTCGGCGTCCATCTTGGCCCAGTGCACCTTCGCACGGGCAAAAGCCCAGTGTGCACCTTCGATGCAGACGGACCGCTTTACCAACCACAAGCCGCCTCACCAGGCCGAAGTAGCTATGGGGAAGGGAGTCACTAGGCCACATCCGGACTATAAGGCCCCTCATGGCCTGTTCGGCCACCTTGTGCAGCTCGACCAGTTGCTTCAGCTGGTCGCTCACAGGCATCGGGTGTTCGGTCCCAGTATACTGAGACCAAAACAACTTCTCTGTCAAGCTTCCATCCCCGGCCTGGTAGTACTTTGCGGCATCTGACACGCTACAGGGCAAATCTGCGAATGCTCCTGGAGAGCTCCAGACTTGGGTAAGTAACAAGTAATTTACTTTCACATGCTTGCTTTGCATAATGAATGCCTTACCCGCTGCTATCTTCCTCATCGCCTCAATTTCCTGGAGGGCCTTTTGGGCTTCAGCCTTGGCATGCTTTGTGCTCTCGAGGGCCGCGGTAAGCTCGGACTCTCGCGTCTTCGAGTCAAGCTCCAAAGTCTCGTGCTTCTTCACGAGAGCCTGGAGCTCTTGCTGCACCTCGCCCACTCGTGCCTCTTGTTTTTCCCGCTCGGTGCGCTCCTTGGCCGCTTTGTTTTCGGCCTCGGATAGTGCTTGCTTCAGGGTCGCCACTTCGGTCGTGGCCCCTGGCACATCCATGATGATCCTATCATTTTGCAACCGCTGTCCGAGGCCGAAAACAAGGCATTACTTACCTTTGTTCTCCTCGAGCTGCCTGTTGGCAAGGCCGAGCTCTGTCTCGGACCGCTCGAGGTTCTGCTTCAGTGCGGCGACCTCCGCAGTCAGTGCGGCAGAGGTCAGCAGCGAAGGCTGCATACGCATTTAGACATACTTGTATTAGACTCCTGCAGATATTATTCGATCCTCTATTCGGCTTTTCTTTGTGAACACCAAACAGAGCATCAGGGGCCACTGTCTATGCGGTAATATTTCCTTATATTTCAAATACTTACCTCAAAGCCTATTAGAAGGCTGGCACAGGCTTCAGACAATCCGCTCTTGGCGGACTGAACCTTCTTGATCACCGCACTCATAATAGTGTGGTGCTCTTCGTCGATGGAAGCGATGCGAAGCACTCCAAGCAGGTTGTCTGGTGCCTCTGGATGGACAGAGGTCACCGGCACGGGCGGCTTGCCCCTCTTGGAAGGGCGCTGCCTGCCGGAGTCCGGAACCACTAGAGGTTCCGGCGCGGTGTTCGGCTGAGGGCCGAACTTGGAGCCATTGGGAGTCTTGCTCCCTTTGCGCCTGGAGTCCGGAAGGTCGCCTTGAGGCGCCTCCGGGACTATCTCCCCCCGGCTCGGTGCCCCTTGAGACAATACCTCGACATTGTCCGTAGGGCAAGGAGAGGAGGTGGTTGGAAGTGTATCACTATTCATATCCGACGAGTCCAAGGAACCGTCCGACGAGGAAACGTGGATACGGGCTCGAGGCGGACTGCATGATCATATTCGACGTTAGGAGAAGCAGTGCAAAAAAAAGTATGCTATGAGTTACTCTGGTATCCGAATACTTACGACTTCGCCAGGGGCTTGGCCCTAAGTAACCACTCGTCTTCGCTGTCGCAGGCGGCGGTGAAACAGTCCGGAAGGAGAGTCCTTCCCTTCTTGGACCCTTCGGCCTCCCCGGTTGGGGCGGCCTTCCTTTTCTTGTCTCCCCCGGCTGGAGGGGGAGAATCTTCGTCTTCCTCCTCCTCGTTTTTACGGGAGGAGTGCGTCTCGGAGTTATCGGACGATGATTCTGATACCACCTGGCGTCGGGAACTCTTTCGGGTTCCCGTGGTCTTCTTCTTGATCTTCTTCTCCGGCACCTCATAAGGAGCCGGAGTCCGCATCTTCGTCAGGAGAGCGTCTGCAGGGTCTTCGGGCAGAGGGGCCGGACAGTCAATCTGCTCCGATGTCTCCACCCAATCCTGTCAAAGGCATGGGAGCTCAGATCCCGCACATGGTTAAACTATGGAAAATAAATACCCTACGAGATGTACAAAACTTACCTGATTTGCAGGACGCGTCGCGCTTAGCCCGCGGTCCTCGGTAAGGGGAGGGGGGACCTCGACGCCCTTAAAAAGCACCTTCCAGACGTCCTTATGCGTCGTGTCGAAGAGCTCGCGTAGAGTCCGGTGCTGGGCCAGGTCGAACTCCCATAAGTTGAAAGCTCGTTGTTGACACGGGAGGATCCGGCGGAAGAGCATGACCTGGACTATGTTGACAAGCTTAAGTTTCTTGCTTATCATGTTCCGGATACACTTCTGGAGTCTGTCCAGCTTAGGACCTTCTCCTTCTAGGAAGTGAGCCGCGTGGGGATTCCGGATCGAAACTTGGGGGCCGCCACCCAGTTGGTGTCGCGCGGCTCGGTGATGTAGAACCACCCCAATTGCCACCCCTTTATGGTCTCCACGAAGGAGCCCTCGAGCCATCTAATGTTGGGCATTTTGCCCACGAAGGAGCTTCGCCGCATTCTGCTTGTTGGCCGCCTACTACCTTCGGTTTGACATTGAAGGTCTTCAGCCACAGGCCGAAGTGGGGCCAGATGCGAAGGAAAGCCTCACACACGATGATGAATGCCGAGATGTTGAGGATGAAATTCGGGGCCAGATCATGGAAGTCCAACCCATAATAGAACATAAGGCCGTGGACGAATGGATGGAGGGGAAACCCTAGTCCGCGGATGAATTGGGTGAGGAAAACCACCCTTTCGTGAGGTTCCGGGGTAGGGACGATCTGCCCCGCGGCTGGCAGCCGGTGCGTGATATCCGCGGCTAAGTATCCGACCCCGCGCAGCTTTTTGATGTCTCCCTCCGTAACGGAGAAGACCATCCACTTGCCTCCCGCTCCGGACATGTTTGGAGAGGGTTGAGGAGAAGGATGTGGACTTGGGCGCTGGAGCTCGAGTACGCGAGAATGGATGAGCAAGGGGGAAGAAGGCGTGGGTAGAAAAAGGCGAACCTTTATCCCTTTATAAGGACGGACTAAACTATGTGCCCCCACCAACCTGGTAAACTCGCTTATCCCCCAAGCGCCGTAATTGATGGCGCGGTTGGGTTACCCACGTCGGTATTGATGGGAATCACGTAATAAGGGGACACGATCTCTGCTTTGACAAGACGTGCCAAGAAAACCGCCCCGCGAAACACGCGGAGGTTGGTTGTGAAAAACGATTCGAATGGTGACCTGGCTGTGGTGTGATGTCACACTGTGGAATGCATTGGCAGATTAGATTTGTGAAAATATTATTCTCTCTACGGTTGTATGCGGAACTTGTTTTGCAGAGTCGGACACGATCCTCGTGTTCAAAATCTTCTATGGAGTATTCGGAGGAGGACCCCGCCTTGCAATGCCGAAGACAGTCTGCACGCCGGACTCATTGTCATTGAAGCCTAGTTCAGGGGCTACTGAGGGAGTCCTGGATTAGGGGGTATCTGGACAGCCGGATTATATCCTTTGGCCGGACTGTCGGACCATGAAGATATAAGATTGAAGACTTCGTCCCGTGTCTGGATGGGACTCTCCTTGGCGTGGAAGGCAAGCTTGGCAGTACAGATATGTAGATCTCCTTCCTTGTAACCGACTCTGTGTAACCCTAGCCCCCTCCGGTGTCTATATAAACCAAAGGGTTTAGTCCATAGGAACAACAACAATCATACCATAGGCTAGCTTCTAGGGTTTAGCCTCTTCGATCTCGTGGTAGATCAACTCTTGTACTACTCATATTATCAAGAACAATCAAGCAGGATGTAGGGTATTACCTCCATCAAGAGGGCCCGAACCTGGGTAAACATCGTGTTCCCTGCCTCCTATTACCATCCGCCTAGACGCATAGTTCGGGACCCCCTACCCGAGATCCGCCGGTTTTGACACCGACACTCCTCGACTCGCAACCAGGTCTAGATGGCGGATCAAGAGATCCGTGCACCCAGCCTCAGGACGACCACCTCCCATGAAGGAGGTGACCACCACCTCCACGTACAGGGCTGGAACCCCCGATGTCCTCGAGTTGTGGGACGATCCCAGCAGCAGCATGCAGATGAAGAAACAGGAAAGATACAGGAGCAGCGTGCGGTCCATCGAAGCCCATCTGGGCCCAGATCTAGCCACCGCCACCTGCATGCGGAACCTGGCTGCTGCCGCCCCACACCACTGCCGTTGGTCCGGCCGGCGCAGCCCGCCGCCACCCTAACTGGAGCGTTGGCCTAGGAGAAACGCCGCTGCCGTCGCTGCGGTACACAAGCTTTGCCTGCGACGTGCCTGATGGC
>NC_041380.1:327638395-327641585 GCF_002162155.2 Triticum dicoccoides | reverse complement strand
GGGGGGCTCCGGTGCTTGCAGATACCACAGATAAGTTACGAATTACTACATATTATGAAAGCAGTAGAGGAAACGTCAATTAGTGATGCAGGGAAAAGGGCCTAGCTGTGCTGCAAGCCATGTCCGGTATTGCAATAGGCTGGTTGCAGTAGCCACCATTGCTGTGACTTGGAGTTGCCAGGTGGCCATTTCATCAGTGTGGTATGAAGACTGGCACCACGATGCAGGTGACGCGGCGGGGCAGGCCGCCGCCGCCGTGTGCTGCGTGCGGTACCTTCGAGGAGTCACTAGTGCTCCAAGGCTCCTCATATCGCTAATGTGTGTTGTCGCCGGAAGCATCGAGCCGTCGCCGGCACTGCAAGCCGTTACACATCTCTATTGCGAGTTATCATCGGTGTTGCAGGCCGTTGCACCTTGCCAATGCGAGTCGTCAAGGATCTTGCAAGGCCACCACCGGGGTGCTCCAAGGGGGAGGCACCAGATGCTTTGAGGATGGGCACCAGCGAGGAATGAGCCGTGCTAGCACTAGTAGAAAAAGGGTCAAATGTGAAGCACATTAGTGCCGGTTTGAATATGAGCCAGCACTAATGTGACCATTAGTGCCGGTTCCAACAGCTAGGCGGGCGGACATCATTAGTAGCGGTTCGTGGACAACCTTTAGTACCGGTTCATGCCACGAACCGGTACTAATAAGGCCAGTGCGGCTGTGGTCAGGCTGGGGCCCCCACGAAGACCTTTAGTACCGGTTCATGGCATGAACCGGTACTAGAGTTTCTTAGTAAGCTGATTTTTAGTCCCACCTTGCCAAGAGAAAGGTAGTATGAGCGGTTTCTAAGACGTGAGTGCAGAGACAATGACGAAGAGGCGCAATGCTCACCTGCACGTTGCTTAGCTTCAAGCCTTTTGGAATAGCATAGATTCCACTGAGCTATGTGCAGTGTAGTCTACACTATTCCGAAATGCTTGAAGCAAATTAACCAGCATTGCACCTCTTTTTTATTTTTAATAACTTATTTGAACTCCGGACTTCTTGTGTTCAGTATGCAGCATTCAAAGCGACGTCATCAATTTCCAACATCTTCTGACATCATTCGCTGTTTTTCAGTCATTTACCAAATTGTTTAAAGAGCTAAATGACCGTGAAATTGAAAATCACTACAAAATGAACTGTGAAAATGTTGAAATTTAGCATGGTATCATCATTTCACCTGCATAGCATGTGCGAAAGAGCAGAGAGGGTCACGGCAAAAACTGGACACACTTCGTGTACAAACTGAACAATCTCTTTCGGAGTATCAAGGTTTCGGACGAGAACTCATCTATTACACAGGCACTTCAATGTTTTTAAAACTTATTTGAACTTCGGACTTCTTTTGTGTTCAGTATGCAGCATTCAAAGCGATGTCATCAATTTCCAACATGTTCTCACATCATTTGCTGTTTTTCAGTCATTTACCTAATTGTTTAGAGAGCTAAATGACCGTGAAATTGAAAATCACTGCAAATGAACTGTGAAAATGTTGAAACTTGGCATGGTATCATCATTTCACCCGCATAGCATGTGCGAAAGAGTAGAGAGGGTCACGGCAAAAACTGGACGCACTTCGTGTACAAACTGGACAATCTCTTTCGGAGTATCAGGGTTTCAGATGAGAACTCATCTGTTACACGGGCACTTCAATGTTTTTTAAACTTATTTGAAATCCGGACTTCTTTTGTGTTTAGTATGCAGCATTCAAAGTGACGTCATCAATTTCCAACATGTTCTGACATCATTTGCTGTTTTTCAATCATTTACCTAATTGTTTAGACAGCTAAATGACCGTGAAATTGAAAATCACTACAAAATAAACTATGAAAATGTTGAAACTTGGCATGGTATCATCATTTCACCCGCATAGCATGCACAAAAGAGTAGAGAGGGTCACGGCAAAAACTGGACGCACTTCATGTACAAACTAGACAATCTTTTTCGGAGTATCAGGGTTTCGGACGAGAACTCATCTATTACACGGGCACTTCAATTTTTTTTAAACTTATTTGAACTCCGGACTTCTTTTGTGTTCAATATGCAGCATTCAAAGCGACGTCATCAATCTCCAACATGTTCGGATATCATTTGCTATTTTTCAGTCATTTACCTAATTGTTTAGAGAGCTAAATGACCGTGAAATTGAAAATCACTACAAAATGAACTGTGAAAATGTTGAAACTTGGCATGGTACCATCATTTCACCCGCATAGCATGTGCGAAAGAGTACAGAGGGTCACGACAAAAACTGGACGCACTTCGTGTGCAAAACTGGACAATCTCTTTCGGAGTATCAGGGTTTCGGACGAGAACTCATCTGTTACACCGGCACTTCATATTTTTTAACTTATTATAACTCCAGACTTTTTGTGCATTCAGTATGCACCATTCAAAGCCACACCATCAACTTTCAACTATCAACTTGGCATGGTATATAAAAATAAATGAATAGAAGAAAAGAAAAAAGACAGAAAAAAAATAGAAAGGAAAAATAGCAGAAAAGAAAAAAAACTATAGCAGAAAAGAAAAAATATATAAAAAAACTACTCAGAAATAAATAGAAGAAAATAAATATAGCAGAAAATAAAAAAACTACTCAGAAATAAATAGAAGAAAACATAAAGCAGAAAAGAAAAAAAACTATATAAAAAAATTTGGGGCGCTGCCCTGTGGGCCTGCTAGACCACAAACGTGCAATTTCAGGCCCACAAGGCCCAACAGACTCACAGGGCAGCGCGCCGTAATTAGGCCCAGAAGCCTGCTTTATAGAGGAGTTCGAAAGGGCAGCCGCGACTGGGTTTATAAACCAGTGCGGCTGTCCTTCGCCCGGTGAGGTGGGACTAAACTTTGTGCACCGCAGGTGGCAGCGCACGACCTTTAGTACCGGTTGGTGGCTCCAACTGGTACTAAAGGGTGGTCTTTAATACCGGTTGGAGCCATAAATCGGTACTAATGGCCTGCTCTTCCCGCCTCTTGGCCTGGCCAAAGTTGGCCTTTAGTACCGATTGGTGGCTCCAACCGGTACTAAAGGTCTCTCCTATATATACAACACTTACAAAAAATTTCAGTTAGTTCATGTTCGTCTTCGTTGTCGCCCCCGCCCCGTATCGCGCCCCATCCCCGGCGTCGCGCGCCCCGGCCGTCCCCGGCCCTATCGTC
>NC_041380.1:327628203-327637860 GCF_002162155.2 Triticum dicoccoides | reverse complement strand
CCGTCCCCTCCCCCGTCGCGCCGTCGCCGTCATCGCCGTCTCGCGCGGCCGCCCCTGTCGCGCCGTCCCCGTCGTCACCGTCTCGCGCCGCCGAACGTACGCCACCGCCCCCGCTCGTACGTACACACACACACACACATTTTTTTTACTTATTTTCTGTTTTCTGTTTTTTAGATTAATGCATGTCAAATTGCTAATTAGATGAATTACTTAGATAAGAATGTTAGATTAATGTGAAATGTTAGATATGAATTAGATAGAAAAGTTAAATATTAATGTCAATTGTTAGATGAATTAGCTAGATATTAATTAGGTATATGAGATTTGAACTAGTTGAATTAATATAACTAGTTTATTTTTAGTAAATGCTTAGTTGAATTAGTTGAATTAATAGAACTAGTTGAATTAATAGAACTAGTTGAATTAGTTGAAATAATAGAACTAGTAATGTTTCACCTATATATAGAACTTAACTAGTTTATTTTTGTCAATTGTCAGATTAATGTGAAATGTTAGATATGAATTAGATAGAAAAGTTAAATATTAATGTCAATTGTTAGATGAATTAGCTAGATATTAATTAATTAGGTATATGAGATTATTTGAACTAGTTGAATTAACATAACTAGTTTATTTTTAGTAAATGCTTAGTTGAATTATTACTAGTTTATTTTTAGTAAGAAAATCTAGGTATATGAGATTTGATGATCTAATTATGTGAGTTTCTCAACCATATTTATCTAGCCTGATATGGTTATCACCTTTGATATTCGTCCGGAAGATGATATTGAAGGTAATACAGACATTTGGGTCGATGTGCAGATGCCTCCAGTTCACCATTATGTGAGTTTCTCAACCATATTTATGTCTTCGACATTGTTTATTCAAAAAGAGTTGACAATTTATATTGACAGCTTATTTCCAATCAAGCAAACATGTCCGGCGCTTGGTAGACAGGACCGTCCACTGTCTCGAGGCTGAACTAAACTGCGAGGAGACAAGTCATTATGTTTCATGGCTTGAGGATCTTGATGCTGTCAAGATAATTTTTTTTCCTGCACTTAGAAATGTTGGTACTCAAAACGTGCGACCAATAGTGTTCGTACTGAACTACGGTCACATATATTTAGGAAAGATGGTAAGATTTCTACTATTTCTCCTTATTTTTTTAAGCTAAACTTCATTGCTAAGTATGTTACTATACGATGTTCTTCAATAGGGACTCCCGATGAATGTTGTGCCTGATTGGATCGAGACTAAAGGTACCATGAATATTGTTAGCTTACGGCCAAGATATCCTACAATGCACTTTAGTGCATTCAGGATTTCTAATAGCGAGGAATGCCTAATAGTAAAAGATTGGAGCAAAATTGTGAGCGATCATAGAGAAGTACTAGGGGGCAGCAATCAGAAGCGCAACCCACGATTAGCAGACAGGTTCATCTGCATGCTCCAATATGATGAATCAGGAAAGCTATACATGTTCTATGCTATTTTACCTGAGAGAGCGGCATGAGTGATTAGCTAGTTCATGCTCTTAGTATTTGTCCTCTCATGGCCGTGTTCTTCGTCCTGAACTTAATCTCAAAGAGTGATTTGCTTTTGTGGTGTTATGAACGCTTATAATATCATTACCATGTTGAACTCGATGATATCTTTGCTTCTGGTACAAGTGAATGTTTTTTCTTTAAGCTAGTGTTGGTGGTGATTAGATAGCGGTAATGACTATATGATGATTAAGTAGTGGTAATGAGACAATTATTATATGATGATTTTTAGCTAGCTATGAAAACTATTGTTGGTGATGATATATATGATGCAAGAGTTTTTATATTAATATGATGATGCTGATGATGAGTTATTATATCATTTATGAACGAAACCACAGATTAGTTTCAACTGGATGGATTATAGCTAAGTGATCAAGTATATGCCATATCCATATTACCTCGATCACTTAATTAGGTGATCAAGTATATATAATATGGATATGGCATATACTTGATGACTTAGCTAGGATCCACATGCATCCGGTCAAACTAATCTGCGGTACTTTCACCTAATGATTTAACAACTCATTATAATGTAAAACAATCACTAAATTAAATTGAAAACACAAAATTAAAGTAAAAATAAAAAATAAAACCAAAACACACCCAAACATTTAGTACCGGTTGGTGTTACCAACCGGTACTAATGTCCTACGCGCCCCTGGAGCTGGCTCGTGCCACATGGTTGCCCTTTAGCACCGGTTCGTGCTGAACCGGTACTAAAGGGGGGGGGGATTTAGTGCCCACACTTTAGTGTCGGTTACCGAACTGGTACTAAAGGGCCTTACGAACTGGTGCTATTACCCGGTTCTGCACTAGTGTGGAAGGATGCTGCAAGGAACGATGACCTAATTAATGTGCGAGTCCATAGTGCTATGAGGGATGTGTGCTAGATCATGTAACACAAAACTAATACTAGTGGCGATCAGGGGCATCAGATGGTGGCCGAGGCGGCTAATTTTTGGCTTGCTACAACCAATGGCACCTCGCGCCAGCCATAGGAAAAACACAGAAATCTCAATAAACATATTCAAATAAAACTCAAACCACATGAAAAGGTATAATTACCATGTTATTTTGCCACTAAGTATCTCATTATCGTTCTTCATGCATAGGAATTTGAAAGGAGGTCCAAATGGATTGTAAAATTCCAAATTTTCCTCCAAAACTGGTATCAAAGGAATATTTCCTCTATTTTGCTTGTCTACATTCCTTTGCACCAAATGCTTGAATAGTGTCATATTAGAATTTTTTTCTTATTTCTATGTTTTTTTCTCCACTTTCCTTTCAAACAAAAGGAGAGGCCCAAAAGCATCTACAACAGGACCCCTCAAATCCCCTTCTACGTCTGGGCGGACAGCCCGATGAATAACCGGTCATGAAAATATGACCCCAACCGCCCCCGTCAAACTGACTTGATACGTTCGGGTTGTCTGGGACCCCTCAAACCCAGCCCATATCTAGAGCAAAAATGGGGAGGCCAGGGCATGCCAGGATGCGTCCGCCACAATGGGATTCAACAGACCGGACCCACACCCAAATCCCCCCCCCCCCAAATCATTCCCAACCTAGCCTGAACTGCCCTTATGCCCTCATATCTTCAGCCTCGTCTGCATAGCCCCTCCCTTAGCTTTGCCGCCACCCTAACTCAGTCGTCGTCCCAGTCCCACAACGCCACCACCACTAGCACAAAACCCATCTCCGGCATCCTCGACGTCCCTGACACGGTCGCCGCCCCGGCACCGCCACTATACGTCCTAATCCTCCGGTCGTAGACATTGCCCTCTATGTGTTCAAAAAATATATTTGAGATATGTTTGTTATTCATTTTTAGGTGAAGCGATGGATTCGTCGGATGAGGAGTTTCAGAGCAATTAACTTGATGAATTCACTAAAAAAGAGTTTGTCTATTCATCGAAAGAAGAGTTCATAATATGATGAGCATCCAGGAGGAAATGGAGAAATACATGGAGCATATTCTGAACTTAAAGGGTTCGATCAAGGGGATGAGAATTGCACACCGGGATAGGATCATTGGGCACGGCTGCTCTACAAGGACTACTTTCAATCCGAACCTAAGTTCCATGATGGGTTTTTTAGGCATAGCTTTCTGTCCAAAAAACCCTTGTTCTTGCGTGTGGTGGAGGGCATGGATGCACATGATCCCTACTTCAGTCTCAGATTGGATTGTTGTAGACAACTATTGTTCTCTTCTTTGCAGAAATGCACGACCGCTTTGAGGATGGTTGCATTAGCTACTGACGCGGATGCCGTTGGTGAGATGGTCTAGATGGGGGCAAAGCACATGTCCTGATGTCACTGTTAAGTTTACCCGAGGCATGGTAAACATGTTTGCCAGGCGGTACTTGAGAGAATCAACTGTCGAAGACACAGAAAGGTTGACGGCAATTGGAGTTGCAAGGGATTTTCCAAGTATGATTGGTTCAGTTAATTGCTTGCATTGGCAATGGAAAAACTACCCCAAATATTTGCGTGGGATATACCATGGACACACCAAAAAGGCCACCATCATACTCGGAACAGTGGCATCAAGGGACTTGTGGATTTGATATGCTTTCATTGGCATGTCTGTTCTCACGACACATCAATGTGCTCTGGCGATCTCAGCTGTTCAAGAGACTTTGTCATGGGGATGCTCTGGTGTGCAACTACATCGTCAACGGACACAACTACAACACGGGTACTATCCTTGCTGATGGTATTTATCCTCACTGGGCGGTGTTTTTCAAGACCATATCCGATCCCCATGACAACAAACAATGCAACTTTGCAACAAATGCAAGGAGTTAGGGAGGATGCGGAGAGAGTATTCGGGGTGCTCCAAGCTCGTTAGGGTATTGTTCTTGGAGCTGCAATGATGTGGAAATCAGAGACATTGCGACAGCTAATGACATGTTGTGCCATTTTATACAACATGATTGTTGAGGATGAGGGTGAAGGTATAGTCCGAACGCATGATTCTGAGAAGCCGGGAATACAAGTCTGTCTCTTGGAATAAGATGCCGAGCATATCGTGAACTTTCTAGAGATGCCTCGAAATCATTAAGTTCAAAACGTACATGTGTAACTACTAAATGATCTTATGGATCATATGTGGACCCAGAATGAAAACCAAATAATTTGATGTTTAAAATTGTGTACTTCGAATAAATTTTATGTTTAAACTATGTATTTTTTTTACTACAAACAAATGTCATTTATGTGTATGATCGATATATATGCGTTTGCATGAATTTGAGGATTTAAAAGTGGGAACGTGATTGCAACGGAGTACGTCGTCTAGCGCAGTGCAAGGTTGCATCCGCGGACTCTAAGTTGGCAGGAAAACACCTGGTCGGTTTTCGCCTATTCGGGACTTTTTACGAAAAATCTAGCCGGCCACTTTGGCAAGTTTGCTTTGCTTCCCTGCAAAACTCTCGTGGAATTTGCATGTTTCACACCCCAACGCTTTACCCGATCGACCCAGCAACATGTGGTGGTCATCGGGAAAGCAAGCCGCGACGTGCGAGGGCGACAACAAACATACCAGATAGTCCTTTTTCCACCGCCCGTTGGGTCCCTCCGGCTGATCGATTCCCATGGCCGGTCGGCAGCTCTTCTCACGGCCAACCTGGTAGGACTGGTTGCCGGCGCTCTGCGGAAACCCATCGGAAAATACTAGAGTGGACTCGTCGTCGCCGTCGCCTGATCTAGATCTCAAATTCATTCGGCCTTCGTCGTCGACGATGACGTTGTTGCTCGCACACAGAAGCACGTACTTGCCGTCTTTTTCGGACAGCTAGCGCCGTGTGCGCTAGCTAGCGAGTAATAGTAGCTCCAATGGAGGGGCGCCTCTCAGGCACAGTAACAGCAGCCGGCCGGTGGCTGCCTAGCTCTGGCTCTGTCTCTGACTTTGATCGTCGGGCTCATCGTGGACGGGGAAACGCGCCGCTCGGCGCCGATCCACCGCTCCTTTCCTGCCTGAATGGTCGAATTAATTGGGCAATTAGCTAAGATGCTTGTACAATGCTACAGTGCGCCTACGCCCTAGGGGCAGATACCTCATTGATGAAGAACATGTGTACGACGGGCTTGATTCAAGCGTGAAGTTAAAAAGGTGACAGCAACAGCACCGATGCTGAATCGGTCCATCTAGAAATTTACGATTTTATGTGAAACAAGAGAGATCTATAATTTTCTGATCCTAGCATATAGAGGATGTTGGCTCATTATTTTTTTTTAAAAGAAGAATGACCCTCGGCCTCTGCATCTGCATCTGGACAATGCATGCAACCATTTTATTAATTATTCATAAAGACATTACAAAGTAATACATCAGTAAACCTGAAGCAACCATCGTGACAACATCTGTCGTTACTCTTATCCAGTTGATGAAGGGGTGTCGATAATTCGGGCCAATACCAAACAGACCTCGCAGCCCGGAGGCCCCACCCAAGCCGCTTGCCGGGTCTGGGGCACATACTGGTCCGGCACACTCTTAGAATCCGCCGCCGACGTCTTTCATAGGTCCATCTTCAGGGCAGGCACTGACGCATCGACCATGTCAGGCCTGACGTCAATGCTATCATGACGCCAGACGGCGCCACCTCTCTACGCACGTCCATCATTACGCATCCGACGCTGAGACACTACCACACCATGCCGCTGGATCCCACCGTCATCGTCGCGTAGATGCCATGTCGAACCACCTCCTGATCCAGATCGCCTCCAATGCCAATCAAATGGTGTCCACCGGCCACATAGCTCCCAAGACGGCGACTAACAACTGACTGCGAGTCTGCGACCATGGACTATGCTACAACAGTCATAAAACAAGGAATTAATGGATGCTGGTTCCAAGATGTTAGTTTATTACCAACAAAGAATATGTATACAGTTTTAGATGGAAACAAAAAAAACCAAGATTCATAATGATGATAGAGAAGATGCAAATGGTCCAATTTGACATATTTTATATCTCATGTGTGCTCCATCTCCATGAAATAATGGGTCTTTTCATCCAAAAGCGAACACTTTTGAGTAATCGTGCAATAATACTGATGTATACTGCATATTCATTAGATCTAAATTTTGATCAGTTTCCCTTCCATATGAACTACCAAACTAGGGAATGATGAGGAGAAAGTCATCGTCAAATCACATGAGAACTCGTTGCATTCACGAATTGATAATTAAGATGTGCCTGAATCGACAGATGGAAGAGAGTTCATGCATGAGTAAACTATGCAACTCAGGGTATTGTGTGTAATCCTGGTTGGACAATGGTGTGTGGAAAACATCTTAAAGATCATCGGAAATGTTTGTGCCAGCCAGAGAGATTTTATTATTTTTGTAAATAGAATGCAGCTCGGGAAACTTGTGAATGAGTGGCTGATTTGTCCATTTGTCCAGCCAAAACTGAACTGAGTGTCCTGGTCCCATTGTATATATGGTCACCCCTATAAATTGTTGAATCAGTTTCAAGTAAGGTGCAACCAATGGAAGACGGTCCTACGGGGTATCTTCAACTGGTTTGAATGGCGAACTACTAATAGGCTAGGTGTGTAGGCATCGTGGCCCGTTGCTATTTTCACCGGATGTGGCACCTTTTTATTTCATTTTGTTTTGCTCCGTTTGAGAGCCAGACTTGCACTATAGACTTGTGTTCATACTTGTTTTAATATTATGGTTGCATGCGTCAATCTGATGCAGAAGCCGGAGGTTCTAGAAGGGGCATCTTGATTATATGATTCCCAAATAAGATTGATCCAGGGCAAGTCAGCCTTGTTGTAGAACTTATGAATATTTTTTTATGAAGAGACCCATATAACTTATTCAAGTGGCTTGGGAAAAGTGCCAGTGGGCGCAGGCACAAAATCTTCTCGTGCCTGCTCATGCCTGACATCTTTAACAATAGAAACCTTCTCAAGCGTAAGACGTTTTTGTGTAGTTAGTCATGCGCCCTTTGTGATGAGAACACTGAATAAACCAACATGCATCTATTCTAGAATTGCACCTTTGCTCAAAATTCCTAGAGTGCTATTATCACAAACAAGCTCAGGGGCATTTCAATCTTCGATGGAGATTCTGCTGACAAATCAAATGCTTCCTGAAAAGGTTGCTACTGATATCATCATTTTGGGTTATTGGAATGTATGGATGGAGCGCAATGACAAGGTTTTCAAGAATGAGACCCCATAAGTTAATCCTCGGAGGTTTACCTCAAGAAAGACTTTAATCTGGTCAAGTACATAACTAAATGGAAGAATAAGCTCTCTGCTTTAATTTCCTTTGCAGGGTGAAGAGAGAGGTATTACTGTGATACCCGAACAAGACTTGGATAGATTTTTCCTTGTTTCTTCTTCTTTTCGTTCCTTTTTTTTACCTATAAAACATATTTTAATATATATTTCCCCTATATGTATGTATGTTCTATGGTTCTATGGTTCCCGGTTAACAAAAAAGTAATATTTGCCTCTCCATACAGATCCATGGATTTGCCAGGACTACAACGAATCTTGAAGATTACAGGTGCAATATGTCATGTACAAAGACAACCACTTGATGTGTTGGGTAGTTCATAATATTTTTGGTGGGACGTGGCTAGATAATTTATGTTACATAAAAATGGTAAATTAACATTTATTTGGAAAACATACTTTAGTAAAAATCATAGGTTTTTGTTAGATATTTTTTTTACATTCTTCCTCTTTCTTTGTTTATTAGGCTCATAGAAAAATCTGAATCATGTCTTATATACCTAAGAAGTTCATTTTCACTATCTTATTTATCTCAACATGCAAACATGCCACATCACCATATAATTATGGATGGGATAAGTCCCACATCAGCATGCAACCATGCACGGAAAAATATTGGCATTCCTATTATTCTACTTATATTTAATAAATATATTACAACTATACATAATAAAATATAATAAGTAGTATGTATTTTAAATTTTGGTTCATGTGTTACTGAATATTTATATTCAACACAGTTAAATCTCATAGAAATATATTGAAATCGATTCCCTCGGCAATGTGTGGGGCGTACCTTCTAGTTTTTTAGTTTGTCATACCAACCAGGCAAAACTAATTATAGATGCATTGAATCATGTCGAGTTCTAGTTCTCAAAGTAGAAGCTGGTCATTCATGTTGCATTAATACATGGTCTCACACTTTTCTTTGAGTAAACCGTCCAACTTCATTCGTAAATTCGACAAAGTACATGATCTAGCACTTAACTATGTTCTTCTTGTTTATGACTGTTTGAGATGAGCCTAATAAACTGAAAATGAGTACGAATTAGCTCAAGCGCTATTGCTTGTAGGATTGACTTCAGAATGTAGTATGCCAATTGTTCGTTTCCCCAAGTTTTGGAGGGTTTGAAACATTTGCTCATACTATGTTTCTTATTTCTCTTGAGAATCTAGTGCACTATGTTATTTATTTATCTCCCATCTTCTCCCCCCTATACCAGGAAAATATTTCCATGTAAATGACAAATAACTTTGCATATTAAATCATGTTTCTGTTTCTTTAAAGAAGAGTTGCCATCCGATCTTCACAAGTTTCCCTTCTTTTAAACCACCATATATTAATCAAGAAATGTTATTGCGATCATGCTCAACATTTACCATCACGCAAGAAGGAATACCACCTACTAATAAATCATTAGACTTATAGCAATATCATGGGCCACCTACTAATAAACACGGTAGAAATGCGGCCGCTCATACGAGAAAAGAACACGTCTCTAATATAAACATAATGTACTCAAATATTTCTCATAATTATATTGCTGTACCTTTTACTTTTTTTTGGACAATTTGCTGTGCCTTTTACTGTCCAGGCATGAAAGGGTCCTTTGCTCTTTTGGGGGCTAGCGCCCGTAGAAAGAGGCACGCTTATGTGGGTCATACTACTTCGTAGCTAGGAATCTTCCGTTTTCCCCAGCTGCCATAGCTAACTAGCTACAGGATATACTGGCCAGCACGTGTTTTTCTCACCATGTACTCCCTTGATCCTTCACCTGTTTCACAGCGCTTCTTCTCCTGGTTGGTTTGTTCTTTCGTAGGCAAAAAGCTCCTGCCAGACCCTGCAA
>NC_041380.1:327624590-327627663 GCF_002162155.2 Triticum dicoccoides | reverse complement strand
GCGGTCCTCTGCTGCGGACCCCACCCTAGCTCAGCCTGGCCGGACCTGCTGGGCCGACTGGGCAGCCGAGGGGGACCGGGCCGAGGTTGCGGATGATGCGGCGGGTCTCTCCCGGCGACCCCGCCAGTTTGGCGACCGGCTAGCGGAGATTGCCGCGGATGAGTTGGTGTCGCCGCCCTCGACTTCCGTGCCTCTCCTCCTCCCCCTTCCTCTACCGGTGCGGCCCCGCGCCCATCGCTCACCACCCTCCCCATCGTTGTTGGACGCATGCCGTGAGGCCGGCCGACGCGGCGGTGGGGCCCGAGGCCGTGCTTAGGGGGTGGCCGGAAGGTCGTAAGTTGGTCGTGCGGCGGTCTCATGGCGACGCTCCTCGCCGGCGCTGCTTCCCGTGGTACCCGTGCCGGAGTTGGTGCACCTGGCGGAGGCCGTGGTTGTGGCCCGGGGGCCAAAATTCCGCGCTTTCCGCCCTTCCGCGGCGGCGCCAGCCGGCGGCTTGGTGGTGGCGGCGGCGAGCCCCTGGAAACCCTAACTCCTTCTGTCCCTCCTCTTCTGAATGGGCTGGGCCGTCCCGGGCCTGTTGGGCCGTCTGGGATGGGGGAGACTCCTGGGCCTTCTCGGAGTCCCGATGCTGGACCTTCCCGCACTCGGCTCTCCCCACCCCCTTGGGCCGTGGCCCAAGTCCAGTTGGACGGCCCACCAGCACCCTCTTTAGGGTTTGTCCCAGTGCGACCACTCCTCTCATCGTCCCGACTCCTCCCTGTGCCGCAATCGCTCGCCCTCCCCTCCCCTCGTGTCTCCTCCCCTTCCTCCGCGGTGCCAGCCACCATGGTCCGTGAAACGGGGGATAGGCCCCCCAGCATCGCGCCGGGGGTTGGGACGCGCCTCCTCCTCCGGACGTGCACCGCCCATCACCGAATGGCTCTCGGCGGGAGGACGAGCTCCGCAACGACCTGCTCCGTGGCAAGGGGTCGACCGTGGCCGACGGTGCCGACTGGCGCTCTTCTCGGGGCCAGGACCGGTCTCCCGAGGAGTGGTGCGGCTGCGGGCTGGACCGGGTCCGACGCTCCTCTCCCCGCTGCTCCCGTTCTCCTCCCGGTCCGAGCGTGCGTCGGCCTCTCCCCCACGACGCTATGACCCTCCCCGTCGCCAAGCCCAATTCCCTCCAGCCGGCCCCAACAATAACAACAACAACAACAACAACAACAACAACCGCAACGGTCGGGGGGCGTTCGCCAAGAAGAAGAAGAAGAAGCGGGGCTCCCAACCTCAACCGGGTGGCCCGGCATCCTCGATCACTAACCTGACGGTGGTGGCGGCGCCTCCTTCGTCTCCGGCCGTGATCACCTGCTTCAACTGTGGGGTGGCCGGGCATTGCCAGGTGGATTGCACCCAGCCACTGGTGTGCCTCCTCTGCAAGAAGATGGACCATCCCGCAGCTCTCTGCCCTGACCACCAGCCCATTGGGGCACTAGGGTTGTTTGGTTATGCATTGGATGACTGCTACCTCTTGAGCATGTGTTAGTTTTTCCTTGAAGGGGAAAGGTGATGCAACAAAGTAGCGTAAGTATTTCCCTCAGTTTTTGAGAACCTAAGTATTAATCCAGTAGGAGACTACACGCAAGTCCCTCGTACCTGCACAAACAATCAAGAACCTTGCAACCAACGCCATAAAGGGGTTGTCAGTCCCTTCACGGCTACTTGCAAAAGCAAGATCTGATAAAGATAAAGATAATAAATATAATAAGATAAAGGGGTTGTCAGTCCCTTCACGGTCAGTTACAAAAGTATTTAGCTTATAAATACCAAAAATATTTATCTTATTATCTCTATTAGATCTCACTTTCGTAAATGATCGTGAAGGGATTGATAACCCCTTTATCGCGTTGGTTGCGAGGTTCTTGTTTGTTAGTGAAGGTACGAGAGACTTGCGTGTAATCTCCTACTGGATTGATACCTTGGTTCTCAAAAACTGAGGGAAATACTTAGACTACTTTGCTGCATCACCCTTTCCTCTTCAAGAGAAAACCAACGCATGCTCAAGAGGTAGAAAGAAGGATTTATGGCGCCGTTGCCGGGGAGATCTATGCACACGTCAAGACATACCAAGTACCCATCACAAACTCTTATCCCTCGCATTACATTATTTGCCATTTGCCTCTTGTTTTCCTCTCCCCCACTTCACCCTTGCCGTTTTATTCGCCCTCCTTTCCGCTCGCTCTCCTTTCCGCTCGCCTCTTTTTCGTTCGCCTCTTTTGGCTTACCTCTTGCTGCCATCATGTCTAAAATTGGGGAGGTTATCGTTGATAAGGATAGTGGTAATAACATGGAAAACTTTCATGCTTTTGTTGATCCTCGTGAAGAACCTACTATTTTACACACTAAAAAGTTTCGGTTTGGTAGTGGTAATATTATCGGAAAAGGGGTTATTCAAGATTTCTTTACTTGCGCTGGTGCTTTGCCCACCATGGGCGGGCCTATTCTTCATAAAACTAGTAGTCTTGCGGATGCTATTGTTGGGGAACGTAGTAATTTCAAAAAGTTTCCTACGCACACGCAGGATCATGGTGATGCATAGCAACGAGAGGGGAGAGTGTTGTCCACGTACCCTCGTAGACCGAAAGCGGAAGCGTTAGCACAATGCGGTTTATGTAGTCGTACGTCTTCACGATCCGACCGATCAAGTACCGAACACACGACACCTCCGAGTTCAGCACACGTTCAGCCCGATGACGTCCCTCGGACTCCGATCCAGCCGAGTGTTGAGGGAGAGTTTCGTCAGCACGATGGCGTGGTGACGATGATGATGTTCTACCGACGTAGGGCTTCGCCTAAGCACCGCTACAGTATTATCGAGGTGGACTATGGTGGAGGGGGCACCGCACACGGCTAAAAGATCAACAGATCAATTGTTGTGTCTCTAGGGTGCCCCTGCCCCCGTATATAAAGGAGCAAGGGGGGAGAGGCGTCCGGCCAGGAGGGGCGCACTAGGAGGAGTCCTACTCCCACCGGGAGTAGGACTCCCTCCCTTTTCCTTGTTGGATTAGGAGAGGAGAGGGAAGGAGAGAGAGGGGGA
>NC_041380.1:327586390-327624342 GCF_002162155.2 Triticum dicoccoides | reverse complement strand
GGCTGCCCCTTGGCCACCTCTCCTCTTCCACCAATTGGGCCCATGAGGCCCAATAACCTCCGGGGGGTCCGGTAACCCCCCGGTACTCCGGTATATATCCGATAACCCCCGGAACCATTCTGGTGTCCGAATATAGTCGCCCAATATATCAATCTTCATGTCTCGACCATTTTGAGACTCCTCATTATGTCCGTGATCACATCCGGGACTCCGAACAATCTTCGGTACATCAAAACATATAAACTCATAATATAACTGTCATTGAAACTTTAAGCGTGGGGACCCTACGGGTTCGAGAACTATGTAGACATGACCGAGACACGTCTCCGGTCAATAACCAATAGCAGAACCTGGATGCTCATATTGGCTCCCACATATTCTACCAAGATCTTTATCGGTCAAATCGCATAATAACATACGTTGTTCCATTTGTCATCGGTATGTTACTTGCCCGAGATTCGACCGTCGGTATCTCCATACCTAGTTCAATCTCATTACCGGCAAGTCTCTTTACTCGTTTCGTAATACATCATCCCACAACTAACTCATTAGTTGCAACACTTGCAAGGCTTAAGTGATGTGCATTACCGAGTGGGCCCAGAGATTCCTCTCTGACTATCGGAGTGACAAATCCTAATCTCGAAATACGCCAACCCAACAAGTACCTTTGGAGACACATGTAGAGCACCTTTATAATCACCCAGTTACGTTGTGATGTTTGGTAGCACACAAAGTGTTCCTCGGTAAACGGGAGTTGCATAATCTCATAGTCATAGGAACATGTATAAGTTATGAAGAAAGCAATAGCAACAAACTAAATGATCAAGTGCTAAGCTAACGGAATGGGTCAAGTCAATCACATCATTCTCCTGATGATGTGACCCTGTTAATCAAATGACAATTCTTTGTCTATGGTCAGGAAACATAATCATCTTTGATCAACGAGCTAGTCAAGTAGAGGCATACTAGTGACATTCTTTTTGTCTATGTATTCACACATGTATCATGTTTCCGGTTAATACAATTCTAGCATGAATAATAAACATTTATCATGATATAAGGAAATAAATAATAACTTTATTATTTCCTCTAGGGCATATTTCCTTCAGCTATATCGTTGCTTGTGGTTGAACTTGAAAGACAATTTATCCATATGCATCCTTGCATATAGAGGATCTTTCTAGAATTTTCTAATATTGAGCATTCTTCTGTTAAGCGAGCAGCTACCATCTTTTTAGCTCATGAGTTCAGATTTATAATAAAAGAGGCCAATGAAATTTTTGCGCATTATAGGGTGGATGCCGGCTGTCCTCCCATAGAAGCAATCATTTTTTATCAAGAGGACATAATGTGCTTACGATCTTTAGATCATGTTGCTTTTAACGAAAACCTTTGAAAGAAGGTTCCTACCGATGTTCTTGTTGACAGGATTTCTGAACTTAACGATAATTTTGCCATCCAAAATAATGGGTTGGATTTTCCCCTTGAACAAAGGCTCATGACCTTTTGCCAAAAGAATGCTTATAATGATGAATTGGTTGTGCAATATGAGGGGCCAAAGGAGGAACCAATACCTCCCGAGCATGATCTTGGGGACTTTTGTCCCATTGAATTTAGCCCTTTTGATTACTTTTGCTTGCCACAAAGAAAGCTTGCTACTGAACGTAGGGAGTATGAGATGAGTTTTCGCGATTTACCTTATCATTATCATAGCAATACCTAGATCTATTCTTGTTTTTATGCCTAGCTAGGGGCGTTAAACGATAGCGCTTGTTGGGAGGCAACCCAATTTTACTTTTGTTTCTTGATTTTTGGTTTTGTTTAGTAATAAATAATTCATCTAGCTTCTGTTTAGATGTGATTTTATGCTTTTAATTAGTGTTTGTGCCAAGTAGAACCTTTGGAAAGACTTGGGGAGAGTTTTTGCGATCTTGCTGTAAAAAACAGAAACTTCAGCGCTCACGAGATTTGCTGCCATTTTTTACTGGAGAGTGCGATTAGGTTGATTCTTTCACGTCCACCAATTATTTCAGAATTTTTGGGGTTACACAAGTATTCGAAACCTACATATTACTACAGACTGTTCTGTTTTTTGACAGATTCTGTTTTTCGTGTGTTGTTTGCATATTTTGATGAATCTATGGCTAGTATCGGGGGGTATGAACCATAGAGAATTTGGAATACAATAGGTTTAACACCAATATAAGTAAAGAATGAGTTCATTACAGTACCTTAAGTGGTGGTTTGTTTTCTTATACTAATGGAGCTCATGAGATTTTCTGTTGAGTTTTGTGTTGTGAAGTTTTCAAGTTTTGGGTAAAGATTTGATGGATTATGGAATAAGGAATGACAAGAGCCTAAGCTTGGGGATTCCCAAGGCACCCCAAGGTAAAATTCAAGGACAACCAAAAGTCTAAGCTTGGGGATGCCCCGGAAGTCATCCCCTCTTTCGTGTTTGTCCATCGGTAACTTTACTTGATGCTATATTTTTATTCACCGCATGTTATGTGTTTTGCTTGGAGCGTCTTGTATGATTTGAGTATTTGCCTTTTAGTTTACCATGATCATCCTTGCTATACACATCTTTTGGAGAGACACACATGAATTGGAATCTATTAGAATACTCTTTGTGCTTTACTTATATCTTTTGAGCTAGACAATTTTGCTCTAGTGCTTCACCTATATCTTTTTAGAGCATGGTGGTGGTTTTATTTCATAGAAATTATTGATCTATGATGCTTCACTTATATCATTTTGAGAGTCCTCTAGAACAGCATGGTAATTTTCTTTAGCAATAAAATTAGTCCTAATATGATAGGCATCCAAGATGGCTATAATAAAAACTATCACAAAAAGTGCATTGAATACTATGAGAAGTTTGATACTTGATGATTGTTTTGAGATATGAAGATGGTGATATTAGAGTCATGCTAGTTGAGTAGTTGCGAATTTGAGAAATATTTGTGTTAAAGTTTGTGATTCCCATAGCATGCATGTATGGTGAACCGTTATGTGATAAAGTCGGAGCATGATTTATTTATTGATTGTCTTCCTTATGAGTGACGGTCGGGGACGAGCGATGGTCTTTTCCTACAAATCTATCCCCTAGAAGCTGATATGTCTCCAACGTATCTATAATTTTTGATTGCTCCATGCTATATTATCTACTGTTTTGGACATTATTGGGCTTTATTATCCACTTTTATATTATTTTTGGGACTAACCTATTAACCGGAGGCCCAACCCAGAATTGTTGTTTTTTTGCCTGTTTTAGGGTTTTGAAGAAAAGGAATATCAAACGGAGTCCAAACGAAATGAAACCTTCGGGAACGTGATTTTCTCATCGAATACAACTCAGGAGACTTGGACCCTACATCAAGACACGTAACAGGAGGACACGAGGTAGGGGCACGCCTACCCCCCAGGCGCGCCCTCCACCCTCGTGGGCCCCCTGTTGCTCCACCGACGTACTTCTTCCTCCTATATATACCCACGTACCCCCCGAACGATCAGATAGCCAAAACCCTAATTCCACCGCCGCAACTTTCTGTATCCACGAGATCCCAACTTGGGGCCTGTTCTAGAGCTCCGCCGGAGGGGGCATCGATCACGGAGGGCTTCTACATCAACACCATAGCTCTTCCGATGAAGTGTGAGTAGTTTACCTCGGACCTACGGGTCCATAGTTAGTAGCTAGGTGGCTCCTTCTCTCTTTTTGGATCTCAATACAATGTTCTCCCCCTCTCTTGTGGAGAACTATTCGATGTAATCTTCTTTTTGCGGCGTGTTTGTTGAGACCGATGAATTGTGGGTTTATGATCAAGTCTATCTATGAATAATATTTGAATCTTCTCTGAATTCTTTTATGTATGATTGGATATCTTTGCAAGTCTCTTCGAATTATCAGTTTGGTTTGGCCTACTAGATTGATCTTTCTTGCAATGGGAGAAGTGTTTAGCTTTGGGTTCAATCTTGCGGTGTCCTTTCCCGTTGACAGTAAGGGCAGCAAGGCACGTATTGTATTGTTGCCATCGAGGATAACACGATGGGGTTTTCTTCATATTGCATGAGTCTATCCCTCTACATCATGTCATCTTGCTTAAGGCGTTACTCTGTTTTTACTTAATACTCTAGATGCATGCTCGATAGCGGTCGATGAGTGGAGTGATAGTAGTAGATGCAAGCAGGAGTCGGTCTACTTGTCTCGGACATGATGCCTATATACATGATCATACCTAGATATTCTCATAACTATGCTCAATTCTGTCAATTGCTCAACAGTAATTTGTTCACCCACCGTAGAATACTTATGCTCTCAAGAGAAGCCTATAGTGAAACCTATGGCCCCCGGGTCTATCTTTATCATATCAATCTCCTACTACTTAGTTATTTACTTTGATATTTAATTTGCCTTTATTTTACTTTGCATCTTTATCATAAAATACCAAAAATATTATCTTATCATATCTATGAGATCTCACTCTCGTAAGTGGCCCTATAGGGACTGACAACCCCTATTTACGTTGGTTGCAAGGATTTATTTGTTTTGTGCAGGTGCGAGGGACTCGCGCGTAGCCTCCTACTGGATTGATACCTTGGTTCTCAAAAACTGAGGAAAATACTTACGCTACTTTGCTGCATCATCCCTTCCTCTTCGGGGAAAACCAACGCAGTGCTAAAAGAGGTAGCAAGAAGGATTTCTGGCGCCGTTGCCGAGGAGGTCTACGCAAAAGTCAACATACCAAGTACCCATCACATACCCTTATCGCCCGCATTACATTATTTTCCATTTGCCTCTCGTTTTCCTCTCCCCCACTTCACCCTTGTCGTTTTATATGCCCTCTCTCTCTATCCTCCCTCTTTATTGGCCTCTTTTTGTCCGCTTGCTTTTTGTCTGCTTGTGTGTTAGTTTGCTTGCTTATCGTTATGGCTAGTTCTTTACCTTCTGCCTCTGTGTCTGAAATTGGGGATACTATTGTCGATAATAATTTTGATGCTCCTACTAAAGAACCCACTATCTCACATATAAAAAGATTCCATGTTGGTAGTGGTAATATTATTGGAAAAGGAGTTATTCAAGATTTCTTTACTTGTGCCGGTGCTTTACCCTCTATGGGTAGTTATATCCTTCATAGAACTATTAGTCTTGCGTACGCTATTGCCATGCTTATAGTTGAACTTGAAAGGCAATTCATGCACATGCATCCTTCCATACAAAGGATTTTCCTAGAATTTTCTAATATTGAGCATTCTTCTGTTAAGCGTGTCGTTACTATCTTTTTAGCTCATCAGTTTCGATTCATAATAAAAGAGGCCAAAGAAATCTTTGCGCATTATAGGGTGGACGCTTGTCGTCCTCCCATAGAGGCCATCCTTTTTGATCAAGAAGAAATAATGCATTTTCAATCTCTAGACTATGTTGCTTTCAATGAAAATCTTAGAAAAAGGGTGCCTACCAATGTTTTAGTTGATAGAATTTCTAAACTTAATGATGATTTGGCTATTCGAAATAATGAATTGGGATATTCTCTTGAATATAGGCTCACAAAGTTCTGTCAAAAGAATGCTTATAATGATGAATTGGTTGTGCAATATGAAGGACCGAAGGAGGAACCTATACCTCCCAAGGTTGATCTTGGAGACTTTTGTCCCAATAAATTTAGCCTTTTTGATTACTTTAGCTTGCCTCAAAGAAAACTTGCTGCTGAACATATAGAATATGAAATGAGTTTTAATAATCTATCTTACTATTATGGCAATATCTAGATCTATTCTTGCTTGTTATGCCTAGCTAGGGGCGTTAAACGATAGCGCTTGTTGGGAGGCAACCCAATTTTATTTTCATTCCTTGCTTTTTGCTCCTTTTTAGTAATAAATAAATTATCTAGCCTCTGTTTTGGTTGCATTTTTTGTGTTTAATTAGTGTTTGTGCCAAGTAGAACCGTTGGGAAGACTAGGGGAAAGTCTTGTTGAACTTGCTGTAAAAAACAGAAACTTTAGCGCTCACGAGAACTGCTGTAATTTTTATTTGGAAAGTTCTATTTAGTTAATTCTTTTAGAAGATGATTAATAGATAAATTCCTCACGTCCAGCAATTTATTTTAGAATTTTTGGGGTTCCAGATCTTGCGCTAGCTACAGATTACTACAGACTGTTCTGTTTTTGACAGATTCTGTTTTTCACGTGTTGTTTGCTTATTTTGATGAATCTATGGCTAGTAAAATAGTTTATAAACCATAGAGAAATTGGAATACAGTAGGTATAACACCCATATAAATAAAGAATGAGTTCATTACAGTACCTTGAAGTGGTCTTTGGTTTTCTTTCGCTAACGGAGCTCACGAGATTTTCTACTTTAAGTTTTGTGTTGTGAAGTTTTCAAGGTTTGGGTAAAGATTTGATGGATTATGGAACAAGTAGTGGCAAGAGCCTAAGCTTGGGGATTCCCATGGCACCCCCAAGATAATCTAAGGACACCTAAAAGCCAAAGCTTGGGGATGCCCTGGAAGGCATCCCCTCTTTCGTCTACTTCTATCGGTAACTTTACTTGGAGCTATATTTTTATTTGCCACATGATATGTGTTTTGCTTGGAGCATCTTGTATGATCTGAGTCTTTGCTTGTTAGTTTACCACAGTCATCCTTGCTGTACACACCTTTTGAGAGAGCCATACATGATTTGGAAATTGTTAGAATACTCTATGTGCTACGCTTATATCTTTTGAGTTATATAATTTTGCTCTAGTGCTTCACTTATATCTTTTAGAGCATGGTGGTGGATTTGTTTTATAGAAACTATTGATCTCTCATGCTTCACTTAGATTATTTTGAGAGTCTTAATGGCATGGTAATTTGCTTAAAATCCTAATATGCTTGCTATGCAAGATTAATAATAAAACTTTCTTATGAGTGTGTTGAATACTATGAGAAGTTTGATACTTGATAATTGTTTTGAGATATAAAGATGGTGATATTAAAGTTGTGCTAGTTGAGTAGTTGTGAATTTGAGAAATACTTGTGTTGAAGCTTGTGATTCTCGTAGCATGCACGTATGGTGAACCGTTATGTGATGAAGTCGGAGCATGATTTAATTTTTTGATTGCCTTCCTTATGAGTGGCGGTCGGGGACGAGCGATGGTCTTTTCTAACCAATATATCCCACTAGGAGCTTGCACGTAATACTTTGCTTTGATAACTTGTAGATTTTTGCAATAAGTATATGAGTTCTTTATGACTAATGTTGAGTCCATGGATTATACGCACTCTCACCCTTCCACCTTTGCTAGCCTCTCTAATACCGCGCACCTTTCGCCTGTATCATACACCCACCATATACCTTCCTCAAAACAGCCACCATACCTACCTATTATGGCATTTCCATAGCCATCCTGAGATATATTCCCATGCAACTTTCCACCGTTCCGTTTATGACACACTCCATCATTGTCATATTTCTTAGCATGGTCATGTAGTTGACATAGTATTTGTGGCAAAGCCACCGTTCATAATTCTTTCATACATGTCACTCATGCATCATTGCATATCCCAGTACACCGCCGGAAGCATTCATATAGAGTCATATTTTGTTCTAAGTATCGAGTTGTAATTGTTGAGTTGTAAGAAAAATAAAAGTGTGATGATCATCATTATTAGAGCATTGTCCCAGTGAGGAAAGGATGATGGAGACTATGATTCCTCCACAAGTCGGGATGAGACTCTGGATGAAAAATAAAAAAAGAGAAAGAAAAGAGGCCATAAAAAAAAGAGAAAGGGCCCAAATAAAAAAAGAAAAAAATGAGAGAAAAAGAGAGAAGGGACAATGTTACTATCCTTTTACCACACTTGTGCTTCGAAGTAGCACCGTGATCTTCATAGTATAGAGTCTCTCATGTTATCAGTTTCATATACTAGTGGGAATCTTTCATTATAGAACTTGGCTTGTATATTCCAATGATGGGCTTCCTCAAATTGCCCTAGGTCTTCATGAGCAAGCGAGTTGGATGCACACCCACTTAGTTTCTTTTTGAGCTTTCATATACTTATAGCTCTAGTGCATCAATTGCATGGCAGTCCCTACTCACTCACATTGATATCTATTGATGGGCATCTCCATAGCCCATTGATACGCCTAGTTGATGTGAGACTATCTTCTCTTTTTTGTCTTCTCCAAACCACCACTCTATTCCACCTATAGTGCTATATCCATGGCTCACGCTCATGTATTGCGTGAAGATTGAAAAAGTTTTAAGAATGTCAAAAGTATGAAACAATTGCTTGGCTTTTCATCGGGGTTGTGCATGATTTAAATATTTTGTGTGGTGAAGATAGAGCATAGCCAGACTATATGATTTTGTAGGGATAACTTTCTTTAGCCATGTTATTTTGAGAAGACATAATTGCTTTGTTAGTATGCTTGAAGTATTATCATTTCTATGTCAATATGAACTTTTGTCTTGAATCTTTCAGATCTGAATATTCATACCACAATTAAGAAGAATTACATTAAAATTATGCCAAATAGCACTCCGCATCAAAAATTCTATTTTTATCATTTATCTACTCGAGGACGAGCAGGAATTAAGCTTGGGGATGCTTGATACGTCTCCAACGTATCTATAATTTTTGATTGCTCCATGCTATATTATCTACTATTTTGGACATTATTGGGCTTTATTATCCACTTTTATATTATTTTTGGGACTAACCTATTAACCAGAGGCCCAACCCAGAATTGTTGTTTTTGCCTGTTTTAGGGTTTCGAAGAAAAGGAATATCAAATGGAGTCCAAACAGAATGAAACCTTCGGGAACGTGATTTTCTCATCGAATACAACTCAGGAGACTTGGACCATACATCAAGACACGTAATAGGAGGCCACGAGGTAGGGGGGCACGCCTACCCCCCCCCCCCAGGCGCGCCCTCCACCCTCATGGGCCCCCTATTGCTCCACCGACGTACTTCTTCCTCCTATATATACCCACGTACCCCCAAACAATCAGATACAGAGCCAAAACCCTAATTCCACCGCCGCAACTTTCTGTATCCACGAGATCCCATCTTGGGGCCTGTTCCGGAGCTCCACCGGAGGGGGCATCGATCATGGAGGGCTTCTACATCAACACCATAGCCCTTACGATGAAGTGTGAGTAGTTTACCTCAGACCTAGGGGTCCATAGTTATTAGCTAGATGGCTTCTTCTCTCTTTTGGATCTCAATACAATGTTCTCCCCCTCTCTTGTGGAGAACTATTCGATGTAATCTTCTTTTTGCGGTGTGTTTGTTGAGACCGATGAATTGTGGGTTTATGATCAAGTCTATCTATGAATAATATTTGAATCTTCTCTGAATTCTTTTATGTATGATTGGTTATCTTTGCAAGTCTCTTCAAATTATCAGTTTGGTTTGGCCTACTAGATTGATCTTTCTTGCAATGGGAGAAGTGCTTAGCTTTGGGTTCAATCTTGCGGTGTCCTTTCCCGGTGACAGTAAGGGCAGCAAGGTACGTATTGTATTGTTGCCATCGAGGATAACAAGATGGGGTTTTCTTCATATTGCATGAGTCTATCCCTCTACATCATGTCATCTTGCTTAAGGCGTTACTCTGTTTTTACTTAATACTCTAGATGCATGCTGGATAGCGGTCGATGAGTGGAGTAATAGTAGTAGATGCAGGCAGGAGTCGGTCTACTTGTTTCGGACATGATTCCTATATACATGCATGATCATACCTAGATATTCTCATAACTATGCTCAATTCTGTCAATTGCTCAACATTAATTTGTTCACCCACCGTAGAATACTTATGCTCTCGAGAGAAGCCACTAGTGAAACCTATGGCCCCCGGGTCTATCTTTATCATATCAATCTCCTACTACTTAGTTATTTACTTTGCTATTTACTTTGCCTTTATTTTACTTTGCATCTTTATCATAAAATACCAAAAATATTATCTTATCATATCGATCAGATCTACCTCTCGTAAAGTGGCCCTATAGGGATTGACAACCCCTATTTGTGTTGGTTGTGATGATTTATTTGTTTTGTGCAGGTGCGAGGAACTCGCGCATAGCCTCCTACTGGATTGATACCTTGGTTCTCAAAAACTGAGGGAAATACTTTCTCTACTTTGCTGCATCATCCCTTCCTCTTCGGGCAAAACCAACACAGTGCTAAAAGAGGTAGCAGGAGCATGCGTGTAGTACTTTGTTTCGATAACTAATAGATGTTTGCAATAAGTATGTGAGTTCTTTATGACTAATGTTGAGTCCATGGATTATATGTACTCTCACCCTTCCACCATTGCTAGCCTCTCTAGTACCGCACAACTTTCGCCGGTACCATAAACCCACCATATACTTTCCTCAAAACAGCCACCATACCTACCTATTATGGCATTTCAATAGCCATTCCGAGATATATTGCCATGCAACTTACCACCGTTCCGTTTATTATGACACGCTTCATCATTCTCATATTGCTTTGCATGATCATGTAGTTGACATCATATTTGTGGCAAAGCCACCTTCATAATTCTTTCATGCATGTCACTCATGAGTCATTGCACATCCCGGTACACCGCCGAAGGCATTCACATAGAGTCATATTTTGTTCTAAGTATCGAGTTGTAATTTTTCGAGTTGTAAGTAAATAAAAGTGTGATGATCATCATTATGAGAGCATTGTCCCATGTGAGGAAAGGATGATGGAGACTATGATTCCCCCACATGTCGGGATGAGACTCCGGACGAAAAAAAGAGAAAAAGGCAATAAAAAAAGAGAAGGCCCAAAAAATGAGAGAAAAGAGAGAAGGGACAATGTTACTATCCTTTTACCACACTTGTGCTCAAAGTAGAACCATGATCTTCATGATAGAGAGTCTCTTATGTTGTCACTTTCATATACTAGTGGCAATTTTGCAATATAGAACTTGGCTTGTATATTCCAATGATGGGCTTCCTCAAAATGCCCTAGGTCTTCGTGAGCAAGCGATTTGGATGCACACCCACTTAGTCTCGTTTCTTGAGATTTCATACACTTATAGCTCTAGTGCATCCGTTGTATGGCAACCCCTACTCAGTCTCATTGATATCTATTGACGGGCATCTCCATAGCCCGTTGATACGCCTAGTTGATGTGACACTATCTTCTCCTTTTTGTCTTCTCCACAACCACCATTCTATTCCACCTATAGTGATATTTCCATGGCTCACGCTCATGTATTGCGTGAAGATTGAAAAAGTTTGAGAACATCAAAAGTATGAAACAATTGCCTGGCTTGTCATCGGGGTTGTGCATGATATAAATATTTTGTGTAGTGGAGATGGAGCATAGCCAGACTATATGATTTTGTAGGGATAACTCTCTTTGGCCATGTTATTTTGAGAAGACACAATTGCTTTGCTAGTATGCTTGAAGTATTATTATTTTTATGTCAATATTAAACTTTTGTCTTGAATCTTTCGGATCTGAAAATTCATGCCACAATAAAGAAAATTACATTGAGAATTATGCTAGGTAGCATTCCACATAAAAAAATATCTGGTTTTTATCATTTACCTACTCGAGGACTAGCAGGAATTAAGCATGGGGATGCTTGATACGTCTCCAACATATCTATACTTTTTGATTGTTCCATGCATATTATCTGTTTTGGATGTTTAATGGGCTTTAATATACCTTTTTATATTATTTTTGGGACTAACTACTAACCAAAGGCCTAGTGCAAATTGTTTTTTTTTGCATATTTCAGTGTTTCACAGAAAAGGAATATCAAACGGAATCCAAACGGAATGAAACCTTCGGGAGAGCTATTATTGGAACAAACGTGATCCAGGAGACTTGGAGTGGTCATCAAGAAAGAAGCGAGGAGGCCACGAGGCAGGGGGCAGGCGTGCCCCCTTCCTCGTGGGCCCCTCGTAGCTCCACCGATGTACTTCTTCCTCCTATATGTACCCATATACCCCGAAAACATCCGAGAGCTCCACGAAACCCTATTTCCACTGCCGCAGCCTTCTGTACCCAAGAGATCCCATCTTGGGGCCTTTTTGGGAGCTTCGCCAGAGGGGGAATCGATCACGGAGGGCTTCTACATCAACACCATAGCCTCTTCGATGATGTGTGAGTAGTTTACCACAGACCTTCGGGTCCATAGTTATTAGCTAGATGGCTTCTTCTCTCTCTTTGGATCTCAATACAAAGTTCTGCTCGATCTTCTTGGAGATCTATTAGATGTAATTCTTTTTGCGGTGTGTTTGTCGAGATCCGATGAATTGTGGGTTTATGATCAAGATTATCTATGAACAATATTTGATTCTTCTCTGAAATCTTTTATGTATGATTTGTTATCTTTGCAAGTCTCTTCCAATTATAAGTTTGGTTTGGCCTACTAGATTGATCTTTCTTGCAATGGGAGGAGAGCTTAGCTTTGGGTTCAATTTTGCAGTGTCCTTTCCCAATGACAGCAGGGGCAGCGAGGCACGTATTGTATTGTTGCCATCGAGGATAAAAAGATGGGGGTTATATCATATTGCTTGAGTTGATCCCTCTACATCATGTCATCTTGCCTAATGTGTTACTCTGTTCTTATGAACTTAATACTCTAGATGCATGATGGATAGCGGTCGATGTGTGGAGTAATAGTAGTAGATGCAGAATCGTTTCGGTCTACTTGTCGTGGACATGATGCCTATATACATGACCATGCCTAGATATTCTCACAATTATGCACTTTTCTATCAATTGCTCGATAGTAATTTGTTTACCCACCATAATACTTACGTTATCTTGAGAGAAGCCACTAGTGAAACCTATGGCCCCCGGGTCTATCTTCCATCATATAAGTTTCCAATTTACTTTACTTTGCAATTTTTACTTTCAATCTATATCATAAAAATACCAAAAATATTTATCTTATTATCTCTATCAGATCTCACTTTCGTAAGTGATCGTGAAGGGATTGACAGCCCCTTTATCGCGTTGGTTGCGAGGTTCTTGTTTGTTTGTGCCGGTACGAGGGACTTGCGTGTAATCTCCTACTGGATTGATACCTTGGTTCTCAAAAACTGAGGGAAATACTTACGCTACTTTGCTGCATCACCCTCTCTCTTCAAGTGAAAACCAACGCATGCTCAAGAGGTAGCAGAGGGCAGCTGCACCCTTCCCCTGGCACAGCCCTCCCCCTCTCCAACACCTCCTCCTCCTCCGTCGTGCCGGGCGAAGCTCTGCCGGAGAACCACGAGCTCCATCACCACCACGCCGTCATGCTGTCAGAGTTCTCCCTCAACTTCTCCTCTCCCCTTGCTAGATCAAGAAGGAGGAGACGTCCCCGGGCTGTATGTGTGTTGAACATGGAGGTGCCATTATTTGGCGCTTATTTCGGAATCGACCACGATCTGAATCGCTGCGTGTACGACTCCACCAACCGCGTTCTTCCAACGTACTACTTAGCGATCTTCAAGGGTATGAAGATGCACTCCCTATCTCTCATTGCTAGCATATCCTATATTGATCTTGGTGAGACGTAGGAATTTTTTTGAATTATTGCTACGTTCCCCAACAAAGGATGCTAAGACTAAGATTTATCCCTCTAAGACAAGGAGAGGTAAGGAACTGCCAACCAGTTCTACTTTAGATTCACCTTCTGTTATAAGTAAATTTGCAACACCACCACATGCTATTAATCCTGATATGTTGTAAGTTATTGATGATGCTAATTCTGCTATGAATGATACTTATGATGATGCTAGTACCTTGCTTGATGATAATGGTGTGCCACTTGGTGACTTTCTGGATGAACAAATTCCTAGAGTAATTCAACATGATGTTATTGAATCTGATGATGAGCTTGAATCTGATACCTCTGAAACACCTGCTAGAACTAGCATTCCTAGATATGAATTGCCTAAGGTACCGGAAGGTTATGTTATGAATGAGGAGACAACTAGAGATATTCTTGCTTATAAGGATAGAGATGATCTAGAGAAACTATTATGCAAGTATAAAGAAAAATATCTTAATGCTAGAATGAAATATGATCCTAAATTTGCTACTTCACATGTCTTTATTGATGATAAGGATTATGAATTCTCTATCGACCCAGAGTTAATTACTTTGGTTGAATCTGATCCTTTACATGGTTATGAAACTGAAACTTTTGTGGCACATCTTACTAAGTTGAATGGCATAGCCACCCTTTTTACTCATGATGGGAAGACTCGTTACTACTTTATTCTTAAATTATTTCAATTCTAATTAAATGGTGATGCTAAAGCTTGGTACAATACTCTTGCTCCTGGTTGTGTGCGTACTCCCTAGTATATGATTTATTACTTCTCTGAAAAATATTTCACTGCTCATAAGAAGAGGGGTATATTATATCACCGCTTAACCCCACTCCGAAGAAGAGGGGTATATTATATCTCAGTCCCGAAGATATGCAAGAGGCAAAGAAATCTATGAAGAAAAAAGGTATTAAAGCTGAAAATGTCAAAAATTTACCTCCTATTGAATAAATACATGGGCTTAATACACCGCCACTGCCTAAGGTGGTAGAGGTAAATTCTTTGACGAAATTCAATGATTATGACAATCCTCACAATATGCACCCTAGCCAATGCCTTTATGAGTTTGAAAACTATATTAGAAAACAAGATCACTTCAATGCAAATGTTATGAAACAATTGAAATACACTTCTGATATGATTGCTCGCTTGAGTGACTTGTTATTTAGAATCTCAAATGATGTTAGAGGTGTTGGAAAGCATGCTTCTATGGTACAAATCCAATTAGAACAAGTTGCTAAATCTCAAAGAGAGTTGCTAGATGAAATGATTAATAATATACATGACTTTGCTGTTAGAGTAGCAACTAGAGGAGGTAAAAATGACTCAGGAACCACTTTATTCGGAGGGACATCCAAATAGAATTGAACAAGATTCACAAAGGAAAAACACCACTGCACCTAGTCCTTCTAAAAAGAAAAGGAAAAACAAAAATGATAGGACTTTGCATGCTCCTAGTGAACCTGAAGTAGAGAAACCTCCTGATAATGATAATGAGTTTCTATCTCTGATGCTGAAACTGAACCTGGTACTGAACACTCACCTTCTGATAATGAAAAAGTTAATGATGAGGTTCATGATGATAGTCAATCAAATAATGAAGAACCAGACAATGATGTTGAGATAGAACCACCAGTTGATCTTGATAACCCACAACCTAAGAATAAAAGATATGATAAAAGAGACTTTGTGGCTAGAAAACACGGTAAAGAAAGAGAACCGTGGGTTCAAAAACCTATGCCCTTTCCAGCTAAGTCAACTAAAAAAATATGATGAAGAATTTGAATGTTTTGCTGAAATGCTGAGGCTAGTCTTTTTGCGTACTCGCTTGACTAATATCTTGAAAATGCCTCCTTATGTAAAGTATATGAAAGACATCATTACCAATAAGAATAAAATACCGGAAGCTGTAATCTCCACCATGCTTGCTAATTATACTTTTAAAGATGGAGTACCTAAAAAACTTGGAGATCCGGGAATACCAACTATACCTTGCTCTATCAAAAAGAATTATGTGAAAACTGCTTTGTGTGATTTTGGAGCTGGTGTTAGTGTTATGCCTTTCTCTTTATATAAAAGACTTGATTTTAATAAACTCACACCTAATGGAATATCTTTGCAAATGGCTGACAAATCAACTGCCATACCTATCGGTATTTGTGAGGATGTGCCTGTTGTTGTTGCTAATGATACTATTTTGACTGACTTTGTTATACTTGAGATGCCCGAGGACGACAACATGTCGATTATCCTTGGTAGACCCTTCTTGAATACTGCAGGGGCTGTTATTGATTGAAATAAAAGCAAGGTCACTTTTCATATCAATGGTAATGAGCATACAACGCACTTCTCAAAGAAACAATTCCATGTGAATGGTATTAATGTCATTGAAAAATCTCTGACAATCAATATTGGAAGTTTTCAACTACCCCTACCTACTGCCAAAAAGAAATGTGAAATGCTTATTGTTGGGGACATTCATATCCCTGTTGAGGTAACTTAGTGATTTATGAAAGTTCACCGGTTTCATGCTAATCGAAAGTGGTTGTTAATAAGACATGATCAACCTTATTAATGGATCATTTTTGAGAGGTATGAAGTTGATGAATTTAGTAAGCACTACCTTCTGTCCCTACCTTTTGTTTTCTGTGAGTCTAGGTGTCATTTAAGCTTTATGAAAATCAATTTACCATATCACTAGAGAGTTTTTCTCACCACTGCAAACTCCCATTCTGGGTTCGCTTGACGAATCGCCAAGGGCTGAGTACCAATCATTCTTGACTAGTCTTTGCTATGGTGAGACGAGGGGAGTAACACAAGGTAGAATAAAGAGAATTCAATTTCCCGCAATTCAGTACTTGGCATTATTTAACGGGAAATGTATCGTAGGAAAGCAAGAATATAGTACACTTTGTGCTCCAGAATTGAGCCTCATACGTGCCGCTCTCACTGGTGATAGGAGTTATAATCTTGGAGCAATTGTTGCATGCAGACTACAAAATAACGCTAATACTGGCTATTTCTACGGTGGAATTTATGCCACGCGTTTAGCACAAGGGTTGGGTGTTTCACCTTTGCGCTTTGACCCTATCCTGCCCATGCAGTATTTAGACTTTGATGCTATTAAAAATCATAAGATTCTTAAAGGAAATATTCATAATTTCACCTATAATTGTTGTTTAACCAAGCATCTATTGTGCACACATATTTGCCTGTGCCTACTCTTTTTGATTATCACAGCACGGGAAGATATTTCATCCTTGAGAGCGAGGCCCGAGCCCACAATGCTGCTATCGAGGCTGCACGGCAGGCCGAGGCATCCACATTGAGAGCCTCCGTGAGCTACCACTCCGACTACTATCCAGGCTACTAATCGATTACCAAGCTAGGACAAAAGCCTAAGCTTGGGGGAGTATGTGTTTCTCGCCGACATTATATTCATGATCACACATTCCTTCCAGTTGTCGGTATCCACACTTTTTCATTGTATCATCCATGCTTAATTTTATTTTCTTGCTTTCTTCTTGTGTGTTTGAAAAACCTTAGAAAAACCAAAAAATTAGTTGTAGTTAATTTACTTTCTATGCATGCTTAGTTGTAGCACTAAAAAGAAAACTCGAAAAGATTTCATTGTCCTTCTTTTGCTTGTTGGGAGCTTTCCCGTGTAAATAGTTTTCTCGTTTTTGCTTTCCCTTTTATTTGCTTGTTCAAGAAAACCAAAAAACTCCAAAAATATTTCATTCTGTTTCTCTGAATTTCTTTTCTTTTATTCGAGTCTTACCGAGGAGAAGACAACGATGAAAATGTTGAGTGGATCTCATTTGAATAATTGTTGATCTAATAAAGAGCCCATTTTACCTTGTCTTCTCCCGTTGAATAAAATGTTTGCAGATTCCAGCCTAGTCCACAGCATTCTTGCACTATTATTATTTTCACATCGTTCGGTCGTGCAAGTGAAAGGCAGAGAGAAACAAGTATGAACTTGACTTGTTATGTTTGTGTAAATATGTTTAACCTAGTATCCATGATTCAGTCCATTATGTTTAAACATGTTTGCAATGACAATTAGAGATTATAGTTTCTCATGCCATGCATAACTAGCTAGGAGTGGATAATGATTTATCTTGGACATCAACATCGCGTTAAAATAATTGTGATGTAGTATGATGATATGTTATCGTGTGAATGTTCGAGTGGCTTGACTTGGCACATGTTCATGCATGTAGTTGAATCAAAGCTAACATAGCCTCTATGATATTTATGTTCATGGTTTTCATATCCTACTCATGCTAGTGTCCAATGTTACTTATGCATAATGCATGTTCATTACCGTTGCTGCTCTCTAGCTGGCCACTTCTCAATCTAATTGCTAGCATTCCCCTGTACTAAGTGGGAATTCTGCTTGTACATCAAAAACCTTGAACCCAAGTTATTCCAGATGAGTCCACCATACCTACCTATATGCGGTATTACCATACCCTCGTAAGTAAATTTGCATGTGCCACCTCTAAACACTTCTAATAAATATCCTTTTTGTGTGCCTGGATCATTCATGGAACGACAGGAGGTGGTCGGTATCTTCTATGCTAAGCGGGTTATTCTCAGGTTGAGTGTTTATTCACTCGCCATCGCTCAAGAAAAGGGCAGTAATAGGGATGCGCAGTCCCAAACTGCAAACAGAAAAAGCTTACAAATAATCAAACAAAAACTCCCAATGTAGTCAAAACCTTTACTTTTATCGCTTGGGAACCGCGACTAGCGTGCTTAGCATGGAAGATATTGATAACCGATGGCCGTGAAGTAAACAAGAAGGGTGCATGTCTCAAAATATCATTTACCTCTGTTTTAGAATCTGAGATCTGGCACCTCTACAAATCATTGCTTCCCTCTGCGAAGGGACTGCCTATTTACTTTTATGTTGTGTCATCACCTTCTAAAATAAGCGCCAGAACCTAAGAGCACTGCTGTCATGCTAATGCATTGTGTGTAGCTAATGTTGGGTGCATCATGACTGGATCTTTTCTACCATGAATTACAATGTTTAGTCGCTGCTTGAACTTTGGAGGTGCTTTGCATTTATGTTTTGCGGTCTCAGAAAGGGCTAGCAAGATACCACTATTGTCATATTATATCATGGTTGTTTTGACAACGTGTTGCCGTTTGAGATATCTTATTATTGCTCGCTAGCTGATTATGTCATTGGTATGAGTTAATATAATTTTTAAGAGTTATTGTCGGCATGGTTAGTTATAATGTTGGCTGAAAACCTGGGTGTTGTTAAAGCTTATTTATGCAAACAAGAGTAAGAGAGTTTGTAAAACTTTTCTTTTTCACTTTCAGTTTATCAACTGAATTACTTGAGGACAAGCAAAGATTTAAGCTTGGGGGAGTTGATATGTCTCCAACGTATCTACTTTTCCTAACGCTCTTCCTCTTGTTTTGGACTCTAATTTGCATGATTTGAAGGAAACTAACCCCAGACTGATGTTGTTTTCAGCAAAACTACCATGGTGTTGTTTTTGTGCAAAAATAGAAGTTCTCGGAATGGAACGAAACTCTGCGAGGATTTTTCATACCAAATAAAGAGAATTTCTAGAGCCAAGATCCACCGGAGGGGGGGCACATGGGTGGGCACAACCCACCGGGGCGCGCCCTCCCGGCGTGCCCAGGTGGGTAGTCCCCACCTGGTGGCCCCACAGACCTCAACCCTGATACTATAAAATCACATATTCTGAGAAAAAACAGAGAGAAAGAATTATCGTGATCCATGAGACGGAGCCGTCGTCGCCTCCTGTTCTTTATCGGGAGGCTAGGTCTGGCGTCCGTTTGGGGCTCCGAAGAGGGGGGTCTTTGTTCTTCGTCATCACCAACCCTTCTCCATAGCAAATTTCATGATGCTCCCCACCGGGAGTGAGTAATTCCTTCGTAGGCTCTCTGGTCAGTGAGGAGTTGGATGAGATTCATCATGTAATCTAGTTAGTTTTGTTAGGGCTTGATCCCTAGTATGCACTATGTTCTAAGATTGATGTTGCTATGACTTTGTCATGCTTAATGCTTGTCAGTTTGGGCCCGGGTGCCGTGATTTCAGATCTGAACCATTTATGTTATCATCATTATATCTAAGTTCTAGATCCGATCTTGCAAGTTATAGTCACCTACTACGTGTTATGATCCAGTAACCCCAGAGTGACAATAGTCGGGACCACTCCCGGTGATGACCGTAGTTTGGGGAGTTCATGTATTCACCGTGTGTTAATGCTTTGTTCCAGTTCTCTATTAAAAGGAGGCCTTAATATCCCTTAGTTTCCAATTGGACCCCACTGCCACGGGAGGGTAGGACAAAAGATTTCATGCAAGTTCCTTCCATAAGAACGTATGACTATTTACGAAATACATGCCTACATTATATTTATGAACTGGAGCTAGTGCCATATAACCCTAGGTTATGACTGTCACAAGATGAATATCATCCAACAAATTACTGATCCAATGCCTACGGATTTATCTTATATAGTTCTTGCTAAGTTACCACTGCTATCGTTACTGTTGCACTTGCTATGAAATTACTGCTATCACTATTACCGTTATTATTTCTATTGCTACTACTATCAAAACTATCATATTATTTTGCTACTGATCACATGCTTCAGATAATTAATCTCTATGTGTGGTTGAATTGACAACTCAGCTGCTAATACCTTCAAATATTCTTTGGCTCCCCTTGTGTCGAATCTATAAATTTGGGTTGAATACTCTACCCTTGAAAACTGTTGTGATCCCATATACTTGTGGGTTATCACTTGGTTGCAAGGTTGTTTGAGAGAGGCCATCTTTATCCTACGCCTCCCATGGATTGACAAACCTTAGGTCATCCACTTGAGGGAAAATTGCTACTGTCCTACAAAACTCTGTGCTTGGAGGCCTAACACGAGTCTACAAGAAGAAGGTTGCGTAGTAGACATCAAGCTCTTTCTTGGCGCCGTTGCTGGGGAGGTTAGTGCATGAAGGTATATCTTTAGATCTTTCAATTGAATCTTTTAGTTTCTTGTTTTGTCACTAGTTTAGTCTATAAAACAAAAACTACAAAAAAGTGGAATTGAGGTTGCCTCATATGCTTCATCTTTTTAATGTCTTTCATGAAAATGACGGAAAGGAAAGTTGTGCTCAAGTGTTAGAAGAATAAGTCTATAAAATGTTTGGCACTAAATTTTTGAATGATGAGCATGATTGCAATGTTGTTCATATGAATTCCTTGAATATCCATAATACTAATGATATGCAAAGCTACAAGCTTGGGGATGCTATGTTTGATGAAGATGATATTTTTAGTCCCCCAAGTTTAGATGAGCAAATTTATTATGATGATAGCATGCCTCCTATTTATGATGATTATGTTGATGAAAGTGGTTTCGGAGAGGTCATGACTTTATTTAGTGATGGATCCACTATTTTGGAAGAGGTTCCAATTGATTATGAGAACAAAGTTCCTATCTATGATGATTATTATGATGACATGTATGCTATAAAGAATAATGATAACCATGAAACCTACCATCATGATTTTAATTTTCAATTGGATTATGCCTCACATGATAGTTATTTTGTTGACTTTGCTCCCACTACTATCAATGAGAAGAATTTTTATTATGTGGAGAGTAGTAAATTTTCTATGCTCGTGGATCATGAAAATAATGCTTTATGTGATGGTTATATTGTTGAATTCATTCATGATGATACTGAAAATTATTATGAGGGAGGAACATATGCTTCTACTTATTGCAATAATCTCAAGTTCCTCTATATGTGTTGAAAATCTTAAAGTTTTGTTTGCTTTGCCTTCCTATGCTAGTTGATGCTTGCTCCCATAAGTTGTTTGCTCACAAAATCCCTATCCATAGGAAGTGGGTTAGACTTAAATATGCTAGTCATATGCTTCATGATGCTCTCTTTGTGTTTAAATTCTTATCTTTTATGTGAGCATCATTGAAATCATCATGCCTAGCTAAAATGGCATTAAAGAAAAAGCGCTTGTTTGGAGACAACCCAACACCATTACCTACCGTTTTTGTGTGTTCACATGATTAGGATACTGTAGTAATCATGTTTTATAGCTTTTGTTTCAATAAAGTGCCAAGTAAGACCTTTGGGATGGTCTATGTGATAGTTGATTTGTTCTAGCTAAAAAACAGAAAACTTTTGCGTCCAGTAATATAATTTTAATTTTTTATAGAAGCATGATAAATCATGATAATTTTTTCACAAAATTTATATACAAATTGCCTAGTTTTTTCCTAATTTTTCAGAATTTTTGGAGTTACAGAAGTATACGAGGTTTCTAGATTACTACAGACTATTCTGTTTTGATAGGTTTTGTTTTTAATGTGTTGTTTGCTTATTTTGATGAATCTATGAGTAGTATCGGAGGGTATGAACCATGGAGAAGTTGGAATGCAGTAGATATAACACCAATATTAATTTAGAATATGTTCACAATAGTACCTAAGTGGTGATTTGCTTTATTATACTAACTGAGCTTACGAGTTTTCTGTTGAGATTTGTGTTGTGAAGTTTTCATGTTTTGGGTAAAGTTTTGATGGACTACGGAATAAGGAGTGGCAAGAGCCTAAGTTTGGGGATGCCCAAGGCACCCCAAGGTAATATTCAAAGAATACCCAAGCAACTAAACTTGGGGATGCCCTTTATGGCATCCCCTCTTTTGTCTTCGATCCATCGGTAAAATTACTTGAGGCTATATTATTATTCACCACATGATATGAGTTTTGCTTGGAGCGTCATTTTCTTTTATTAGGATTTTATTTCTGTTATTTAGAGTAATGTTTTGCATCTTTTATTTCAATAAAAAGGTCAAGTATAGCCTTTACCATGCTTATTTTACAAGTCTATATGTTGCTGTTTGAAAACAGAAAGTTTGTTTTTATGTTTTGGATATTGGTGAATATTCAGAACATGATTAAATCTTGAATTTTTTACACAGTGAGTAACACCGAATTATCTAGAGTGCGCTAATTTTTCATAAGTTTTGGATTGATAGAAGTATGATTCCTTTTGCATTCTTTACAGACTGTTCTGTTTAGACAGATTGCTGTTATGTTTGCATTGTTTGCATACGTTTGCTTGTTTAATGATTCTATTTGAGGATGGGATTATTAAATATGCAGAGGCATTTAGTATGCAATGTTAAATAATAATTTTATTGATTTTCTATAGTTGAGAATGATAAGGTTTTGCGTTGATTTACACTAACTTATCTCATGAGTTCTTGTTGAGTTTTGTGTGGATGAAGTTTTTAAGATTTTGGGAAACTGTGATATAAAAGGAATTAAGGAGACACAAAAGCTCAAGCTTGGGGATGCCCAAGCCATCCCTAGTTAATATTCTAAGAAGTCTCAAGCATCTAAATTTGGGGATGCCCCGGTAGGCATCCCACCTTTCTTCTTCAACAACTATTGGTCAGTTTTGGTTGAGCCTAAGTTTTTGCTTCTTCACATGATATGTGCTATCCTTGCAATGTAATTTTGTTTTGTTTTGCTTTATGCTTGAATAAAGTACTTAAGATCTAGAATTTTATTAATTATATGGAGTCTTCACATAGTTACATAATTATTCAACTACTCATTGATCTTGACTTATATCTTTTGGAGTAGTCTGTCATTTGCTCTAGTGCTTCACTTATATATTTTTAGAGCACGGCGGTGGTTTTATTTTGAAGAAATTGATGAACTCTCATGCTTCACTTATATTATTTTGAGAGTCCTTAAACAGCATGGTAATTTGCATAGTTTATGAATTTAGTCCTAATATGATGTGCATCTAATGTCTACTACACAACTTTATTCTTGTAGACACGTGTTGGGCTTCCAAGCATAGAGTTTTGTAGGACAGTAGCAATTTTTCCTCAAATAGATGACCTAAGGTTTATCAATCCGTGAGAGGTGTAGGACGAAGATGGTCTCTCTCAAATGACCCTGCAACCAAATACAAGAAATCTCTTGTATCCCCAACACACCCAATACAATGGCAAATTGTATAGGTGCACTAGTTCGGCTAAGAGATGGTGATAAAAGTGTAATATGGATGGTAGAAACATATTTTTATAATCTGAATAAATAAAAACAGCAAGGTAGAAAATAGTAAACGGGCACAAAAACGGCATTGCAATGCTTGAAAATGAGGCCTAGGGTCCGTACTTTCACTAGTGCAACCTATCAACAATGCTAATATAATTAGATCATATAACCGTCCCTCAGCGTGTAATGAAGAATCACTCCAAAGTTCCTATCTAGTGGAGAACATAAGACAGAATTGTTTGTAGGGTACGAAACCACCTCAAAGCTATTCTTTTCGATCAATCTATCCTAGAGTTCGTACTAAAATAACATGAAGCTATTCTTTCTGATCGATCTAACCAAGAGTTCGTACTAAAATAACACCAAAGCAGATTAAGATTCATAATATTCAATCCAACACAAAGAACTCCAAAGAGTTCCCCAAGATTTCTACCAGAGAAACAAAGACAAGAACGTGCATCAACCCCCATGCATAGTTTACCCCAATGTCACCTCGCGAATCCGCAAGTTGAGTGCCAAAACATATATCAAGTGAATCAATATGATACCCCATTGTCACCACAAGTATTCAATTGTAAGACATATATCAAGTGTTCTCAAATCCATAAAAGTATTCAATCCGATAACCACGAAATCTCAAAGGGAAAAACTTAATTCATCACAACAAGATAGAGAGGGGAAAACACCATATGATCCGACTATATTAACAAATCCCGCGATACATCAAGATCGTGTCATCTGAAGAACACAAGAGAGAAAGATTAAACACATAGCTACTGGTACAAACCCTCAGCCTCGAGGGTGGACTACTCCCTCCTCATCGTGGTGGCCACCGGGATGATGAAGATGGCCACCGAAGATGATTCCCCCCTCTGGCAGGGTGCCGGAACGGGGTCTAGATTGGTTTTCGGTGGCTACAGAGCCTTGCGGCGGTGGAACTTCAGATCTAGGTTAACCACGAGGGTTTTTGGAATATTTGGGATTTTATAGGGCAAAGAGGGGGTGCGGGATGCCACCGAGGTGGGAACAACCCACATGGGCGCGCCTGGGCCCCTGCATGCACCCTGGTGGGTTGTGCCCCCCTCGGGGCACCCCCAGGTGCATCTCTGGCCCATCGAGAGTCTTCTGGTCCATAAAAAATCCACAAAAAGTTTCGCGATGTTTGGACTCTGTTTGATATAGATATCCTTCGATGTAGAGAACAAGCAACAAACAACAACGAGCACTGGGCACTCGGTTAATAGGTTAGTCCCAAAAATGATATAAAGTTGCTATAAAATGATTGTAAAACATCCAAGAATGATAATAAAACAGCATGAATACTTCATAAATTATAGATACGTTGGAGACGTATAAGCATCCAGGAGGGGTATAATAAAAACTTTCATATAAAGTGCATTGAATACTATGACAAGTTTGATTCCTTATGATTTTTTTAGAAATAAAGACGGTGATATTAGAGTCATGCTAGCGAGTAATTGTGGATTGTAGAAATACTTGTGTAAAAGTTTGTGATTCCCATAGCATGCTCATATGGTGAACCGTTATGTGATGAAGTCGGAGCATGATTTATTTATTTATTGTCTTCCTTATGAGTGGCGGTCGGGGAAGAGCGATGGTCTTTTCCTATCAATATATCCCCCTAGGAGAGTGCATGCAATACTTTGTTTCGATAGCTAATAGACTTTTGTAATAAGTATGTGAGTTCTTGTAACACCCACAATGCGGCTATATCTCCCACATGTCGGGGCACGACTTAGAGGCATAGCCGCATGGTAGGCATGTCGCAAGAGGGGTAATCTTTACACATCCCATGTACTGAATAAGAAAGGGTTAAAGAGTCGGCTTACAATCGCCACTTCACACAATACATAAATAGTCATACATCATCCAGAATACAATCAAGGTCCGACTACGGAACCAAAATGAAGAAAGACCACCCCAAATGCTAGTTTCCCGATCGCCCCAACTAGGCTCCTCTACTGATCATCCGGAAAAGAAACATAGTAACGGCCCGAATCCTCGTCGAACTCCCACTTGAGTTCGGTAGCAACCCCTGTACTGGCATCGTCGGCACCTGCATCTGTTTGGAAGTATTTGTGAGTCACGAGGACTCGGCAATCTCAGACCCTCGCGACCAAGACTATTTAAGCTTAAGGGTAGGAAAGGGGTAGTGAGGTCGATCTGCAGCAAGCACTAGCATATATGGTGGCTAACTTACGCAAAAGAGAGCGAGAAGAGAAGCAAAGCACGGTCGAGAAGCTAATAGTGATCAAGAAGTTATCCTGAAGCTACTTACATTCAATCATAACACGAGATCGTGTTCTCTTCCCGGACTCCGCCAAAAAGAGACCATCATGGCTACACACGCGGTTGATTCATTTTAATTAAGTTAAGTGTCAAGTTCTCTACAACCAGATATTAATGAATTCCCATCTTCCCATAACCGCGGGCACGGCTTTCAAAAGTTCAAGACCCTGCAGGGGTGTCCCAACTTATCCCATCACAAGCTCTCACGGTCAACGAAGGATATTCCTTCTCCCAGGAAGACCCAATCAGACTTGGAATCCCAGTTACAAGACATTTCGACAATGGTAAAAAACAAGACCAGCAAAGCCGACCAAATGTGCCGACAAATCCCGGTAGGAGCTGCACATATCTCGTTGTCAGGGCACACTGGATAAGCAATCTGTACAACTAAAGCCAACCCTTAAGTTTCCCCGAGGTGGCGCTGCAAGGGGCTCTAGTTTGGACCAACACTCAGAGGAGCACTGGCCCGGGGGTTTAAAATAAAAATGACCCTTGATTCTGCGGAACCCAAGGGAAAAGGCTTAGGTGGAAAATGGTAAAACCAAGGTTGGGCCTTGCTGGAGGAGTTTTATTCAAGGCGAACTGTTAAGGGGTTCCCATAACACCCAACCGCGTAAGGAACACAAAAATCAAGGAACATAACACCGGTATGACGAAAACTAGGGCGGCAAGAGTGGAACAAAACACCAGGCATAAGGCCGAGCCTTCCACCCTATACCAAGTATATAGATGCATTAAAGTAAATAAGAGATAATAATGATATCCCACCAATATCCATGTTCCAACATGGAACAAACTTCATCTTCACCTGCAACTAGTAACGCTATAAAACGGGTTGAGCAAAGCGGTAACATAGCCAAACAACGGTTTGCTAGGAAAGGTGGGTTAGAGGCTTGACATGGCAATATGGGAGGCATGATATAGCAAGTGGTAGGTATCGCGGCATAGCAATAGAGCGAACAACTAGCAAGCAAAGATAGAAGTGATTTCGACGTTATGGTCATCTTGCCTGCAAACTTCTCAGAGTTGACGAAAGCTTGATCCTCGTTAGCATACTCAATAGGTTCCTTGATCACGTACTCGTCTCCCGGCTCTACCAAAAGCAAGAACATGTGACGCCCGGATAATTAAGCTACAGTAATTCTCGGCTAATGATGCCACGTTACTTCGACTACTGTTGCTAATCTCGCGTTAGTCCGAAAACCAGTTCAAATTTCAAATTTAAAATAATGTCAAAACGGTAAAAGTTTTCAAACTTTAAAACCTAAATGTTCTAGAGGTGCCAGATAATGCATGGGCAATTATGGTGAAGAACCCACATTTTTTTGAAATGTTTAAGAACTCTAAATGAATACAAAAGTAGCAAAAAAACAATTATTTGAATGCTTTTAAAAAAAGGCAAATATTTAAATTGTTCTAAATTAATTTGAGAATTTGTGTGCTGCTTTAAATTATTACCTAGTATTTGTGTGCTAAATATTAGCTTTAGATAAATATTTTTACTACTAAAGAGAAATGCAAATTAGAAAAGAAAAACAACAAAAAAATAAAAATAAGAAAGCCTCCTGCCCTCTAGGCCTCGGCCCACCCGAGCTGGCCTAGTGGCCCACTCCTACTCCCCGGTCAACTCTCTCCTCCTGTTCCCCAGACCCGAGTCGGCCGCCCGTTCCCACCGGACCACCTCGCCGGCCCCGTCGCTACAGCGCGCCGCGGAGGGGATAAGGACGCCACGAGCGCTCCTCGGGACGCCTCCCCTCCCACTCGCTCCTCCGCCTCTCCACCTCGCTCGCTCCGCCTGCCTCACCTCGCCGAGTGCAGTCAGGGCCTCGCTGCCGTAGGAGTCGCCGCCACCGTCCTCCGCACGCCTCGAGACCCTGCTCAGAAGACGCGCCGCCGTCCGCTACTTCCTCTACGCCCAGGAACGCGAGCTGGGGAGCCCTCCGTCGCCGGATCGCCTTCAACTTCCTCCCCGACACTGACGAACTCTGTCGCCCCGATTCGCCGCCCTCCTGCGCTCCTAAGCCCATCGCCGGCCACCGTGTGCCTCACTGTGAGCCCGCACCTTTTTCCCCCTCTCCTCGTTGCCCCGTGCGCTGTAGCCACTTCCCCTGCTCGAGGCCGACGCCGCCGTCCACCATGGCGGACGAGCACGTCGCTGCCGTGCCACTTAGCCTCGTCGGTGGATGCGTGTGTGCTCTAGGAGCTGCGTAGATGCCGCCAACCACCTCCGTTTGGTCGATCCGTGGACATTTTTCTCAGGCTCGTCATGTCCGAGCCGCCACCATCGCGAGCGTTCGCCACTGCCGTTGACCCTGTGCATCCCCGTGCCCCCAGTCACCTTAGCTCGATGCGCGGCTTCGTCCGCATCCCTCGCCACGCCCCTGCTCGTGTCGCCGAGCCCCTGCCTGTGTGCCCTCGCGTCCACGGCCGCGTCCGGCTGTGCGCTACCATGCCTCCGTGTGCACCGGCTTGCGCGTGGCCTCACCCACCTGCTCCTGGACGCGCCCCTGCGCCTTCCCACGCTCGCGCGTCCGCCCGCTACCTGTACCTGCTACTCTTGTGCTACTGCCACTGGCTGTTGCTACCTTGCTGCTGCTACTCTGCTTCCTTCGTTGGTGCTTGCTGTTGCTGCTGCTCCTAGATGATGTTGCTTCCTCCTGCTGCCGCTACTAGCTGATGCTCCAAGCCGCTAGCTGCTGCTACTAATGGCCTTGGCTGAGGCCATGGCCGAGCACAAGCTTTGTGCTTTGTGCGTGCACAGCCACCGCTGGCCGGCCCTTGCAAATTAGCTTTGGGGGCTAATCACTAGTTAGTTTAACTACTAGCCAATGACAGTAGCCCCCACTATTAGTTAATATAATTTAATTAAAGTCTAAATGACCATAGTCAATGACACGTGGAACCCGCTTACACTATTCACTCTTTGACTATTCAACCTTTGACTGGGTCAACCCAACCCCATGGCCCCACTCTCATACTCATAGGCTGGAGTAACACTAGGTGACAAAAGTATTTTGCTATTTTAATTTCGAATTAAAATAAAAATCCTGAAAATTCAGAAAATCTTTTAAACTTCGAATAATCATATAAAATAAACCGTAGCTCGGATGAAAATACTTTATACATGAAAGTTGCTCAGAACGGCGAGACGAACCCAGAAACGCAGCCTGTTCATCCGCCACACCTCCCTAACCTATCGAACTCGCAACTTTCCACCTCCGGTTCATCTGTCCGGAAACGCGAAACACCGGGGATACTTTCCCGGATGTTTTCCCCCTTTGCCGGTATCACCTACTACCTCGTTAGGGCACACCTAGCACCGCGTATTTCCATGTTATGCTTTGTGATGCTTTGATTGCTCTGTTATTTATTATGTCCCCTTTCCGTTACTTCTTTCCGGTAGACCTCGAGACTGCCGGCCACCCCCAGTTCGACTACGGAGTTGATGACCCCTCCTTGCCAGAGCAACCAGGCAAGCCCCCCCCCTTGATCACCAGATATCGCCTATTCTCCTTTATACTGCTTGCATTAGAGTAGTGTAGCATGTTACTGCTTTCCGTTAATCCTATTCTGATGCATAGCCTGACATTGTTGCTACATCTGTTGATACCTTACCTGCAATCCTAAATACTTAGTATAGGATGCTAGTTTATCATCATTGGCCCTAGATTCTTGTCAGTCTGCGTCGCTATACTATTGGGCCGTGATCACTCGGGAGGTGATCACGGGTATATACTTTACATACATACATACTATACAGATGGTGACTAAAGTCGGGTCAGCTCGATGAGTACCCGCAAGTGATTCTGATGAGGGGGCTGAAAGGACAGGTGGTTCCATCCCGGTAGAGGTGGGCCTGGGTTCCCGACGGTCCCCGACTGTTACTTTGTGGTGGAGCGACAGGGCAGGTGGAGACCGCCTAGGAGAGAGGTGGGCCTGGCCCTGTTCGGCGTTCGCGGATACTTAACACGCTTAACGAGATCTTAGTATTTGATCTGAGTTGGTTACGAACCTATACGCACTAACCATCTACGCGGGAGTAGTTATGGGTATCCCGACGTCGTGGTATCAGCCGAAGCACTTCAGACGTCAGCGACGGAGCGGCGCGCGCCGGATTGGAACGTAAGCCTGCTCTTGTATTAAGGGGGCTAGTTCTGCTTCCGGCCGCCCTCGCAACGTGCAGGTGTGCTATGGGCGATGGGCCCAGACCCCTGTGCGCTTAGGTTTAGACCGGCGTGCTGGCCTCTCTGTTTTGCCTAGGTGGGGCTGCGACGTGTTGATCTTCCGCGGCCGGGCATGACCCAGGAAAGTGTGTCCGGCCAAATGGGATCAAGCGTGCTGGGTAAGTTGGTGCACCCCTGCAGGGAAGTTAATCTATTCGAATAGCCGTGATCTTCGGTAACAGGACGACTTGGAGTTGTACCTTGACCTTATGACAACTAGAACCGGATACTTAATAAAACACACCCTTCCAAGTGCCAGATACAACCGGTGGTCGCTCTACCTCAGGGATATGAGGAGGGGATCGCCGGGTAGGATTATGCTATGAAATGCTATTTGGAGATGCTACTTGGAGATGCTACTTGGAGGACTTCAATCTACTCTCTTCTACTTGATGCAAGACGGAGGCTGCGAGAAGCGTAGTCTTCGACAGGATTAGCTATCCCCCTCTTATTCTGGCATTCTGCAGTTCAGTCCACTGATATGGCCTCCTTACACATATACCCATGCATATGTAGTGTAGTTCCTTGCTTGCGAGTACTTTGGATGAGTACTCACGGTTGCTTTCTCCCCCCTTTTTCCCCTTTCCTTTCTTTCTGGTTGTCGCAACCAGATGCTGGAGTCCAGGAGCCAGACGCCACCTTCGACGATGACTCCTACTACGCTGGAGGTGCCTACTACTACGTTCAGCCTGCTGATGACGACCATGAGTAGTTAGGAGGATCCCAGGCAGGAGGCCTGCGCCTCTTTCGATCTGTATCCCAGTTTGTGCTAGCCTTCTTAAGGCAAACTTGTTTAACTTATGTCTGTACTCAGATATTGTTGCTTCCGCTGACTCGTCTATGATCGAGCATTTGTATTCGAGCCCTCGAGGCCCCTGGCTTGTATTATGATGCTTGTATGACTTATTTATGTTTTAGAGTTGTGTTGTGATATCTTCCCGTGAGTCCCTGATCTTGATCGTACACGTTTGCGTGCATGATTAGTGTACGATTGAATCGGGGGCGTCACAAGTTGGTATCAGAGCCGACTGCCTGTAGGAATCCCCCTTCCACACTCCTTGGCCGAAGTCGAGTCTAGACATTGCAAAAACTTTTACTAACTTGGCTGTGTGCCTTACGGGCCCACGTCGCCATAGGGTGGTATTAGGATCTTTTATTCCTCATCTATACTCTGGGACTCTGATCTCTCTACTATTCGGGTTAAATGAATTTGCTAACTCTAAGATTAGGATCTCGTGATCGCATCCACCCGAAGAGCCCCTTATTCCAGAGGATCACCTGCTACATCGGAAGATTCCGAAGATACTCTTTGATGTTCTCTCGAGACTTGTGCCCATCACTTTGGCTATTCCTGACCACCGATAAATCCGTATGGATAACTACTTACACTTGACATTCATAGATCATCCCCCATTGATCTTGTTATTACAAGATACCCCGAAGTTTTCTCTATTGTTCCGAGAATACTTTGTGCCTACTGCCTAGCAGTTCTTTGCCACATGAATACCCCTTCGAATAAATCCTCGCACTTGTCGAGTATCCGCTCATCCCCAGTTGTTCATGTGTTTCAGAAAAGTCTTCGAAATAATATTTGATCTTCCGAAAATCCTTTGGGGCCTTTGGCTCTTGAAATTCTTACTTGCTTGCATTATGGATAATCCCATAAGTCTCATAGTCATATTGACATTCCTTGTCATTACCATTTTGAGTCTGTTGACTCAATATGTTTGCGAATACACGCAATCATCATTGATCCTTATAAATTACTTTTCCGGCTGAGCTGCCATTCTTTTTACTGGAATTGGTTCTCGACCAATCCAATTGTCTTTGATTGTATCCCTAATTCTATTCAGCTTATCCATTCTTGATCAGAGCATTTGCTCCTGATCCCTTGATTTGAAAATCATAATTACTTTGCTAATTAAGCATTGAACTATTCAGCTGTTCTATAAACCGATGCATTTGCAATCTTTCTTCCTCTGATTGGGTATCAATACTCATATCAGCCCCATTGTGGATCGCCATATCCACTGTTGGATTATTATCCGACAGTGTCCTTCACATTTGATCACTTTGTGAGTTCTTCCCCTGATACCTAATGCCTTTGTTAAGTTGTATCCTCCGCTTGGCCAACCATACTCTGCTTTCGGGCTTGTGTTATTTACTCTTGAAACTTGTGGTATATGTTTCTAAGAAGCCACTAAGGGTTGAACATACGCTTTCTCTAGACCGTGTGAACCCAAAAGTTTTCACGAGTCATACTCTTCTGGTGCTTCACCAGATAAAATTTCAACACTGCAACTTCATCGAACGTGAGAAGTGAATGAAAGGTTATGCATTGGAGAAGTGGGAGTTGACCTTGAACTTGTGTTCATGCCCATGGACACGATGTAGATCTTATCATTAAAGCTTCTCTTAAATAAATTATTCCTTTGGTATAAGTTCATCTTATATCTAGGATCTGGCCTTTTGCAACCATGGTTCCGACCATGATTGTTCTTCTTTGATCTCATTTTTCGGACAAGTTAAAACAATTGTCTTCTATGGATCAATACACCAGTCCAACCTTTACTTTGATCTTGTGTCGAGTATTACCCCCCTGGTATCTCGAGATTATCATGGAACTGCATAACTTTTTATGAGTTCTTTATCAAGTGCTACCTTCCCACTGATTCCAATTTTTCGTGGGCTCTGAGTTATTGAACACTCAAAGACACCGATAACTGAACCGAGTCCGCTCTTCGGTTCAACAACTCTTCAGTAAGCTTCTATAAGTACGAGTTTGTACCCAATCACGCCATTCCTAGCCTGTTTGGCTATATCATTGTCGTGACGATTCTAACTGTGCTACCTGGTCCTTATTCTCGGAGCACCAATTTTCGACGATGAACTAACCTTACGTCGATCCTCATCGTCATATCATTTCGCCTTGAACAACAAGCTTGGTTTCGAGTTTGTGTCGTACCCTTGGTTCCAATAACCTTTCACTTCATCATTACTTGACTTGATGTCGTTACCGATCGATTACATCTTCATGAACTCTCGCGACAAAGGTGTCGTGATCATCAACATTCTGAGCTCATCCAGGATATCAATTGAATTCATGATGAGAAATACCATCCTTGCCCTCGATGAATTGTATTATCGTCGACCACTTTATTGCCCTCCCACCAACACAAGTTTGTTCATGTTTGGTGTTATACCTTGAGTTCCTTGCTATCCAGCAATTGTTCTTCTTTACCTTGGAGTATTACCATCCTTTATGTCAAGAATGTTCTGAGATTTGTTCCACCTCTTGAGAATTCTTGACATAGAAATACTTCTCACCATCACCATTCTTTCTTGGTCCCCGTGTTAATTCCAACAAGTGAAGGGTGTTGTTTGGATTTTTCCTTCTAGCAACCCTATTTTTTTTAGTTAATGGTCGAAAGTTCATCCTTAGGCTATTGATTATTGAATCACCATTCTGACATTGGTCGTGCAACCCAACCCATATTTCGGGCGCACCTTTCAACCAATGTTAATTGTGTATGTTTACCTCGAGCATACTTCCTTATATCATTTGATCTGACAAATGTTATCTCCTTGTTCACTTAATTGTGGGAATCCATCTTTTGGGAATCTCGGTGAATTGCCGTTGAGTTCACCAGACACCTCCTTGTCCTCTCCTTGATTTAATGATGAACTCTTGTTTTGGAACTCTCTTCCATAGTTCGTTCCCCGAGAGTCTTACAATGTCACCTCGTTAATTTGTGTCGCACCTTTTCTTCTTAGGCATCCTGAGCCTGAGGTATTCCAACACCAATCAGATCTAAATCTCGGTCAGATATGATGGTTGGAACATATTTCCAAGAGTTATAACAATGGTCTTTATGTGACCCGGTAAGGTGATGTCGTGCCTAGCACACCTGGCCGGAGGCCCTATTGTTATAGTTTCCGTTTAACAAGGTTATCTATTCTTCCATGAGGATGTGGTTAGATTTATTCTATAAGTTGTTCCTGATGAATCCTTTGAGTATTAAAGTCTGATTTTTTAAAAGACCATGTCAATGCTATCTTGAAGCATGTCCATGGTACTCCGATTTTCAACGAAAACATTTGAAGCCCAATGCTAAATGTTTCCTACTCGATTATCCAAACACCGCTGTATGGGTATGGTCATCAAATTCCTCTCCCCTTACCTAAATGGTTATCCACTCTATATCCTGTCATGGATATCTTGCTCTGCTTGTCCTTGGGAAGGATATGCCCCCGAAATGTGTTTAAACACATTTTTCCTTTTCATTGTTCTGTTTAACCTGGTAATCACCTTTCCTTTCCTTTGGTTTGCTTAACCCTTCTTGTGATCTATATTATATAAGCAGTAGTAATCTTCTGCTTATGTAAAACACGTTAGAGTACAACCGTGCCAGTAAGACCCTGTTTCTACTGTTGATGACATTTCGGTAGCCACCGACGGACGGGAACTTTGCCTATTGGCCCGCCTCGTTCAACGAACAGGAAAATGGTTCTCTTCGTCCCTTGCCCCTGGTATCGATGTTGTTGCCGACATAACTGACAGGCTACCCTCTGACACGCCTTACTATCATGACCGTGCAAGATGTCGGCCCCCTTCCTACTTTCAACCACATGGTGGGCCCATAACCCACAGTTCCACAGGATCGAAACCTGACTCTCCTGTACACCCCCTGTTCCCAAAGTTATTACTCCCGCGTGGACTCGTATGTAATTCATGAGCCACCTTCCGATGAGATCATCAATTCTGGCATCGGAAACAATAATTATTCCGTTGCTTGAAACCCCTTTCACCTTCTGACTAGGCATTGAACGATTGCCTGGCTGCCTGAAACTTCTTGTTGGACCTTCCAACTTTACTCTCGATGTGTTCTATTTGTTCAACTCGAGAGGTACTCATATGCTCATTCATGGGTTAATCCCAGGTTATTACCCTTATAGCATTCTGTCGTTTCCGATCTACCCCGTGACCTATTCGTAAGTACGATGGAGTTTCCGAAGAAAGGATGACAACTTGATCATGGTGACTTGAAGCATAGAAATGAAGACATCAACGAAAGGGATCAACCTCTTCGAAAGGGCAGCCAAGACCGAGAAGACTCGTTAGGTTTTCGCTACCAACACTTTTTCCCCCTTAGTCCACCGCTTAAAATCTCGGGACGAGATTTCTTGTAGTGGAGGAGAATTGTGACGCCCGGATAATTAAGCTACAGTAATTCTCGGCTAATGATGCCACGTTACTTCGACTACTGTTGCTAATCTCGCGTTAGTCCGAAAACCAGTTCAAATTTCAAATTTAAAATAATGTCAAAACGGTAAAAGTTTTCAAACTTTAAAACCTAAATGTTCTAGAGGTGCCAGATAATGCATGGGCAATTATGGTGAAGAACCCACATTTTTTTGAAATGTTTAAGAACTCTAAATGAATACAAAAGTAGCAAAAAAACAATTATTTGAATGCTTTTAAAAGAAGGCAAATATTTAAATTGTTCTAAATTAATTTGAGACTTTGTGTGCTGCTTTAAATTATTACCTAGTATTTGTGTGCTAAATATTAGCTTTAGATAAATATTTTTACTACTAAAGAGAAATGCAAATTAGAAAAGAAAAACAACAAAAAAATAAAAATAAGAAAGCCTCCTGCCCTCTAGGCCTCGGCCCACCCGAGCTGGCCTAGTGGCCCACTCCTACTCCCCGGTCAACTCTCTCCTCCTGTTCCCCAGAACCGAGTCGGCCGCCCGTTCCCACCGGACCACCTCGCCGGCCCCGTCGCTACAGCGCGCCGCGGAGGGGATAAGGCCGCCACGAGCGCGGCTCGGGACGCCTCCCCTCCCACTCGCTCCTCCCCCTCTCCACCTCGCTCGCTCCGCCTGCCTCACCTCGCCGAGTGCAGTCAGGGCCTCGCCGCCGTAGGAGTCGCCGCCACCGTCCTCCGCACGCCTCGAGACCCTGCTCAGAAGACGCGCCGCCGTCCGCTACTTCCTCTACGCCCAGGAACGCGAGCTGGGGAGCCCTCCGTCGCCGGATCGCCTTCAACTTCCTCCCCGACACCGACGAACTCCGTCGCCCCGATTCGCCGCCCTCCTGCGCTCCTAAGCCCATCGCCGGCCACCGTGTGCCTCACTGTGAGCCCCGCACCTTTTCCCCCCTCTCCTCGTTGCCCCGTGCGCTGTAGCCACTTCCCCTGCTCGAGGACGACGCCGCCGTCCGCCATGGCGGACGAGCACGTCGCTGCCGTGCCTCTTAGCCTCGTCGGTGGATGCGTGTGTGCTCTAGGAGCTGCGTAGATGCCGCCTACCACCTCCGTTTGGTCGATCCGTGGACATTTTTCTCAGGCTCGTCATGTCCGAGCCGCCACCATCGCGAGCGTTCGCCACTGCCGTTGACCCTGTGCATCCCCGTGCCCCCAGTCACCTTAGCTCGATGCGCGGCTTCGTCCGCATCCCTCGCCACGCCCCTGCTCGTGTCGCCGAGCCCCTGCCTGTGCGCCCTCGCGTCCACGGCCGCGCCCGGCTGTGCGCTACCATGCCTCCGCGTGCACCGGCTTGCGCGTGGCCTCACCCACCTGCTCCTGGACGTGCCCCTGCGCCTTCCCACGCTCGCGCGTCCGCCCGCTACCTGTACCTGCTACTCTTGTGCTACTTCCGCTGGCTGTTGCTACCTTGCTGCTGCTACTCTGCTTCCTTCGTTGGTGCTTGCTGTCGCTGCTGCTCCTAGATGATGTTGCTTCCTCCTGCTGCCGCTACTAGCTGATGCTCCAAGCCGCTAGCTGCTGCTACTAATGGCGTTGGCTGAGGCCATGGCCGAGCACAAGCTTTGTGCTTTGTGCGTGCACAGCCACCGCTGGCCGGCCCTTGCAAATTAGCTTTGGGGGCTAATCACTAGTTAGTTTAACTACTAGCCAATGACAGTAGCCCCCACTATTAGTTAATATAATTTAATTAAAGTCTAAATGACCATAGTCAATGACACGTGGAACCCGCTTACACTATTCACTCTTTGACTATTCAACCTTTGACTGGGTCAACCCAACCCCATGGCCCCACTGTCATACTCATAGGCTGGAGTAACACTAGGTGACAAAAGTATTTTGCTGTTTTAATTTCGAATTAAAATAAAAATCCTAAAAATTCAGAAAATCTTTTAAACTTCGAATAATCATATAAAATAAACCGTAGCTCGGATGAAAATACTTTATACATGAAAGTTGCTCAGAACGGCGAGACGAACCCAAAAACGCAGCCCGTTCATCCGCCACACCTCCCTAACCTATCGAACTCGCAACTTTCCACCTCCGGTTCATCTGTCCGGAAACGCGAAACACCGGGGATACTTTCCTGGATGTTTTCCCCCTTCGCCGGTATCACCTACTACCTCGTTAGGGCACACCTAGCACCGCGTATTGCCATGTTATGCTTTGTGATGCTTTGATTGCTCTGTTATTTATTATGTTCCCCTTCCGTTACTTCTTTCCGGTAGACCTCGAGACTGCCGGCGACCCCCAGTTCGACTACGGAGTTGATGACCCCTCCTTGCCAGAGCAACCAGGCAAGCCCCCCCCCCCTTGATCACCAGATATCGCCTATTCTCCTCTATACTGCTTGCATTAGAGTAGTGTAGCATGTTACTGCTTTCCGTTAATCCTATTCTGATGCATAGCCTGACATTGTTGCTACATCTGTTGATACCTTACCTGCAATCCTAAATACTTAGTATAGGATGCTAGTTTATCATCATTGGCCCTACATTCTTGTCAGT